>NW_026610592.1:0-300000 GCF_029499605.1 Hyla sarda
TTGAGGGGGGGGGGGGGGGCAAACATCCAGCTGTTGCAAACTCCGAGCATGCCCTTTGGCTGTCCGTGCATGCTGGGAGTTGTAGTTTTGCAACAGCTGGAGGAACACTGGTTTGGAAACACTAAGTTAAGTAATAAACTTTCAAGTGTTTTGCAACCAAACTTAGTGTTTCCAAACCAGTGTGCCTCCAGCTGTTGCAAAACTACAACTCCCAGCATGCATGGTCTGTCAGTGCATGCTGGGAGTTATAGTTTTGCAACAATTGCAACAGCTGGAGGGACTGAGGTAGGAAACGGACAATGTTTCCCAACTAGTGTGCCTCCAGTTGTTGCAAAACTACAACTCCCAGCATGCCCAGACTGCCAAGGCATGCTGGAAGTTGTAGTTCGGCAATATCTGAAGGATCAGATGTTGCCGAACTACAACTTCCAGCATGCTTGGGCAGTCTGGGCATGCTGGGAGTTGTAGTTTTGCAACATCTGGAGGTCCACAGTTTGGAGACCACTGTATAATGGTCTCCAATCTGTGCTCTTCCAGATGTTAGAGAACTACAACTCCCAGCATGCCTGGACAGACTGAGCATGCTGAGATTTGTAGTTTTGCAACATCTGGAAGAGCACAGATTGGAGACCATTATACAGTGGTCTCCAAACTGTGGACCTCCAGATGTTGCAAAACTACAACTCCCAGCATGCCCAGAAAGCCAAAGGCTGTCTGGGCATGCTGGGAATTGCAGTTTTGAAACTCCCAGAGGCAGCAGTGAGATCGCTTTACGGCGATCTCACTGCTGCCAATGAAGATGCCGCACTGCTGCCGGAAACTCACCTCCGGGACGCAGCGCAGCCGGGACCGCACGGAGGACGCCGGGACCGCTCGGGACACCGCTCCGACGGGTAAGTGACGCCGGGGGACGGGTCAGGGACACTTAGCAGAGCGGTGTGTCCCCCGATCCCCGTGATCCGGACTCACACACCGCGCTGCTAAGTATTCTGATAGCGAAACGCTGCTATCAGCTAGTCAGATTAGACTAGCTGATAGCAGCGATCGCTGGGGGGGGGTGGGGGACGAAACCCCCCGTGGTCGCACGGTAAGATGGGTGGCTATCAGTGATAGCCACCATCTTTCCGGGCGCTGCGGGATGCCGCGAGTAGCGGCAGTAATGTCCATGACGTACCTGTATGTCATGGGTCGGGAACACCTTGCCACCCATGACGTACAGGTATGTCATAGGTCGGGAAGGGGTTAAATTGTTAGGCTTCTAACTAATTTAAAATGTTAATTAAAAACTATAAAATGACGTCAAAATAAAGTAGACATCTGAAAGTATAAGTTTCATAAACTATTTGGTCAGTAAGTATAAATATATGCCACCTATTAGTGTTAAAATAGCAAAAAATCGTAATTTTTTGTAAAAATTTCATGATTTTTTGCATTGTAAAAATAAACTACAAATGATATCGGCTTACTTTTACTATGTACATGAAGGACAACTTGTGACAAAAAAAAATGTCAGAATTATCGTGATTGGCAAAACGTTACCAGAGTTATTCTCTAATAAAGACAGACATCCCCGATTTGAAAAAACAGGCCTGGTCTTTCAGGGGCGTACAGGTTTATTTGCATTGGTCCTTAAGGGGTTAATGCAAATTTCAACAATGATCGTTAAATTCTCGGCGCTCTGCCAGGGCCTTCTCCTACCCCGCCTGGGCCGATCCGAGAACCTCACTAACCAACTCACTAACTAATCCAATCGCTTATAGCGACGGGCGGTGTGTACAAAGGGCAGGGACTTAATAAACGTCAGCTTATGACCCTCACTTACTGGTAATTCCTCGTTTTAAGATTAAATAATTGCAATCACAGATCCCTATCACGAACTGGTTTCAGCGTGCAACACGCACCTCTCCTTGAAAGATAGAGAGACTCTAATCCGTTTAGTGGTGCGCTAGTGCGGCCCAGGACATCTGAGGCCATAACACACCTGTTATTGCTCGATCTCACAATTGATCGGGCAAGGTAAGGGGTTATTAAAACCGCTTGGGTACTGCTGAGACCTACTCCTGACTGCTCCTGGTGCAATGTATGGGGTAATTAAACACTCTTGGGTAGTGTTATTGTTAAATTTACTGGTAATTTTATCAGTAATAAAATTAAATTTTACTTGTTGCGTGTGATTTTTTAATGAAAAAAAAAAATAGATGGAGAGGGATTAACTCTGCTTAATCATTTTTGGCGAATAGAATCCTTTTGCCATCTGATTTTTTGGAGACAGATGCACTTACACACATGTAATAATTTTTTTAACCAAATTTCAAACATTGTGTGGTTTATTACTTTTGAGAAGAATGTCTTTGGGTGGTCCACCGTCGTGCATTATAGAGTCTTCTGAACTGCTGTATATGCGCTTGTTTTAACAAAGAGGTATTTTGTCAGACAACTTCGAAAAAATGTTGCAGTTTTTTGGGGTGGATTGTGAAGCTCGGGTGACGGGTGTGTACTGTGTAGTGTTGAGCGGCATAGGCCATATTCGAATTCGCGAATATTCGCGAATATATGGACGAATATTCGTCATATATTCGCGAATATTCGCATATTCGTTATATTCCCGTTTTATTTTCGCGTATGCGAAAATACGCATATGCGAAAATTAGCATGTGTGATAATTCGTATATGCGAAAATTAGCATATGCGCATTTTCGCATATGCGAATTTTCGCACGCCAGTCTCACACAGTAGTATTAGAGCCTTCTTTACACCAAACAAGCTGGAAGCAGAGAGGGATGATCACTGTGATGTGTACTGTGAAGAAAAAAAAAAAAAAAAAAACGAATATTCGTAATTACGAATATATAGCGCTATATTCGCGAAATTCGCGAATTCGCGAATATGCTAAATTCGCGAATAATATTCGAATTGCAAATATTCGCGAGCAACACTAGTAGTGTGTACTAGTGCATCAGTCAACTCCAGTCTGTGCCTGTTAGGCAATATATGGGTTACTGATGCAGCAGAGGTGGGGCCTTGGTCTTGGAATTTCAATTATTTAAAACATTTGAACATATTGTGTGGTTTATTATATTATAGAAGAATGTCTTTGGGTGGTCCACCGTCCTGCATTATAGAGTCTTCTGAACTGATGTATATGCGCTTGTTTTTTCAAAAAAAAGGTATTTTGTCAGACAATTTCGATAAAATTTTGCATATTTTTGGGGTGGTTGTTGTCACGATGCCGGCTGGCAGGAGGTGGATCCTCTGTGCCAGAGAGGGATTGGCGTGGACCGTGCTAGTGGACCGGTTCTAAGTCACTACTGGTGTTCACCAGAGCCCGCCGCAAAGCGGGATGGTCTTGCTGCGGCGGTAGTGACCAGGTCGTATCCACTAGCAACGGCTCAACCTCTCTGACTGCTGAAGATAGGCGCGGTACAAGGGAGTAGACAGAAGCAAGGTCGGACGTAGCAGAAGGTCGGGGCAGGCAGCAAGGATCGTAGTCAGGGGCAACGGCAGGAGGTCTGGAACACAGGCTAGGAACACACAAGGGAACGCTTTCACTGGCACAATGGCAACAAGATCCGGCGAGGGAGTGCAGGGGAAGTGAGGTATACATAGGGAGTGCACAGGTGAACACACAGATTAGAACCACTGCGCCAATCAGCGGCGCAGTGGCCCTTTAAATCGCAGAGACCCGGCGCGCGCCCTAGGGAGCGGGGCCGCGCGCGCCGGGACAGGACCGACGGAGAGCGAGTCAGGTACGGGAGCCGGGGTGCGCATCGCGAGCGGGCGCCACCCGCATCGCGAATCGCATCCCGGCTGGAGGCGGTATCGCAGCGCACCCGGTCAGTGGATCTGACCGGGGCGCTGCGGGAGCGAGAGTGTAGCGAGTGCTCCGGGGAGGAGCGGGGACCCAGAGCGCTCGGCGTAACAGTACCCCCCCCCTTGGGTCTCCCCCTCTTCTTGGAGCCTGAGAACCTGAGGACCAGACTTTTATCTAGGATATTGTCCTCAGGTTCCCAGGATCTCTCTTCAGGACCACAGCCCTCCCAGTCAACCAAAAAGAAGGTTTTTCCTCTGACCTTTTTGGAGGCCAGTATCTCCTTTACAGGAAAGATGTCTGAAGAACCGGAGACAGGAGTGGGAGAGATAAGTTTAGGAGAGAAACGGTTGATGATGAGTGGTTTAAGAAGAGAAACGTGAAAGGCATTAGGAATACGAAGAGAAGGAGGGAGAAGAAGTTTATAAGAGACAGGATTAATCTGGCACAAAATTTTGAAAGGACCAAGATAGCGTGGTCCCAATTTGTAGCTGGGAACACGGAAGCGGACATATTTAGCGGAGAGCCATACCTTGTCTCCGGGAGAAAAAATGGGGGGAGCTCTTCTTTTCTTATCAGCAAACTTCTTCATGCGTGATGAAGCCTGTAAGAGAGAATTTTGGGTCTCTTTCCATATGGTGGAAAGATCACGAGTTATTTCATCCACAGCGGGCAAACCAGAGGGCAAGGGAGTAGGGAGGGGGGGAAGAGGGTGACGGCCGTACACCACGAAAAATGGGGATTTGGAAGAAGATTCAGAAACTCTGAAGTTATACGAGAATTCGGCCCATGGTAGAAGATCTGCCCAGTCATCCTGGCGGGAGGAAACAAAATGCCGTAAATAATCACCCAGGACCTGGTTAATTCTTTCTACTTGCCCATTGGATTGAGGATGATAAGCAGAAGAAAAGTTTAATTTAATCTTGAGTTGTTTACAGAGAGCCCTCCAGAATTTTGACACGAATTGGACGCCTCTATCCGAGACGATCTGCGTGGGCAACCCGTGAAGACAAAAAATGTGTACAAAAAATTGTTTTGCCAACTGAGGCGCAGAAGGAAGACCAGGAAGAGGGATGAAATGTGCCATCTTGGAGAATCGTTCAACGACCACCCAAACAACAGTGTTGCCACGGGATGAGGGTAAGTCTGTAATAAAGTCCATACCAATCAGAGACCAGGGCTGTTCGGTAACAGGCAGAGGATGAAGAAGACCAGCGGGCTTCTGGCGAGGAGTCTTATCCCGGGCACAGACAGTGCAGGCCCGCACAAAATCAACAACATCCGTCTCCAGAGTCGGCCACCAATAGAAACGAGAGATGAGTTGCACGGATTTCTTGATGCCCGCATGGCCTGCGAGATGGGAGGAGTGACCCCATTTGAGGATTCCGAGGCGTTGGCGTGGAGTGACGAAGGTCTTCCCTGGAGGAGTTTGCCTGATGGAGGCTTGAGAAGTGGAGATCAGGCAGTCAGGAGGAATGATGTGTTGCGGAGAGAGCTCTACTTCCGAGGCATCCGAGGAACGAGAGAGAGCATCGGCCCTGATGTTCTTATCGGCAGGCCGAAAGTGAATTTCAAAATTAAATCGGGCAAAGAACAGAGACCACCTGGCCTGGCGAGGATTCAGCCGTTGGGCAGACTGGAGATAGGAGAGATTTTTGTGATCGGTGTAAATAATAACTGGAAATCTTGATCCCTCCAGCAGATGCCTCCATTCCTCAAGTGCTAATTTAATGGCTAGTAGCTCTTGATCCCCGATGGAGTAGTTCCTCTCCGCCGGAGAGAAGGTCCTATAAAAAAAAACACAAGTAACAGCATGCCCGGAAGAATTTTTTTGTAGAAGGACCGCTCCCGCTCCTACTGAGGAGGCATCTACCTCCAATAGGAAGGGTTTAGATGGGTCAGGTCTGGAGAGCACGGGAGCAGAAGAAAAGGCAGACTTGAGCCGTTTAAAGGCGTCTTCCGCTTGAGGAGGCCATGACTTAGGATTGGCATTCTTCTTGGTTAAAGCCACGATAGGAGCCACAATGGTGGAAAAATGTGGAATAAATTGTCTGTAATAATTGGCGAACCCCAAAAAACGTTGGATAGCACGGAGTCCGGAGGGGCGTGGCCAATCTAAGACGGCAGAGAGTTTGTCTGGATCCATTTGTAGTCCCTGGCCAGAGACCAAGTATCCTAGGAAAGGAAGAGATTGACATTCAAATAGACATTTCTCCATCTTGGCATAAAGTTGATTGTCACGAAGTCTCTGAAGAACCATGCGGACATGCTGGCGGTGTTCTTCTAGGTTGGCAGAAAAAATCAGGATATCGTCCAGATACACAACAACACAGGAATATAAGAGATCACGAAAAATTTCATTAACAAAGTCTTGGAAGACGGCAGGGGCGTTGCACAGGCCAAAGGGCATGACCAGATACTCAGAGTGTCCATCTCTAGTGTTAAATGCCGTTTTCCATTCATCCCCCTCTCTGATGCGGATGAGATTATAAGCACCTCTTAAGTCCAGTTTGGTAAAGATGTGGGCACCTTGGAGGCGATCAAAGAGTTCAGAGATAAGAGGTAGAGGGTAGCGGTTCTTTACCGTGATTTTGTTAAGACCGCGGTAGTCAATGCAAGGACGTAGGGAGCCATCTTTTTTGGACACAAAGAAAAATCCGGCTCCGGCAGGAGAGGAGGATTTGCGGATAAAGCCCTTTTTTAAATTTTCCTGGATGTACTCAGACATAGCAAGAGTCTCTGGGGCGGACAGGGGATAAATTCTGCCCCGGGGTGGAGTAGTACCCGGGAGGAGGTCAATAGGACAGTCATAAGGCCTGTGAGGAGGAAGAGTCTCAGCTTGTTTTTTGCAAAGCACATCAGCAAAGTCCATATAGGCCTTAGGGAGACCGGTTACAGGGGGAACCACAGGGTCACGGCAGGGAGTACTGGTAACCGGTTTAAGGCAGTCCTTGAAACAAGAGGTACCCCAACTCTTGATCTCCCCTGTGGACCAATCCAGGGTTGGGGAATGGTGTTGAAGCCAGGGTAGTCCAAGGAGAATTTCGGAAGTGCAATTGGAGAGGACCAAAAACTAAATTTTTTCGTGATGAGGTCCGATGCACATTAGGAGGGGTTCCGTGCGGTAACGCACGGCACAGTCCAATCTTTCATTGTTAACGCAATTGATGTAGAGAGGTCTGGCGAGACTGGTCACTGGGATGTTGAACCTGTTGATGAGAGAGGCCAAAATAAAGTTTCCTGCAGATCCGGAATCCAAGAAGGCCTTAGTGGAGAAGGAGAAGGTAGAGGCAGATATCCGCACAGGCACAGTAAGACGTGGAGAAGCAGAGTTGACATCAAGGACTGTTTCACCTTTGTGCGGAGTCAGCGTACGTCTTTCCAGGCGGGGAGGACGGATAGGACAATCCTTCAGGAAGTGTTCGGTACCGGCACAGTACAGGCAGAGATTCTCCATGCGGCGTCGTGTCCTCTCTTGAGGTGTCAGGCGAGACCGGTCAACTTGCATAGCCTCCACGGCGGGAGGCACAGGAACGGATTGCAGAGGACCAGAGGAGAGAGGAGCCGGGGAGAAAAAACGCCTTGTGCGAACAAAGTCCATATCCTGGCGGAGCTCCTGACGCCTTTCGGAAAAACGCATGTCAATGCGAGTGGCTAGATGAATGAGTTCATGTAGGTTAGCAGGAATTTCTCGTGCGGCCAGAACATCTTTAATGTTGCTGGATAGGCCTTTTTTAAAGGTCGCGCAGAGGGCCTCATTATTCCAGGAAAGTTCTGAAGCAAGAGTACGGAATTGCACGGCGTACTCGCCAACGGAAGAATTACCCTGGACCAGGTTCAGCAGGGCAGTCTCAGCAGAAGAGGCTCGGGCAGGTTCCTCAAAGACACTTCGAATTTCCGAGAAGAAGGAGTGTACAGAGGCAGTGACGGGGTCATTGCGGTCCCAGAGCGGTGTGGCCCATGACAGAGCTTTTCCAGACAGAAGGCTGACTACGAAAGCCACCTTAGACCTTTCAGTAGGAAACTGGTCCGACATCATCTCCAAGTGCAGGGAACATTGTGAAAGAAAGCCACGGCAAAACTTAGAGTCCCCATCAAATTTATCCGGCAAGGATAGTCGTAGGCCTGAGGCGGCCACTCGCTGCGGAGGAGGTGCAGGAGCTGGCGGAGGAGATGATTGCTGAAGCTGTGGTAGTAGCTGCTGTAGCATCACGGTCAGTTGAGACAGCTGGTGGCCTTGTTGCGCTATCTGTTGTGACTGCTGGGCGACCACCGTGGTGAGGTCGGCGACAACTGGCAGAGGAACTTCAGCGGGATCCATGGCCGGATCTACTGTCACGATGCCGGCTGGCAGGAGGTGGATCCTCTGTGCCAGAGAGGGATTGGCGTGGACCGTGCTAGTGGACCGGTTCTAAGTCACTACTGGTGTTCACCAGAGCCCGCCGCAAAGCGGGATGGTCTTGCTGCGGCGGTAGTGACCAGGTCGTATCCACTAGCAACGGCTCAACCTCTCTGACTGCTGAAGATAGGCGCGGTACAAGGGAGTAGACAGAAGCAAGGTCGGACGTAGCAGAAGGTCGGGGCAGGCAGCAAGGATCGTAGTCAGGGGCAACGGCAGGAGGTCTGGAACACACAAGGGAACGCTTTCACTGGCACAATGGCAACAAGATCCGGCGAGGGAGTGCAGGGGAAGTGAGGTATACATAGGGAGTGCACAGGTGAACACACAGATTAGAACCACTGCGCCAATCAGCGGCGCAGTGGCCCTTTAAATCGCAGAGACCCGGCGCGCGCGCGCCCTAGGGAGCGGGGCCGCGCGCGCCGGGACAGGACCGACGGAGAGCGAGTCAGGTACGGGAGCCGGGGTGCGCATCGCGAGCGGGCGCCACCCGCATCGCGAATCGCCTCCCGGCTGGAGGCGGTATCGCAGCGCACCCGGTTAGTGGATCTGACCGGGGCGCTGCGGGAGCGAGAGTGTAGCGAGCGCTCCGGGGAGGAGCGGGGACCCGGAGCGCTCGGCGTAACAGTTGTGAAGCTCGGGTGACGGGTGTGTAGTGTGTACTCGTGCACAAGTCAACTCCAGTCTGTGTCCGTTAGGCAATATATGGGTTACTGATGCAGCAGAGGTGGGGCCTTGGTCTTGGAATTTCAATTATTTAAAAAAAAATTGAACATATTGTGTGGTTTATTATATTATAGAAGAATGTCTTTGGGTGGTCCACCGTCCTGCATTATAGAGTTTTCTGAACTGCTGTATATGCGCTTGTTTTAACAAAAAGGTATTTTGTCAGACAATTTCAAAGAAATTGGCGTTTTTTTGGGGTGGATTGTGAAGCCCGGTGTGTACTCGTGCATCAGCCAACTCCAGGCTGTGTCTTTCAGGCAATCTATGGGTTACTGATGCAGCTGAGGTGGGGCCTGGGTCTAGGAATTTCAATTAAAAAATAAATAAATCAACAATTATGCGGTTCATTATTTTTGAGAAGAAAGTCTCTGGGTGGTCCTTATAGAGTCTTCTGAAATGTTGGATATGCGCTTGTGCTTACACAAAGTTGTAAATTAAAAAAAGAAAAATGTATACAATTTTGTTGATTTTGGGGCGGATTGTGAAGCCCTGTGTGTACTGGTGCATCAGCCAACTCCAGGCTTTGTCCTTCAGACAATAAATGGGTTCCTGATGCCGCAGAGGTGGGGCCTGGGTCTGGGAATTTAACATTTTTGGATTGCGGGTGCTACAAAAAAAGATGGACACACCCTAATCCGTTCAGTGGAGCGCGCCTGCGGCCCCGGACATCTGAGGGCATAGCACACCTGTTATTGCTCGATCTCAGAAGAAGGGGGTTCATCATCGGGAGAAGATAGTTGCAGGTTGCTCTTGAGTCAGCAAGGCGGTAGCATGGTTGGCAGTCAGCGTGGTGTGGCAGTAGTGGAAATTCTGGAGCCAAACGTGCCCGGGGGAGACCACCTGCTTCGCGGCAGCTGACCTTTCCGGGAGTTAGCAGGTTACCAGCACCGGTCGATGAAGGTAGAGACACGCTAATCCGTTCAGTGGAGCGCGCCTGCGGCCCCGGAAATCAGAGGGCATAACACACCTGGTATTGCTTGATCTCGCAATTGATCGTGCAAAGGTAGGGGGTTATTAAAGCCTCTTGGGTACTGCTGAGGCCTACTCTTGACTGCTCCTGGTGCAATGTATGGGTTAATTAAACACTCTTGGGTAGTGTTTTTTTTAAATTTATTTACTGATAATTTTATCAGTAATAAAATAGAATTTTCCAGAATGTTGTGTGTGATTTTTTTATGAAAAAATAAAATAAAAATACGGACAGGGATTAACTCTGCTTCATCATTTTGGGCGAAAAAAGTCCTTTGGTGATCTGATCTTTTGGAGACAGATGCGCTTACCCACATATTGAATTCGTTTTTGTAAAAAAAAATTCAAACATTGTGTGGTTTATTATTTTTGAGAAGAATGTCTTTGGGTGCTGCATTATAGAGTCTTGTGAACTGTTGGATATGTGCTTGTTCTTACACAAAGGTATTTCTTTAAAAAATTTCTAAAATGTTGTTGTTTTTTGGAGGGGATTGTGAAGCCCTGGTGTGTACTGGTGCATCAGCCAACTCCAGGCTGTGTCCTGCAGGCAATATATGGGTTCCTGATGCCGCAGAGGTGGGGCTTGGGTCTTGAAATTTCAAATTTTTGGATAGCGGGTGCTACCAATGAGAAATCTTTGTCAAAAATGTCATATATTGTGTTGGTTTTTGGGGGGGGGATTGTGAAGCCCTGGTGTGTACTCTTGCATCAGCCAACTCCAGGCTGTGTCATGCAGGCAATATATGAGTTACTGATGCCGCAGGGGTGGGGCCTGGTTCTGGAAATTTCAAAATTTTTGGATAGCGGGTGCTACCAATGAGAAATGTTTGACAAAAATTTCATATATTGTGTTGTTTTTTTGGGGGGGATTGTGAAGCCCTGGTGTGTAGTGTACTAGTGCATCAGCCAACTCCACGCTGTGCCATTCAGCCACTAAATGGTCTCCTCTTGCAGCCAACATGTCCATGCTATGTCATTCAGTCACTATATGGTCTCCTGACACTGATGCCACCACCAGGCTCTGTCATTGTGCTGCTATGCGGCAGTGATTCTAAGAGCGATGCCGGTAATCTGCATGCTATTCTGAATAACAGTATTATTTCACTACCCCAGCACACTCCATATGCGTTTTACGACACAGCAAAGTGTTCTATACCCCTATAGAGGCTGTATGGAGGCTAGAAATAGCCTTTTTTATCTTTGATTCGCCGCGAATAAATTCGGATCAAAACAAACTTTTCGGGAGAATTCGGCGAATAGGCCGAATCGAATTTTTGAAAAGTTCGCTCATCTCTAATCCTCAGCGTCAGGGAAACGCTCGCACCTAGTGAACATGGGAGAGGCGTCACTGGGTGTAAATTCCTCCTCTCCACGCCTGACTATTCCAGTGCGGATTTCTCCAGCTGATAAAGCCTCCTCCTCTGCGGAGGCATTCTTGGACTCTGGTTCAGCAGGAAACTTAATTAAAGCCTCCTTCATCAACCGGTTTAACATCCCTGTTATCCGTCTCTTCAAGCCCTTCTTCATTTCCTCAGTTAACGGAGAACAACTGAATTCCACCTTGCGTTACCGCACGGCCCCAGTACGCATGACCGTGGGGGTTCTCCATCAAGAAATGATTGAGTTCTTTGTCCTGCCTAACTGCACCTCTGACATCCTTCTTGGCTTACCCTGGCTCCAGCGGCATTCTCCTACCCTCGACTGGACCACTGGGGACACACGCTGCCTTAAGTCGCTACCCACCATCCAAGTCTCCATTGCTTCTCCATTGCTCGGCCTTCCAAAGGCCTATCAAGACTTTTCTGACGTCTTTTGAAAGAAACAGGCAGAGGTCTTACCACCACATAGGCCCTACGACTGCCCTATTGACTTGCTCCCTGGGACCTCACCGCCCCGTGGCAGGATTTACCCTCTCTCCGCTCCAGAAACTGAGGCCATGATGGAGTATATTCAGGAGAATCTCAAAAAAGGTTTCATCAGGAAGTCTTCTTCTCCTGCTGGAGCAGGATTCTTCTTTGTTGCCAAGAAGGATGGGTCTCTATGCCCTTGTATTGACTACCGCGGCCTCAATAAGATCACTATAAAGAACCGCTACCCTCTGCCTCTCATCTTGGAACTCTTTGACCGGCTCCGCGGAGCAAAGATTTTTACTAAGCTTGACCTCAGGTGCGCGTGTAATCTCATCAGAATTCGTGAAGGAGATGAGTGGAAAACCGCTTTTAACACCCGAGATGGTCACTTCGAATACCTGGTCATGCCATTCGGTCTTTGCAACGCCCCTGCAGTCTTCCAAGACTTTGTCAATGAAATCTTCCGGGACTTGTTATATACTTGCGTGGCTGTCTATCTCGAAGACATTCTAATCTTCTCCAACCTAGAGGAACACCGCCTCCATGTTTGTCAAGTGCCCCAGCGCCTCCGTGTTAACCATCTCTACGCCAAGATTGAAAAATGCCTCTTTGAACGTACCTGTCTTCCTTTCCTGGGATATCTGGTCTCAGGACAAGGTTTTCAAATGGACCCCGACAAGCTCTCCGCGGTCTTGGATTGGCCACGTCCCTCCGGACTTCGCTCTATCCAGCGCTTCCTCGGATTCGCTAATTACTAACGTCAGTTTATCCCCCACTTCTCCACTATCGTGGCTCCCATTGTGGCTCTGACCAAGAAAGATGCGAATCCGAGATCCTGGCCTCCCCAAGCGGAAGAAGCTTTTACTCACCTTAAGGCCGCCTTCGCCTCCGCACCAGTCTTGACTAGGCCTGATCCTCTGAAACCATTCTTCCATGAGGTAGACGCCTCTTCAGTAGGAGCCGGGGCGGTTCTTCTTAAAAAAAACGCTAAAGAAAAAAAACGTCACTTGCGTTTTTTTCTCTAAAACATTTTCTCCTCCTGAAAAAAACGACGCTATTGGTGACCGAGAATTGCTGGCCATTAAATTGGCACTTGAGGAGTGGAGGCATCTCCTGGAAGGATCCCTCCACCCGATCACCATCTACACTGACCACAAAAATCTGTCATACCTACAGTCCGCCCAGCGCTTAAATCCTCGCCAGGCCAGGTGGTCATTGTTCTTCGCCCGCTTCAATTTCCAGATACATTTTCGTCATGCGGACAAGAAGAGAAGAATTCCTCTTGTCTTTGCCCCTGGTTACAAAGTGTTGCTCTCTGCCAAATATATTCGGTTTCGTGTCCCTAGCTCCAAGCTGGGTCCACGTTACCTCGGGCCATTTAGGGTCAAAAGTCAAATCAACCCTGCTCCATCTTCCTCCTTCTCTTCGTATTCCTAACTCCTTTCATGTTTCCCTTCTCAAGCCTCTCATTCTTAACCGCTTTCCCCCCAAGGTCACCGTTCCTGCTCCTGTCTCGGGGTCCTCTGACGTCTTCTCGGTTAAAGAAATCCTCACTTCAAAGGTTGTCAGAGGTAAAAAAAAAAATTCTTGTTGATTGGGAGAATTGTGGCCCCGAAGAGAGGTCTTGGGAGCCAGAGGACAATATTCTAGACAAGGAACTCATCTACAGATTCCTCGGTTCCAAGAAGAGGGGGAGACCCAAGGGGGGGGGTACTGTCACGCCGAGCGCTCCAGGTCCTGCTGCCTCCCCGGAGCACTCAGGGTGTGCTTCTGTCTGCAGCGCTCCGGTCGGCATTGCTGACCGCGAGCGCTGCTCCCTGGTCCCCAGAGGGGACGCGATCCGAGGCACGGCTCGTGCCCGCCCTCGGATCGCACCACATGTCACTCAACTCTCGCCCCCGTCTGCTTCCTCCCGGCGCGTGCGCGCGCCGGCTTGCCAAAATTTAAAGGGCCAGTGCACCACTCTCCTTGCCGGATCTTGTTGCCTTGTGCCCTGAGAAAGCGTTATAGTGTGTTCCAAGCCTGTGTACCCAGACCTTCTGCTGTTGCCCCTGACTACGAACCTCGCTGCCTGTCCTGACCTTCTGCTACGTCTGACCTCGCCTCTGTCTAGTCCTTGTGTACCGCACCAGTCTCAGCTGCCTGAGAGGTCGAGTCGCTACTGGGGAACACGACCAGGTAGTTACTGCCGCAGCAAGTCCATCCTGCTTTGCGGCGGGCTCTGGTGAACACCAGTAACTGCTTAGAACCGATTCCCCAGTACGGCCCGCGTCATCGCCTCTCTGGCACAGAGGATCCACCTCCAGTGTCTTCACCAGCTGCTAGTCCGGACCCTGACATAGAGGCTATAGTTAAAACTAACCTAAGATGGTATTACTCCCCTGATAGGCTCCATGAGATATCCTCGGTGAATTCTGAAAAATGTTGGCGAAACTGTGGGGGGACGGAATCCTTTATACATATTTTATGGCTATGCCCGATGACACAAGTCTTCTGGCATAAAGTAGAACAATTACTAGTAAACATCACCCGCATCCCAAGTAAATTGACACCACAAAAAGCATTGTTACTATTACAAATGCAAATATATCCGGTAAAAATGCGATTTTTGGTATGCAAGATTTTAGTGGTCGCAAAGCTAGTTCTCTGCAGATACTGGAGGCAAGCACAGATTCCTGAAGTGAATGAAATAATAAATACGATACAACACTGTTATAAATTAGAGGAAATTATAGCGATTGGAAACAATCAGAGTATACCCTTTTATAAAAAATGGGAATTATGGAACACATTTAGGGGAGGAATAGGAAGTCAACAATAAATTAGGAAAGATCAGAAGAAGATATAAAAAGAGAAAGTCAATGTACTAAGAAACACATTAAGGAAACAGAAGAGAGAAGGATTAGCCAAAAACACAATCAAAAATGAAAACATAAATCCGAATAAGGATAGACCACCATTTTTCGTGACATCATACAGTACTCAATTTGGACAGATTAAGAAAATAATAAACAGATACATTCCGGTATTAGAAACAGATCCAATATTAAGAGACATATTATCAGAGGGTATTTCTATTGTGTCCAGGAGAGGCCCCACTATTGGAACCAGAGTCTCACCTAGTCTATTTACTAGTCAAAAGGAAAGTGTAAAGGACCGGGACTGGTTGAGGAATATAGGTAATCGCAAATGCGGTCATACCAGATGCATCACATGTACACACATGGTAAATTCAAATACCGTAACGTCTTGTACAACAAATAGGACATACAATATACACCAGTATATCAATTGTAACACTAAATCCATTATATACGTAGCAACATGTATTGTTTGCAATTTGCAGTATGTAGGATGCTCGGGTAATTCATTAAAAGTGAGGTTTAGGAAACATATTACGGATGCTAAAAGTAGCTTAACAAGCATGTCTATGCTGTCACGTCACTTTAGGGAGTCCCATTCAGGGGACACCACCCATTTACGAGTATTAGGGGTAGAAAAAGTCACCTTAGGACCTAGGGGAGGCGATCTTAGAAAGAAACTATACAATAGAGAGGCACATTGGATGTTCCTTTTGGGAACAAGATACCCGCAAGAGTTAAATAAAAGATTGGATTTAATGTTAATGTGTGCATAAATTGAATAAGAGAATATAGTTGATGTATACAATTTATTACTAATCACGTATGTTTAGTTCCCGGTCCAATATGTACTCTTCGTTTCTTGTGTATATATAATACATTTTGGATTGTCGCAAATTATAGGGGGATGTTCACACGGTGAGATGCACATTATGCGGTTATTGATCTATATATAAATATTTCGGTTCTTGATGTGCAGGTATAGTTCAAACTATTTATTTCGGTAAATATGTACTTCTAAATTAATATGAATATCCATAGTATTTGATAAACTAGTTTTTAGACCATTCGAGATTGAAATTTAAATGTTAATCAAAATTTGAAATTTAAAGCCGCATTGTCTGCACCCTTGTGTGAACTCTCTCCGAACGACCAAATGTGATCATGATTCCCAATGCCATGTTTTGTAACCAACTGTTTTTAATTAAGATTCATGTGGTCATGTGACCAAACTCATGTGTATTTTAACCCGCATTATTGAGTGTATGTCTATCTACGACTAAGCACCTGAGTGTGCGAAACGCGGCAGATTGTGTCCTGCCTTAAGCGTGTGAATAAAGCCATTGATAAGTTTTACCTGCATCTTCCCGAGTGCCGGACGTTTTTTCCTGTGTGATTTCTACTAAGCCGGGAGCGGTATCGGTGTCCGTAGCACGAGATAGTGCAGCAAACGCGAGAGTGGTGAGCAGCCTGACTTCATCTGCATATATATATATATATATATATATATATATATATACACACACATATCTATACATATATATATATATATACACACACACACACACACACACACACACACATATATATATATATATATATATATATATATATATACACACACACAATATTCTATGAAATGTTACTTTGGCTACATTTACGAGAAAATGTGTGTACAAAATGTGTATTCTAATTTAAAAGGCTTTGACTCATCTATTTTACATTATAATAATCCATATTATTTAAAAAATGTAGCATGCCATCGTGCATTGTGAAGGGGTGTACTTCATCATGGCGTAAACGAGATCAGTCTGTTATCCTACATGGCTTTCCTAAAGATCCAGCAAGGATATGTATATGGCTCCAGCAGACGGGACAGTTTGAAGACAACCTTGAAGAAAAGGTTCAACAGGTTCTTATTGGGAAAATAAACTATAGTTTTTGTCTATGTTCCCTTCACTTTCATCATTCCTGTTACAATCACGAGGAGTATCGTCAAACACTGAGGAAAGATGCAATTCCAACAATATTTCCAAAGAAGCCTACAACACCTAGAGGAAAACAGGCGGCTGTACCATCTATGTCTTCTCAACCTGTTGTTAGGATGACTACTGCAATTGTGCTTACTACCCCAGTTTGCACGCCAACAACTACGGTTGTGACATACAGTGTTTCCAGCACCACTTCCAGTACAGTCACATATTCAACTACAACTACCACTGCACCGATAACTTCAGTTCTGCAGCTAAGCTCAAGTTTAGGGTAATCTACGTCTAAAGACACATCTGTGCTCCCACCTGCTAAAAAGAAGAAAAAAATGTTTAATTTATCGACAACATCATCTTTAACTTCAACATGTACTGTATTTCTGTGTCCAGACCTGAAGTCATCTCCGAAACTCAAAGTGAAACTTTGTCTATTCCCACAACATCAGAGACCACTTCATGTTTCCTACCATCAATTGAAAATACTGAAGCTTCAGCATCTCCAAACAGATGGAAATTGAACAGTACTCCTCAAAAGCGAGACTTTGCAACTAACACTATGCCTTTTGTATATCAAAAAAGGAAATCTAAATCAAGCCGTGAGCCGACGAGACTGGAAAAGACAGTGTCTACCCAAAAACTTCAAGATCTTACAGAGGCACTGGAAACTACAGCTGGACATAGTACAAATCAGGATATACAGATACAATACATTAGTACTGATATATCAGATTTTATTTTTGAAATCCGTATAAATGAACCTACCACTTCTCCAACTTCTATCTCACCAATCACTCAGCCAAGAGTTCCAGATCCAACTGTTACAGTACAACAACAGGAAAAAGGTACTATGTACAGAGGACCTCTTTTTACATAATCGACTCAAAGAAAAACAGTCTTGTCTTATCCTCCACTCTGTCCTCAATTCCTAAAGGAACACACGGTTAAAATCCATGAGGAAACCCTTTCTCACCTTGACAAAGATTTATACTTCCCTCAATCCTCAGAAAGTGTTTTACCAGGGGTTGAGGAGAATGTACAACCACTTTCTCCTATTGTTTCTCAAGCACAGCCAGATCTCATAACCACCGATGAGCCTGAGGAGGAGGTCATTGATCATTCTACCACAATAACCACGTACATTGACACTGAGGACAGATCCTTTCACCAAAGTGATGATGAAGTCGAAAATGAAGGATCATCTGAACTAAGTAGTGATGAAGAGGAGGAACCCTTGCCTGTCTTCGAGTACTTATTTGAAATAAATGATGACCCAGTATTCTATATAAAATTTCTAATTTGAGTCATGCTTGAAAAAGCTGATTTGCATGATAGGGGATAAGATGCCTGATCGCGGGAGTCCCGCTGCTGGGGACGCCCGTGATCATGCTAGCGGCACCCCGTTTATTATCAGTCCCCGGAGCGTGTTCGCTCCGGGTCTGAATACAGGCGACTACAGGGCGGGCGGCGTGTGACGTCACGCCTGCGCCGGTGTGTGACATCATGCTCCGCCCCGCAATGAAAGCCTACGGGTGGGGGCGTGATAGCCCTCCCGTAGGCTTGCATTGAGGGGCGGAGCGTGACATCGCACGGGGGCACAGACGTACACCTGCATTTGTGACAGGAGATGGTCGATCAGATTCCCCAGGGTTTTCTGCAAAATATTGGGGAGATTTATCAAAACCTGTGCAGAGGAAAAGTTGCCCAGTTGCCCATAGCAACCAATCAGATCACTTCTTTCATTTTGCAGAGGCCTTGTTAAAAATGAAAGAAGCAAGCTGATTGGTTGCTATGGGCAACTGGGCAACTTTTCCTCTGGACAGGTTTTGATAAATCTCCCCTATTGTACTAATACAATTATGGATGCGGTTTCAAAAAAAATGTGTGTGTTTAACGTAGAGCAACTTCTACCTACCACATCTTCTCTAGCCATGGAAAAAATTGCCTTTGAAAAAACAATTCAGGAATTACTATCCCAAGATGTTGAGATTTTAACAATAGCTACAGACAGACATGTCTCTATTCGAAAAATTCTACGTGAAAAATACCCTTTCATTGAACATCAGTTTGACATTTGGCATTTGGAAAGTCAATTGGAAATAAAATTGCAGCTGGAGCAAAAACCAAAGAAACCAATGTTCTCATGAAGTGGATTCAACCAATAAAAAACCATCTATGGTCGTGCGCCAGAACATGTGGGAAAAATCCGGATGTGTTGGAGGAGCGATGGAAATTTTTGTTGCATCATGTCTCAAATATACATGCCTGGGATGATGACTCAAATGACTCTGTCTGTCAGCATCCACCCTTGACAGAAAGTCAGATAAATGACACCAAGTGGCTCATGCCTAAACTTCCAGCTCATAATGTAGTAAGCAAAGTGGCTCTGAATCCTAGTCTGTTGAAGGACATAAGGCAACTTTCATTGTTTTGCCACACAGGAGAGCTTGAAATATATCACAGTCTTTGTCTGAAGTACAGACCAAAAATAATTCATTTTTTCATAGACTGAATGATAGCTCGCACTCAATTAGCAGCTATCGTCCATAACCGGAATGTAGGACGTATCCAAGCCACTATCCAAAAAGCAACAGCATCTGGAAAAGATGAATAGCTATGAATACTCGAAGGCACGTCGGGCATGGGTGGTAAAAGCCATATACGAATCCACCTCCCAAGATTTTGCCTATGACATCTTGTTAAAAATATTTGAAGTGGTAAAGGACAGAAATGTCACAGATTGGCAATCTCGGCGAGGTACTCTCCCAGCAAACATAGCTCCAGTACCACGGCCAGATACATCCCAATTATTGGAGGAATATAATTCCAGATTTACAATCTAGATTGCCTTACTTTTACAGATGACTCCGAAGACCGTGTAGCACTAGGTTTATGGTTCTCAAAATGTTGTTGTAAATGTTGTGAATGTTGTAAATGTTTGAAATATTTTTTTTTTCGGTTAATAAAAATAGATTTTTCATGTTTATTTTAGTTTTATTATTCATATTACATAAAATTATATCAGTAAAGTTACATTAAAAGATTATTTTATAATCTATGCAGTAATCTCGTGATTTAACATATTCACCAACATTATACATGCATGACTATAGTAATTGTACTCTAATGTAAAATAGAAAATAATGTTTTATATAAAAGGCCTCTGTCCACCATAGAAAAAGTAATCAGTCCTCTCGAATTGGGCCTGTTGACTGTCTAAGGCTGGGATCACATATATCAGGCATTGTGCGCAGTTTCGCTCCGGGTGCACCAGAGGGAAAATGATGCTAGAACTGATCCCATTCATTTTGGGACATTTCACTATTATCCAACATCTCAATTTTAATGCCGGATGGTTGGACATGCCGGAGTGCAACAAACAGGGGAACGCAGCTTGTTTTTGTTCCCCAGTCCGAAGGGCAAAAACAATAGATGTCGGATGCAATACAACTGATGGCAACTTGGCATCAGTTGTGTCTATATTTATGTGTCTAATGTCTAGATTTGACAGATGTCGGACGTATGTGAACCAAGCCTTACAAAGCTATAACAGACTTGTTACCTCCATTCATCGGTATGAAATAGCCAAAGATACCCAAGTGCAGGCCTATGGCAATCTATTGAAGGTGAATGTCTGGTTCATGTGAACCAGAGATATGTACCTGGGGTATTGACCAATGGGACACTTAGCTCATATGCTTAGGATATGTACTATAGTTGTTTATCTTGAAGTAACCCTTTGAAGGGGTTATGCACCATAAGGTAATTTTAGTACATACCAGGATCCATGCTTGGCTTGATGCTCAAGGACTGTATTGTCAATTCTATATATAGCTGATGATTTACATTTTGTGAAATGCCTAAATTGTGTCGGACTTTGTACTAACTATACGTCCCAGGATTCCTTTTTGATAAGTTTGAAGTAATTTTATTTCAACATCACCCACCCAACCCATTCAGATACACCTGTTATTCATTCCATGCAACAGACCATTGTTTATGATACAGTGTGCCACCAACTGTTTCAAAAGTCTAAATATTGCAGAATGATCTCCCTCCCACTTAGCGGTCGCTACAACCATGGAAAAAAAGACAGACTCTCAAACAAACACTTGTCTAGTGATATAATAAATTGTCCCACAATAATACCTGCAAAAATATGTGACAAGACTCATTTGTTATGTTATGAAAAATTTTAATAAATTAAAAGTAGGACAAAGTTAATGAAAACTTTTTTTTAATACATTTTTACCATATTAAAGGAGTGCTCCAGTTGGTGCAAACAGTTCCAATTTATTTGCATGATTGTCTGGTTGTGGGTGGGGAGGAAGACCACAACAATTTCCTCCCTGGTGCCCTGGCTCTCCTCAGCTCTACCCATAAGAACGCATTCATCCAACTTATATGGAAATGCATATATATATATATATATATATATATATATATATATATATACATACATACATATTCTAATATTATATATAAATATATCTATATATATATAGATATATATATATATGTTTACATATACAGCAAGAAGAAAAATCACTGCCACATTCACAAGTAGATGTCAAGTTGATAATCTAGCTTTATTACATCAGATACAGGCAACGTTTCGGCTGCACAGTAACAACCTTTCTGAAGCCGGGATGGGTTGAGAAAGGCTTTAATTACGCAGCCAAAACGTTGCCTGTATGAGATGTAATAAAGCCATATTATCTACTTGTGAATGTGGCGGTGATTTTTCTTCTTGATGTATCAGGACCCCTCAGTCAGCATGCACCCGCTCTGCATCCCATGTGTATAGACATATGTACATATATATATATATATATTTATATATGTATGCATATATAGGTATATGTATATACATGTGTGTGTGTGTGTATATATATATATATATATATATATACACACACACACACACATATATATATATATTGTGGCACTAAGGCAGGTTTGAGGGTAATGAAAGGGTGTTTTTCCCAGTCCTTTCTCCTAGCTGAGCTAGCAGAGATGCTCATCAGGTGCCTAATTAATGAGGCCAGCAGAAATGTGGGAAGTCTAGATATAAGGAAAGGAAACAGAATAGTCTAGTCTGGGCTCACCCAGGAAAACAGCATGTCGCTGTAGGGGGAGACACATGGACCCTGTTGAGGAAACACACAGCAGGAGCTGTGAGTGGTCCAAGAAGTGGTGTGAACTGTGAGTAAAACAGGTTGCAGGGGCACATGTTTTATGCTGGCTGAGGGTAGCTCACCAGTTAGTAGTCAGGGCATGCTTACATGTGTAGTCAGTGACCAGACGGTCTAGGACTTCGGTTTGTTCCTGAGTTATATTTTGTTTTACCTGTAACCTGTGTAAATAAAGCTCGTGAGGTGCCAGACTTGTATGCTTAACGGTTGTCTGGCGAGTTATTGCGAGGAAACGTGTCCCGTGGTAAGTGACCAGGACGATCCCAGAGCTAATCCCCGAGACGGAATGTCACAATATATATGTACATATATCTATACACATACATAAATACAAATATATATACACACATATACATATATATACACACATACATATATATATATGCATACATATTTATTTATACATATATGTACATTCATATATACATACAAATACATATTTATATATATATATATCCAAAATAAAGTGTCCCACAGCACTCCAGTTAGATGAAAAATCAAAGGTGATTTATTTTCTCATATGTGGCGAGCAACGTTTTGACTGTCTGCACAGTCTTTATCAAGCATGTATATGTACATGTATATACATACACATATCTATATATATATATATACATATATATATATATTTCCTCATCGTCCCCTACGGCAGCACAGAAGGGTAATGCGGTCTCCAGACCACCCACCAGGACCGCCCATCTAGATATTAGCATAAATAATTATTTTAATTAACCAAGGTACCATACCTATAAAACAACCCCGCAAACTCCCGCACGCTGCCCATCTATTCAAGATTTTGTACAGCCCTGCAGGGTCTTGGCTGCATCTATGTCCGTGAGTATATGCCAGTGCGGGGTCCTGGCTCTGTCCTGCCACGGTCTGTCAGCGGCATGGCAGGACTATAGCCAGTGCGGGATCCTGGCTTTTAGGAGGTTCCAGTGCGGGGTCCTGGTCTCCGTTAACGGCAGTGTGTTCCAGAGGAAAGATTGCCGGTGAAGTATCCTAGCCGTTATACTCATGTCTGCTGCCTGCCGCCGCCGCCTAAAGAGGGATGCTGCGCTGCGCTGTAAGTCTCTGGACCACGGTAAGTGTCAGCCGCTCTCCGGCTTAATTATTATTTGTGATCAGGGCTTACACATTCGTGCTCGTGATAACCATGATATATATTTACTTGTAATGTACACATTATAACCTTTAACATATCGGTCTGGAGTGTCCCCAATGACCGCGACAGAGGCCACACCTTTAGAGGGCATGCCCTGTAATGTATGAAATGAAGAAATGAAAAGATGGAAAAAAGAGAGGGAGGGTTGGGAGGGGTCCTCAAAATGTCACGAACGCCACCTGATAGGGGGCAGGGGCTATATATATATCCCTGCCCCCGCCCACAACCCCTTATGTGCCACCTTGATGTGTAGGGGGGTTGGAGATGTTACCGCCCATATCACAAATACAGCCTAATTAGGCTTTACACTTGTGATCAGGGCTTACACATTCCTGCTTGTGATAACCATGATATATATTTACTTGTAATGTACACATTATAAACTTTTAACATATCGGTCTGGAGTGTGTCCAATGACCGCAACGGAGGCCGCACTTTTAGAGGGCAAAAGTCAATCTGGTAGGGAATCAAATGTTGTAATTATGACCAATGCCCCTACCTTAGCACAAATCCAAGATATAGTCCCGACATTGAGACAGAAAATAGGTGAAGCAAACTGACTGGCACAGGGATCGATGCCTGGAAACTGAAGAGTTGTGACAGTCATGCCTCCTCTACACCGAAACCAGAGTTCGGCACTTGAACAGGGTCAGGCTAAACCCAAACCGATATCTGCTTGTAGCATGCGGCCTAACCTCATTGCAAGAGTGAAACACTATGACCTGTCGGCCCAATGAATCCCATCATATTCCTGCTAATGAGTGGCAAAATAGAAACTGTTAGCTAAATAGGCACAACCATCGACACCCGATCGACCTTGGCGGTAACCGCCTTATTGCCTGAAGATCAACAATATCCGACTACCTTACCTGAAACTAAATCAATCCCAATGCCCCATTCCTAACTCCACTAGCCTCATGAGTGGTGTCCCATTACGATAAACCCGCCCTATTGCCATTATGTCTGACATTACCATTATGTCTAATGATTGGTATTGCTGGTAAAATGTTCAACTCTGCTGCATTAGTGGTGAATGCCGAAACTTCTGCTGAACCTAGTCGACGTATATATCACCCTATACAGTAACCCCCCCGAGCTGCGATGGCCCCGACATATGATCAAATCGACATACGATGGCCTCTCAGAGGCCATCGCGTGTCGATGTCAGCATCGACATACGATGCTTTTATATGTCGGGGCCATCGCATCAACTGCTATCCGACAGCGCAAAATGCTTAAGCTGCTGTCGGATAGCAGTTTAAGCATCCCGGGCAGGTTCGCCTACCTATTCCCGCTGCTCCGGGTCCACTTCCCGATCCTCCGGCGTCTTCTGCATCTTCTCCAGGGTCCGGGCCTCGCTTTCCGGTGTCGTTATTACGTCACTACGCACGCCGCGCCGGCGCAGCATCGTAATAACGGCTCCAGAAAGCGAGGCCCGGACCCTGGAGAAGATGCGGAAGAAGCCGGAGGATCGCGAAGAAGACACCGGAGCAGCGGGACAGCATCGGGAGCCCCTTGGACAGCATCGGGAGCGGTGAGGACCTGGTCCGGAGTTGCGGGGACAGGTGAGTACAGCTTCCTATACTTTACATTGCACGGATACCTCAACATACGATGGATTCGACAAACGATGGGTCATTTGGAACGAATTACCATCGTATGTTGAGGGACCACTGTACATGTGCCTGATTCGAAATGTCTGACACATGTGTGAGGTGGAGACTATAGTCGTGTAATGATGCTGTTAAACTTATGGATGTTATGAAACTGTCAAGATGATCGTGCTGATGTTGATGTATACTTGTCCATGCACAGTGACTAGTCATGGACTTATGAGTGATGAGTGAGCTAAGACCCCAAGAACCATGTACAAGCTTTTTGTGACTGCATAACTGCATAATATGAAATAACCAAAAGCTGGTGCAGCTCATGATGAATCATTAAATCTTATGCAAACCTGGACTAAAGCAATGTAGTTATGTAACAAATGATAACAATAAGAAAGCTATCGTGTATGCACCGTGACAGTCATGACCTGTAGGTCGATAAGCATGAAGTACCTATGAGTGGCATGAGCAAACAAATCGGACAGATGATACGAGCAGAACTTGGAAGCTGTGATCATATGTATCCCAATGTTCGCCAAGAATGCCATGCACCAAATGAAACTATAAGCGACATGCATGAAACGATGATCATTTATCACATTAATGCTGGACCTAGTGAATGTCGTATGAATGCTCCAAGCCTATGCAGTATGACTGGAGCGAAATGCTATGCATTTACACTATGACCATTTTCAGAATGTATATACTGTGCCGTAATTGCTACTTAACGGAAAAGCTATACATCATGAGATGCTACACGTACAAGTACTGTAAATTGTCACAACGTTGTGACAATTTACAGTACTTGTACGTGTAGCATCTCATGATGTATAGCTTTTCCGTTGAGTGTAAGAAAACCGAGTGTACAGTGAGATTGTTTATGAAAATACTGTATAAAGTTACAAACCTCTGTACCGTGTGTGTGAAACTAGGAATGTATGTAGTATGCATAGTATCAAGCTGTGAGCTTGAAGACAGTGTGAAGTTGTGAGCATAGTATAAAGCTCAAATGAAATTATAGC
The DNA here is from genome assembly GCF_029499605.1 of Hyla sarda. Classification (NCBI taxonomy): domain Eukaryota; kingdom Metazoa; phylum Chordata; class Amphibia; order Anura; family Hylidae; genus Hyla; species Hyla sarda. The sequence goes on from NW_026610592.1 coordinate 25,588, forward strand.
TAAGAGTGCATGTTTGTGTAAAAAGCGCAAACACATGTACAGTGTAAACTTGCACAAGCATACGAACAGTATAACAGCAAACGAATCTGTTGCCCTAATGATATGAGCGTGAGTACCGTTGTAAACTTACAAGCGTAAAATAGTACGGCCGTAAGTTTATTATGCCAATGACTATGGTAACAACCCCTGACCTATGTACAGTATAAATGATGCAAGCGTACGTCCCGTATACCAACTACAAGTATATATATCTTATGACAACTACTATCACCTGTATTGTGTAACTACTACAGTACCAACCACTAGCGTGTGTACAGTATGAATGGCACAAAACCGTGTGTGCAGCAAACCTACTACCAGCATGTATACCGTATCACTACAAGGGCGAAACCATCATTAATGTATTTCAATGTAATAATACAAGCATGTGTGCAGTAACCAACTACTAGTGTATGAACAGTGTGATAATTACCACAGTAACGCCAGAATGTAACAACGGTGAAGATGCCCTACCTGTGTGAACAGTATAAATGTACACAAGTATAATCAATGTAAAACCAAGAGCGTATGAATAGTATGAGTGCCATGATCGAATGAATATTATGAGTAAGTTAACCATGTAAATGTCGTGAGCGCATGAATATAACGTTCATGATCTGTAAACAGTGTTCCTGTAAGCGTATATGCAGTATAAATACTATGAGTGTATGTGCAAGGTAAGCTGTGGGCGTACTTACAGCATGAACGTTATAAGTGTATGTGTGGAGCGTGCGTGTAGTGAAAGCGTTTGAGCGTGCATGCAGTGCGATTATTATGACCCTGCGTGCAGTATAAAGCTATGAGTGTGCGTGCCATGGTCTCGGTGTGGAAACACATGCGTGCAGCGTAATGCTAAGTGCGTGCCGTATACAATGCCAAGAGCATGCATGCAGTATGTGATGCTAGGAGCGTAAATGCAGTGTATAATGCTAGGAGTGTGCGTACAGTGTACGGTGCTGAAAGTGTGCGTGCAGCATGCAATGCTAAGATCGGGCGTGCAATATACCATGCTTTATGCGGACGTGCAGAATACAATGCTACATCCGTGCGCGCAGTCCACAATGCTAGGAGAGTGCGTGCTGACTGCAATGCTAAGAAAACCGTGCGTGCAGTATACAATGCTAGGAGCCTGCGTGCAGACTACAATGCTAAGAAAACTGTGGGTGCAGTATACAATGCTAGGAGCGTGCGTTTTTTTTTTTCTCTCCCCGGTGGTGATTCTAAATGAAGTGTAGTATTAGCGGCATGAATAAATGCTCGGTATGAATGCCCATTGTAGACGTTGAGATTAAATGCACAGGAAATATGATGATTGCATGAAAATTTTTTATGCAAAACTTCAATGTAATGGAAGAAAGCCCAGTACCAATGCACGGTATGAATGCAGCTAAAATGCACAGTATTAAAGCCGTGACTGCAAGCACCACATACACTCTATGTACGCCCAATATCAAATTAAAACATATATGTGTAAAACGGAGACATTCAATATATATGTATATATACCTAGCATGATTAAGCACCAGGCATGATGTTCGGGGGTCCCGCCTCTCGATTCTGCAGCACTGAAGAAACAGGGCTCGGAGCCCACTGCAGGGCCCCGTTAACCAGCGACGCGTTGCCAGGCGTCTGGTCATGTAATAGGATTTGCCCAGTCTTGTTGCGGCGGCGGGCCGAGAGTGCATCGCGATGTAGAGAGCCTGGATCGTGGTCACAAACCCAGGTAACTGCAGTGCCTGTAAAACATCGCTATGTACACAAAGAGGTGGGGACCACATTCACGTCGGTTGCCCCCAGCAACGAACTGCCGATGTCCTTTTTTCAGAATTTTTTTTTAATCTCGATCAGTTTCCCCTAGCAACGCTCCTCCGCAGACACCATCCTGTGCTTGAACTCCTCTGCTGGGCTCCTCCAACTTGCAATCTTGAGGGGGTTGCTCCTAGCAACGGCTCCTCTCCAACTCGCCTGTTGGTTGCCCTTGTCAACGTTATGTCCTTATCAACGTGTGCCCGCATCCTCCACCAAAATGTGACGAACCGTCTCAGGGATTAGCTCTCGGATCGTCCTGGTCACTTTCAAAGGGACACGTTCCTCACAATAACACAGCAGACCACAGTTCCTCATACAAGTCTGGCTCCTTGCCAGCTTTATTTCCACAGGTTGCAGGTAAAAACAAAACATAAACAGGAACAAAATAAAGTCCTAGACCAGTGGTTCTCAACCTTTTCCGCGACCGTACCCCCAAGTCCTGAACTTATGTCCGCGGGTACCCCCTCATGCGCGAGGGGTACCCGCGGACAAAAGGAGTGTTCTTACCTTTATACTAATGCATCCCCCCTCCATCTTAATCCCCTTGTGCCATTATTATCCAATATGGCAAAAGGGGATTAAGATGTAGGGGGGAATAATGGCAAAAGGGGATTCAAATGGAGGGGGGAATAATAGCACAAGGGGATTAAGATGGAATTAATCGCCTTGTGCCATTATTCCCCCCTCCATCTTAATCCCCTTGTGCCATTATTCCCCCCTCCCTTTTAATCCCCTTGTGCCATTATTCCCCCTTGCATATTAATCCCCTTGTGCAATTATTCCCCCCTCCTTCTTAATCCCCCTGTACCATTATTCCCCCCTTTTGCCATATCAGATAATAATAGCACAAGGGGATTAAGTTGGAGGGGGGAAAAATGGCAAAAGGGGATCAGAGGGAGGGGGGAATATTGGCACAAGGGGATAAAGATGGAGGAGGAATAATAACACAAGGGGATTAAGATGGAGGGGGGATAATCAACCCCCCCTCCATCTTAATCCCCTTGTGTCATTATTCCCACCTCTCTCTGATCCCCTTTTGCCATTTTCCCCCCTCCACCTTAATCCCCTTGTGCCATTATTATCCGATATGGCAAAAGGGGATCAGAGGGAGGGGGAATAGTGCAAGGGGATTAAGATGGAAGGGGAGAGGGATAATGGCGGAGGGGGGGGAGGGAGTAATAAAGCACAAGGCATTACATTTTAAAGCCTTGTGCTTTATTACTCCCCATCCCCCCTCCGCCATTATCCCTCTCCCCTTCCATCTTAATGCCTTGTGCTCCGTCCCATACAGTCCCCCCTCCGTCCAATACAGTTGTTTACCTGGCGTCCTGCGGTCCCATTACCTGCTCCTTCACGGGATGTTCGGCGGGGCCGCACTGACGTCCCCCTGCGCTGTACGGCAACTCCGCGCAACATCAGGGGAGGCCACACGTCTCTCCGGCAACCACGCAGCTCACTTACAGGCTATGCGCTGACAAATACTGGCCAATGCATGGCCGGTATTTGTCAGCGCTTTCACGTACCCCGACAGCCCCTGGCGTACCCCTAAGGGTACGCGTACCCCAGGTTGAGAACCCAGGCCCTAGAGACTGTCCAAAAACTAGATGGTATAAATCCCCAGCAGGGCAACAAGGTGTTAATGGACAGATTTATCGATGGGGCTCATAATAAGTGGGACAAAGCCCAGTTGAGAATGTTAGCAGTCAAAAACCCTCATTTGTCCTGCCCTGCTTTTAAGAGACTGACTATTCAAGTGATTGAGTCCGGGACTGACTTTGAGGAAGTTTGTACTCCTGTCCAAGAGCCACAAGGGCCGGTAGTTGGGCCAATACCACCATCATGGGCCCCCGCCCCAGTATCATCTGCTTTGCCAGTCACCACAGCCTTTGACCTACAAAGTGTTAAGCAGGACATTGAACAGTTGACTAAGGCGGTGAAGGAGCTTGCCATTCGGGCCGCCCCACCTGACTATGAACAGCCCCCACATAGGAAACCTGTCCCTGCCCCCTGCAATTTCAACTCTCCGTCCAATAGGCCCTCGGGGACTCATAGGCCCTTTTGTACTTACTGCAATAAGTCAGGACATTGGAAGATGCAGGGATTTAAACAGATTTCTCCTGAGGTCGCGGACCGGCCCTCAGGAAAACAGTCACCAGGTCCAAACCTGAATGCCTAAGTTAGGACTCGCACTTTATGTTGCCTCCTGCCCCTATGTAAAAATTATTGTAGAGGGTGTACAGTTGGAGGCGCTGATAGATACAGGGTCACAAGTGTCTACCATACCTAAAAAAAAATTCTATCAGCATTGGGATGCTAGTTTATTGTGTGAGCCTGATGATGTTGACTTTAGAGTAGTGGCAGGTAAGACAACCAATACCCAGACATGAATACTGGGAGCCAACTATTCAGTTGGGAAAACGTGTACTTATTGGGCAGGGAGTGATTGTAAATAATGTGGCAGATAAGGGGTCTGCTGAATTTATAATGGAGATGAACATTATGAAAAACTGTTTTGTTGAAATAGTAGATGCCGTACCTCTCTCCCCTACATGTCCCTTTCAGGCCAATGGGCTGTGCAACACCACTTGAAAGTTCTACAGGCAGAGAAGTTTTCCAACAAGCAAGGTGAAATCTGCAGAGGGCGAGTACAAGACATCAGGTCGGTGACCTTGCAACCCAACATAGAGACCATCACCTGGTGCCGTGCAAGTCCTGGAGTAAGAAACAAGGACTATCAAGCCCTGCTGGAGCCAATGCAACTGGAAGATCATCCTCGATCATCCTTGTTGGAGCTGCGAGAAGCCTTGTTACAGTTACCAATGGGCCCCAGTACGGTTAGTCAATCTGTCTGATTCTACTACTGTGCTACCTAAATACACCCCAGTCGCCCAGCTGTATCTCATAGAGTCAAGGGTCATCCTAACAGAACACAAGGTGGCTCAAAAGCATGCGGCCCAAGTGGTTGAAGGATCCTGTATGAGTTCTCCTGAGCCCTGGTGGGCGCAACTCCAAGTAGGAGACAATACCACCCCAAGGGATCAAGTCAAGGGAGTCGTGAACATCGCCAAAAGGTACCACAAGGCTTTTAGTAAACACCCTACAGACTTCGTACATGCGTCCATGATCCAACACAGAATCCTCACCGGCGACAACCCAGCTACAGAAATTCTTTGGATCCGGTCTCTGATGCTCGACTTCATCAGATTCTGGTTCCTCGAAGAGATGCGGCGATGGTCCGCAACACATGTCATGATCAGTCGGGACACTTTGGAGTCCACAAGACCGAGGCTACTGGATTGGAATGTGGAGCGACATTGAGAAATGGTGCAGTGAGTGTGCACTCTGCAATGTCACCAAGAATGTGTGCAAGGGCGCAAGAGCACCCCTCCATTCAATCCAGAGTGAAAGGCCTAATCCGTTGGTCGCGCTAGACCATGTCAAGTTGTCTCCTACCCAGTCTGGGCACACTTATGCTCTCACCATGGTGGATCACTACTCCAAATGGGTTGTCATGGTACCCGTTAAAGACCTCACAGCCAAGACAGCGGCCCAGATGTTGTACTCCAATTGGGTGCAAACCCTTGGGTGTCCGGAGTCTGTCCTAACAGACCGTGGAAGGGCCTTCGAGGCCCAACTCTTTGAGGAGCTGTGTCAGTTCCACGCCTGTAAGAAACTTTGGACTACAGCTTACCACTCTCAAGGGAACGGGCTCTGTGAGCACATCAATCAAGTCTTCATCAACATGTTGCGAGCTGCATCTGTATCCAAGCATGAAGAGTGGCCCCAATTGTTGCCCGAATTGTTGGAGATTTATAACAACACGGTCCATTGTTCTACCGGCTACACCCCTTTCTACCCGATGAGGGAATGGCATGGGCATTTGGGCTTCAAGCCCCATTCAATAACTCCCCAGGATCAAAGAAGGATCCAAGAAGCAAAAGAGATTGTTGGCAAAAAGATGGGCGAGGCTTAACGAAGACAACAGCAAGATTATAACTGTCATGCCTCCGCCAAACCCCTCCAGCTAGATGACAAAATCTGGCTGCGGAAGTTCCCGAGAACTCATAAACTGGACTCTATCTGGGAGACAGAACCATACACAGTGATGTCTGTACCCTATCCAGACTCTGACATGTACGAGGTACAAAAACTTGGGTATGAGCCGCAAATTGTCCATCGTAACAGAATCAAGCTGTGTCTCAAGGAAGACCTATTCCTGCTCCCAGCACCTTCTCCACCAGCTGTCAGACCTGCGAGGGAGTATGTGCCGGGCAAGGAAATCCACCCATCCATGAATGTCCCTATGTTCTCCCAAAGTCAACCTTCGGTCTTCTGTATCTCGCCAAACCCTGGACCGGTTCAACCAACCTTAGTCGCCACACCAGTCCCAGTCCTGTCACCAGTCTATACCCCAATCTCCCGATCACCTGTCTCACCAATGTCTCTGCCAACAAGTCCAAGTCCTGCCAGTCCCGAACCGCTACCTACTCCAGAATTCGACGAGGGAGAGCCTGTTGCAATTCCAATCGAGTCAAGAGCTCCCGAAGAAGTAGGCATTCCTTAATCCCAAGGGTAGGTGCTGTGTAGGTCCTCAACAGTCCACTCAAGGCCAAGTTCCAGCTAGGTATAAAGATTAAAATACCACATAAAGTCCTGTGCTACACATAGTCCACTGACACCACGTTAAGTCATGCACATATGTTTAATATCACATTAGGGCTGTAGCATTTACCATAGTACTAGTCCACAAAATGTTTATAATGCTTAATGTCTAATATTTTCTTGTGTCCACGTGCCCAGGATATTTTACTGGCCAGAAGGTAAAATAAGGTAACAAATGTCTAATGTTGTCTAACAATGCATAGAGCTCTGGGGGAAGTGTGTCCAACCAAGAGACCCCAGTAGCCAATGCATTGGGTAGATAGCCTCTGGCAGCCCAATCCGAAAGAGCTATGTATATTGTCATTTGACATGTTACTACAGCAGTTGCATGGTTACCAAGAGTCCCTTTATGTACCCAGGGCCCCCTGCAGTTTTAACCCCTATGTACACATGTTATATGTTAAAAGTGTAATGTTTCTTTAACTAGCGTGACCATGTGCTTGATACCCAGGAGGCACTAGTGACCAGGTGACCCCTCTAGTGACCTATGGGCTCTTTGCAAGACACTCCAATAAAAGCAGGGGTGGAGCTACAATCGCTCTCCTCCTGCATTCTTGCTTCTGCTGAGGTCCAGTGCAGTTGCCTCAGAGTGTGTCCAGAGCATTTGAGGCCTCAAGCCTAAAGCCTGCAGCCACAAGTCAGCTCAAGTAAGCTCAAAGTCATCTTCTTGTCAATTGTCAAGTCAGTCAAGTCTTCTATATAGTCACCATGGCCTGCACTAAAGTGTATCTATATACTGCAATTCCCAGGAAGCCTGCGAGGTCCCTCTGTGTAACTGGTCACCTATTTGGGAAATTGTCTGTACTGCATATACTATATCACCTCTCTACCCTCAGTAAAGCTACCGTGGAGGTATCAGGACGAGTCGAGACCAAACCAGAAGTGATCTGCTGGGAAGTGAGGTAAGGTCATACCTTTTCAGCTGTCTTGATAACCTCTTTAAACAGCGCCTCCTCTAGACTCTACTGGTCTTAAGGGAGTCCTGTTCTCCATTATTTGATCTTAAAGGGGGTCTCCTCCTGATGTTAAGGGCGCCTCATTTGCCTCTATATGTTAAAGGTGCTATCAGAGGAGCTAAAAATGCATAACTTTTTCCCTCCCTCCAGTGGCTCTTTTCCAAATAGCTCTCATCTCATCCTGATATCTCCTCACCTGGAATAAAGGGGGTGGCTGAAATAAGGGGTCAGGTAATGTGTTGTGATCACCACATGTGGGGGCGAAACCAGGCCTCCATGTGGTAGCCAATGTGCACGCCATGTTGCATTTGTTTGCTGCCACTGATTTCGCTTGCATGTGACTACAAGCTACCTTCTCCCCCATCTCGGCCCTCCATTTTCATACCGGAAGGAATCAGGACGAGTCGAGACCAAATCAGAAGTGAGCTGCTGGTAAGCGAAGGAACGTCATACGTTTTCAGCTGTCTTGATAACCTCTTTAACAGTGCCTCCTCCAGACTCCAATGGTCTTAAGGGAGTCTTGCCTTCCAGTCTTTGATCTTAAAAGGGGTCTACTCCTACCCCTTATGAGGCAAATGAATCCTCCTGATGTAAAAGGCGCCTCATTTTCCTCTATATGTTAAAGGGGTTATCAGAGGAGCTAAAATGGCATAAACTTCACCCTTCCTTCAGTGGCTCTTTTCCAGTTAGCTCTCATCTCATCCCGATACATTCTCACCTGGAATAAAGGGGGAGGCTGAAATAAGGGGTCAGGTAATGTGCTATGGTCACCACATGCGGGCGAGACCAGGCCTCCATGTGGTAGCCAATGTACACACAATGTTGCATACATTTGCTGCCACTGATTTTGCCTGCATGTGACGACTGAACATGCCACCTGCTCCCCCATCTCGGCCCTCCATTTTCATACCAGAAGGTATCAGGATGAGACCAAACCTGAAGTGAGCAACTGGGAAGCATGGTAAGTTCTTACTTTTTCAGCTGTCTTGATAACCTCTTTAACAGCGCCTCCTCCAGACTCCAGTGGTCTTAACCCCTTAAGGACTCAGGGTTTTTCAGTTTTTGCACTTTCCTTTTTTCCTCCTTACCTTTTAAAAATCATAACCCTTTCAATTTTCCACCTAAAAATCCATATTATGGCTTATTTTTTGTGTCACCAATTCTACTTTGCAGTGACATTAGTCATTTTACCCAAAAATTCACGGCGAAATGGAAAAAAAATCATTGTGCAACAAAATCGAAGAAAAAACGCCATTTTGTAACTTTTGGGGGCTTCCGTTTCTACGCAGTGCATATTTCGGTAAAAATGACACCTTATCATTATTCTGTAGATCCATATGGTTAAAATGATACCCTACTTATATAAGTTTGATTTTGTCATACTTCTGGAAAAAATCATAACTACATGCAGGAAAATGTATACATTTAAAAATGTCATCTTCTGACCCCTATAACTTTTTTATTTTTCCCCGTACTGAGCAGTATGAGGACTCATTTTTTGCGCCGTGATTTGAAGTTTTTATCGGTACCATTTTTGTTTTGATCGGACTTTTTATTCATTTTTTAATGGTATAAAAAGTGACCAAAAAATACGCTTTTTTGGACTTTGGAATTTTTTTGCGCGTACGCCATTGACCGTGCGGTTTAATTAATTATATATTTTTATAGTTCGGACATTTACGCACGCAGCGATACCACATATGTTTTTTTTTTTTATGGGAAAAGGGGGGTGATTCAAACTTTTATTAGGGAAGGGGTTAAATGACCTTTATTAACACTTTTTATTTTATTTTATTTTGCAGTGTTATAGGTCCCATATGGACCTATAACACTGCACACACTGATCTCTCATGCTGATCACTGGCGTGTATTAACACGCCTGTGATCAGTGTTATCGGCGCTTGACTGCTCCTGCCTAGATCTCAGGCACGGAGCAGTCATTCGTCACCGAGGAGGCAGGTAAGGGCCCTCCTGGTGTCCTGTAAGCTGTTCGGGACGCCGCGATTTCACCGCGGCGGTCCCGAACAGCCCGGCTGACTAGCCGGGATAGTTTCACGTTCACTTTAGAAGCGGCGGTCCGCAGCTTCTAAAGGGTTAATACCGCACATTGCCGTAATTGGCGATGTGTGGTATTAGCCGCGGGTGCCGGCCGTTGATGAGCGTCGGGACGGACGTGATGTGATGCTTCATATCGCGGGAGCCGGCGCAGGACGTAAATATACGTCTTGCATCGTTAAGGGGTTAAGGGAGTCTTGTCCTCCAGTATTTGATCTTAACCTGTTGGGGAAGAAGGGCGTATGCATACGCCCTTGCGTCCTGGTACTTAAGGACGAAGGGCGTATGAATTCGCCCGTGGGAATTTCGGTCCCCACCGCGCACCGGGCGGGGACTGGACCGGGGTGACTGCTGATATTGATCAGCAGGCTTCCCGCGCAAATGCCCAGGGGGGTCATCAGACCCCCCCCCATGTCGGCGATTGGTGCAAATCGCAAGTAAATTCAAGGGGGATCGCGGTTGTCTAAGACACCTACGATCCCCCTGAAGGCATAAGAGTGAGGTGGCAGGTGTGCCACCCCTCCTATACCTGCTTTTGGTCATCAGAAGCGAAGACCAATAGCAGATCGGGGGCGGGGGGGGTTAACTTTCGTTTTCCCCGTCCTACCCACCCACAATAGGCGGGGCAGAATGGGGAAACCGAAGAGGACAGGGCGCCGAAATCCACTTACCCGTCCTGAGGCAGCGGGCGACGGTGATCAGCGGGCGGCGATGTCGTGCAGCAGAAGAGGATGGCTCCCTGGATCCTACGGAAGCCAGTAAGTTGCCTAGTTGCCTATACAGTGGTCTCTAACCTGTAGCCCTCCAGATGTTGCAAAACTACAACTCCCAGCATGCCCAGACAGCTGTTTGGGCATGCTGGAATATGTACTTTTGCAACAGCTGGAGGGCTACAGTCTGAAACCACTATACAGTGGTCTCTAAACTGTATCCCTCCAGATCTTGCAAAACTACAACTCCTAGCATGCCCAAACAGCTCTTTGCTGTCTTGGCATGCTGGTATTTGTAGTTTTGCAACATCTGGAGGGTCACAGTTTGGAGATCACGGTGCAGAGGTCTATAAACTGTAGCCCTCAGATGTTGCAAAACTGCAAATACCAGCATGCCCAAACAGCTATCTCGGCATGCTGGGAGTTGTAGTTGCGTACCTCCAGCTGTTGCATAACTACATCTCACAGCATGCCCTTCGGCGATCAGCACATGCTGTGAGTTATAGTTTTGCAACAGCTGGAGGCACACTGGTTGGAAAATACTGAGTTAGGTAACAGAACCTAACTGAAGGTTTTCCAACCAGTGTGCCTCCAGCTTTTGCAAAAGTACAACTCCCAGTATGCACGGTCTGTCAGTACATGCTGGGAGTTGTAGTCTTGAAACAGCTGGAGGTTTGCCCCCCCCCCCCCCCCATGTGAACGTACAGGTTGCATTCACACAGGCAGGTTAACAGTAAGTTTCCTGCTTCAAGTTTGGGCTGCGGCAAATTTTTCAATGCAGCGCAAACTCCTAGCTGTAAGCTCGCCGTAACACACCAGTGCAAATGTACCGTAAAAAAACTACACTACACTACCACATAATAAAGGGTAAAACACTACATATTACACCCCCTTACACTGTGCCCCCCCCCCAATAAAAATGAAAACCGTGTTTCCAAAAACAACAACTCCCAGCATTTCTGGAGAGCCGCTGACTGTCCAGGTATGCTGGGAGTTTAGCAACAGCTGGAGGCACCCTGTTTGGGAATCACTGGCATAGAATACCCCTATGTCCACCCCTATGCAATCCCTAATTTAGTCCTCAAATGCGCATGGCGCTCATTTAAGAGACCTGCCGTATTAGTTTAGGACCACATATGGGGTATTTCCGTACTCGGGAGAAATTGCACTACAAATTTTGGGGGCTTTTTCTCCCTTTACCCCTTATGAAAAGGAAATGTTGGGGTCTACACCAGCCTGTTAGTTTAAAAAAATAAAAAATTTTACACTAACATGCTGGTGTTGCCCCATACTTTTTATTTTCACAAGCAGTAAAAGGAACCCAAAATTTGTAACGCAATTTCTCCTGAGTACGGAAATACCCCATATGTGGGCGTAAAATTCTCTGTGGGCGCACAACAAGGCTCAGGAGTGAGAGCGCACCATTTACATTTGAGGCCTAAATTGGTGATTTGCACATGGGTGGCTGATTTTACAGCGGTTCTGACATAAACGCAAAAACATAAATATCCACATGTGACCCCATTTTGGAAACTACTCCCCTCACGGAATGTGACAAGGGGTATAGTGAGCCTTAACACCCCACAGGTGTTTGACGAATTTTCATTAAATTTGGATGGGAAAACGGAAAAAAAAATTTCACTAAAATGCTGGTGTTACCCTAAATTTTTCATTTTCACAAGGGAAAATAGGAAAAAAGCCTCCCCAAAATTTGTAACTCCATTTCTTTTGAGTAAGAAAATACCCCATATGTGGATGTAAAGTGCTCTGCTGGCGCTCTACAATGCTTAGAGCGCCATTGGGATTTTGAAGAGAAAATTTGTCCGGAATTGAAGGCCACCTGTGTTTACAAAGCCCCCATAGTGCCAGAACAATGGACCCGCCCCCCCACATGTGACCCCATTTTGGAAACTACACCCCTCATGTAATCTATTAAGGGGTGCAGTGAGCATTTATGATCTGTCAAACACCAGTGGGGTGTAAATACTCACTGCACCCCTTATTAAATTCTGTGAGGGGTGTAGTTTCCAAAATGGTGTCATATGTGGGGGGTCCACTGTTCTGGCACCACGGGGGGCTTTGTAAACGCGCATGGCCCCTGACTACCATTCTAAATGAATTCTCTTTCCAAAATCTCAATGGCGCTCCTTCTCTTCTCAGCATTGTAGTTCGCCCGCAGAGCATTTTACATCCTAACATGGTATTTCCATACTCAGAAGAGATGGGGTTACAAATTTTGGGGGCCATTTTCTCCCATTACCCTTTGTAAAATTGGTAAAGTTGGGGAAAAAACTGCACTTTAGTGGAAATTTTTTTTTCATTTACACGTCCAATTTTAACGAAAAGTCGTCAAACACCTGCGGGGTGTTAAGGCTCACTGGACTCCTTGTTACACGCCTTGAGGGGTGTAGTTTCCAAAATGGTATCCCATGTGGGGTTTTATACTCACTGTAAGCCCCCTGCCCATGTGAATGTATCCTGTACATTCACGGGGGGGGGGGGGGGAACCTCCAGCTGTTGCAAAACTACAACTCCCAGCATGCACAGTCTATCAGTGCATGCTGGTAGTTATAGTTTTGCAACAGCTGGAGGCACACGGGTTGGGAAACACTGAGTTAGGAAACAGACAATGTTTCCCAACCAGTGTGCCTCCTGTTGTTGCAAAACTACAACTCCCAGCATTCTCAGGCATGCTGGAAGTAGTAGTTCGGCAACATTTTTAGAGCCAGATGTTGCCGAACTACAACTCCCAGCATGCTTGGAGTTGTAGTTTTGCAACATCTGGAGGACTACAGTTTGCAGACCACTAATACAGTGGTTCCCAATCTGTGCCCTTCCAGATGTTGCAAAACTACAACTCCCAGTATGCCAAAACTGTCCAGGAATGCTGGGAGTTGTAGTTCTGCAACATCTGAAGGGCCAGATGTTACAGAACTACAACTCCCAGCATGCCTGGACAGTAAGGGCATGCTGAGGATGTGTAGTTTTGCAACATCTGGAAGGGCACAGTGGTCTCCAAACTGTGGGCCTCCAGATGTTGCAAAACTACAACTCCCAGCATGCCCAGACGCCAAGGGCTGTCTGGGCATGCTGGGAGTTGTAGTATACAGGGTCCCAATACAGCAATGCATGTCGCTTTACGGCGACGTGCATTGCTGTAAAGGGGCCGACCGCGGCTGAAGATCCACTCACCTGTTGCCGCCGCCGCCGTCTTTATCGCCGGGATCCGGGTCTTCAGGGACGAGGTAAGTACCGGGGCCGGTCCCCAGCACTCCCCCGTCCCCCGCTGCGTCCTCCGGTCTAGTGTTGAGCGGCATAGGCCATATTCGAATTCGCGAATATTCGCGAATATATGGACGAATATTCGTCATATATTCGCGAATATTCGCATATTCGTTATATTCCCGTTTTATTTTCGCATATGCGAACATTCGCGTATGCGAAAACTATCATATGTGCATATTAGCATATACAAAATTAACATACGCGAAAATTCGCATATGTGAAAATTCGCATGTGCTAATTTTCGCATATGCTAATTTTCGCATATGCGAATTTTCGCGCGCCAGTCTCACACAGTAGTATTAGAGCCTTCTTTACACCACACAAGCTGGAAGCAGAGAGGGATGATCACTGTGATGTGTACTGTCAAAAAAAAAAAAAAAAAAAAAACGAATATTCGTAATTACGAATATATAGCGCTATATTCGCGAAATTCGCGAATTCGCGAATATGCGATATTCGCGAATAATATTCGAATTGCGAATATTCGTGAGCAACACTACTCCGGTCTTCCTTCCGTCCTCTCCGGACTTCCAGGGGCCGGGCAGGGCGGGAGGAAGTAACTGCCCCCCCCCCTGCGATTGGTCGGTTAACTAACCGAAGAATCGCAGGGGATCGGAGGAGGTGGCAGGCTTGACACCTTGCTCCTATACTTTACCATGGTCCTGGCTGCCGGGATCATGCAAAATTACCGGGCGGTCGGGTCCAAGAGACCCGATCAGCCCGGTATCGCCGCAGATCGCAAGGGCAATTTCCCTTGCGATTTGCGGCGATCGCCGACATGGGGGGCCTACATGGCCCCCCTCGGCGTTTGCCCTGGATGCTTTCTGAAGGATTTCAGCAGGCATCCGGTTCCGGTCTCTGCCTGGCGAGCGGCAGGGAGCGGAAAACGCCATGACGTCCTGGGACGTCATTGGTCCTTAAGGCCCAGGGTGCCATGACGTCCCAGGACGTCATTGGTCCTTAAGAGGTTAAAGTTGGATGTGCAAATGATTTTTTTTCATTAAAATGCTGGTTTTCCCTCAAATTAATTTTTTTTTTTTACAAGGGATAATAGGACAAAATGCCCCCCAAAATTTGTAACCTCATCTCTTCTGAGTATGGAAATACCCCATGTGTGGATGTCAAGTGCTCTTCTGGCACACTACAATGCTCAGAAGAGAAGGAGTCACATTTGGCTTTTGAAAAGCAAATTTTGCTGAAATGGTTTTTGAGGGGCATGTCCCATTTAGGAAGCCCCTATGGCGCCAGGACAGCAAATAAAACCCCACATGGCATACTATTTTGGAAACTACACCCCTCAAGGCACATAACAAGGGGTCCAGTGAGCCTTAACACACCACAGGTGTTTGACGACTTTTCGTTAAAGTTGGATGTGTAAATGATTTTTTTTTTCACTAAAATGCTGGTTCTCTCTCAAATTTTAAATTTTTACAAGGGATAATAGGACAAAATGCCCCCCAAAATTTGTAACCCCATCTCTTCTGAGTATGGAAATACCCCATGAGTGGATGTCAAGTGCTCTGCTGGTGCACTACAATGCACCAGAGGAGTCACATTTGCAAATTTTGCTGAAATGGGGGGGGGGGGGGGGGGGGCATGTCGCATTTAGGAAGCCCCTATGGTGCCAGAACAGCAAAAAAAAAAAAAAAACACATGGCATACCATTTTGGAAACTACACCCCTCAAAGAACATAACAAGGGGTACAGTGAGCCTTAACACCCCTCAGGTGTTTGATAAATGTTCATTAAGTGGCATGTTAAAAGGAAAAATTTTATTTTTTTACACAAAAATGCTGGGGTTACCCCAAATTTTTCATTTTCACAAGTGGTAACAGGAGAAAATGTTACTGTAAATTTGCAAATACATTTCTTTGGAGTAAGGACATACCTCATATTTGGCCGTAAACAGCTTGCACACTGGTCTCAGAGGTGCCGGAGATCAGTCAGGGTCCTTGAGCTTTGTATTTCTCCTATGGAGGAGGAACAGTGGGACCCCCCTCAAGGGGCATTACATGTGGTAAATAACTGGGGTACACTATGTAACTAAAGTGTGGTACAGTGGGACATAAAATTATAAATTATGTTCCCAGAATGATGAACCAGAGCATAGCCAAAACAAAAAAATATGCCCACCCCAAACCCTATGCTCTGAATCATCATTCTGGGAATGTGATGTGTGTGGCCGTCCCTAACCTGTTGCATTAATGCGCACCCCGCTCAGGTGGAGAGAGAGAGCGCTGAACATTTGAGGCAACATAAAAAGTCCCCGATGATAGTGACTCAGTGACCCATTTTTGGAAGAAATACCCCCAGAGGTCTTATCAGTTTTTTTTTTATAAAGAGTTTTTTGGGCATTTTAGTGGTTTTATGGGGTTGAAATTTGCAATGTACTCTGGACTTGGTACATTGGGGTCAAATTATGGAAAATTAAAATGAAGAGGGAAAATTTAGTACCGTATGGAAGTGTGATACTCACTGAAGCAGTTTTTAATTCAGAGGCCCGGATGATGGGGGCAAGTGTCACATTGAGTGGTGGTGTCCTTCCGAATCCCCCTCTTGTGACACATTCTGCATTTTTTTCAGGGTTCGTCCCTTCTTTCCAGTGTGGGGGACTTCACCTGGAAAGTGTTGGCCTGGGACGATCCTGGCACCTAATACTTCAGTTCCTTGGGAAGTCCAGCCTGCTCTTTCCCGGTCACCAAAGATAAGGACCTTTAGGGCTTCTTCTTGGAATTGAAGGTATGTCCCTGTGTTGCCAGCGTACTGGGACAGTACAAAAGCATTGTACATGGCAACCTGTACCATGTAGACCGCAACTTTTTTGTACCATACCCGTGTTTTCCGCATGGCCATGTATGGCTTGAGGACTTGATCAGAAAGATCAACTCCCCCCATATACCGATTGTAGTCCAGAATACAATCGGGCTTGAGGACCGGTGTTGTGGTACCTCGCACAGGGACAGGTGAGCTGCTGTTGCCATGAATAGTAGTCAGCATAAGGACATCCCTCTTATCCTTATACCTGACCAGCAACAGGTTTTCATGGGCAAGGGCACGGGACATACCCTTGGACATAGGTGTCTGGATCAAATTTAAAGGGAGGCCTCTCTGGTTCTTCCGCACGGTCCCACAAGCGGACGTGGATCTGGTGGAAGGGTTGTGAAGAGAGGGATGCTGGTATAAAAGTTTTCCACGTACACGTGGTAACCCTTATCCAACAATGGGTACACAAGGTCCAAAACGATTTTACCGCTAACACTCAGAGTGGGTAAACAATCTGGGGGTTCAATACGGGAATCTCGTCCCTCATACACCCTAAACTTGTAAGTGTACCCGGAGGTACTCTCACAAAGTTTATATAGCTTCACGTCATACCGCGCCCGCTTCGAGGGAATATACTGGCGGAAGATGAGTCTCCCCTTAAAACTGATAAGAGACTCATCTACCGAGAGGTCCCTGAGTGGTACGTAGGCCTCCAAAAATTTGGCCCCAAAGTGATCGATGAGTGGTCTCACTTTGTAAAGCCGGTCATAGGTGGGATCACTTCGGGGTGGACATGCCTCATTATGTGCATAATGGAGGCATTTCCGAATGGCCTCGAACCGCTTCAGTGTCAGGGCAATACTGTAAAGCTGGGTCTTGTATAGGATGTCCCCGCTCCAGTACTGCCTGACACTTGGCTTTTGACCAGGCCCATATGCAGCAAGAGGCCCCAAAATATCATCATTTCTGCTGCATCAATGGAGTACCATTCATTGGACCTGGCCAAAAAAGAATCAGGGTGGTGGGCAATGAACTGCCTGGCGTACAGATTTGTCTGCTCCACCATTAGATTGACAAAACTGTCACTGAAAAAATAACTGAAATAGTCAAATTTCTGTGAATCCAGAATTGTCAATCCGGATTCCGGAGTAGCCAACAAACTCCAGAATCCGTGGCAGATAACCCTCTGGGGGTCTCCAGAAAGGTTCACCAGAAGGGGGCTCTGGTAAACTTGTCTAGGGGTTCGGACTCCTAGTACAAGCGGCATCACCACTCGCACTAGTGCAGGCCACAGGGCCACTACAATGGGGGTTGCGTGGCCTCACCTGGCGGCGTCTCTGCCGCACAGGTGACTCCTCATCAGTACTAGATGATGAGGAGGACGATGAAGAACACAGGAATGTAGGATCTTCATCGTCCTCACTGACAGATTCGGAGTCGGAGGCAAGAAAAGCGCATGCCTCCGCTGCTAAAAATTTTAGCCTAAAGTCTATCTGCGTGTTATACGCCGATATACTGTTTGTGATCCCGCAAAAGCTGCTGCAGTTCAATGATTTAAAGCGGGCACTTTAAATCATTGAACTGCAGCAGCTTCTGCCTGGCCAGAGTCCCACTGCCACCGCCAGATTCCCTCCCAGTCCCCGGTTTTATAGTTATATGTCCCGCCGCCGCCACTGCCCAATTCTCTCCCCGTCCCTGGTTTTATAGTTAAATATCCCGCCGCCGCCACGGCCCAATTCCCTCCCCGTCCCCGGTTTTATTGTTATATGTCCCGCCGCCGCCACTGCCCAATTCCCTCCCCGTCCCTGGTTTTATAGTTAAATATCCCGCCGCCACCACGGCCCAATTCCCTCCCAGTCCCCGGTTTTATAGTTAAATATCCCGCCGCCGCCACCACGGCCCAATTCCCTCCCCGTCCCTGGTTTTATAGTTACATGTGCCCTGGGGACTGCGGTCCTTCATGCTCCGGTGGCCTCCTGATCTGTCACTGTGCGCTGCGTAATGACGAGTGACGTCCTCAACACAACGTCACTCGTCAGTCAGTGCACGGCGCAGTGACAGATCAGGAGGCCGCCGGAGCATGAAGGACCGCAGTCCCCAGGGCACATGTAACTATAAAACTGGGGACGGGGAGGGAATTGGGCAGTGGCAGCGGCGGGATATTTAACTATAAAACCGGGACGGGGAGGGAATCAGGCAGCGGGGGGGGGGGGGGGGGGGGTATTTAACTATAAAACCGGGGACTAGAGCAGTGGCACTCTGGCCCCACAGAAGTAGAAATGTAGGATCTTCATCGTCCTCACTGACAGATTCGGAGTCGGAGGCAAGAAAAGCGCATGCCTCCGCTGCTAAAAATTTTAGCCTAAAGTCTATCTGCGTGTTATACGCCGATATACTGTTTGTGATCCCGCAAAAGCTGCTGCAGTTCAATGATTTAAAGCGGGCACTTTAAATCATTGAACTGCAGCAGCTTCTGCCTGGCCAGAGTCCCATTGCCACCGCCAGATTCCCTCCCCGTCCCCGGTTTTATAGTTACATGTGCCCTGGGGACTGCGGTCCTTCATGCTCCGGTGGCCTCCTGATCTGTCACTGTGCGCTGCGTAATGACGAGTGACGTCCTCAACACGACGTCACTCGTCAGTCAGTGCACGGCGCAGTGACAGATCAGGAGGCCGCCGGAGCATGAAGGACCGCAGTCCCCAGGGCACATGTAACTATAAAACCAGGGACTGGGAGGGAATCAGGGAGCGGGGGGATATTTAACTATAAAACCGGGGACTAGAGCAGCGGCACTCTGGCCCCACAGAAGCCACTGCACGTAAAAGATTTAAGCGCTTGCTTTAAATCATTGAACTGCAGAAGCCACCAGAAACAGTTTATCGTGGTACACCTGAAAAACACACACACCCTCATTTTTCCAAGGATATTTTGGTAAAAAAACTTTTTTACCAAAACCTCCTTGGAAAAAAGGGGGTGCGTGTAATAGGCCGATGAGTGGTATACCCCGATAAATACGATATATAACAGTGTGTGATTAAAAATCACACACAGTTATATGGGGGGGGGGGGGGGAGCTGCGGACGTCACACGCCGCTGGCCCTGCGGTCGACCGTAATCAAACCCGTAGCGAATACGGGGGGCTGATTACAAACGGGGTGCCGCGTGCATGCTCACGGGCGTCCCCAGCTGTGGGACTCCCGCGATCAGGCATCTTATCCCCTATCCTTTGGATAGGGGATAGGGGATAAGATCTGCTCTTAGGGGGATAGGGTATAAGATCTGCTCTAAGGGGGATCTTCAGTCCTGAGGGGGTTCCGATCATGCAGAGGAGAGGTCCCTAGCTTTCTCCAGCAGCTCTGACCGCTGACTGAACTAAGCCAGCCATGGGAGCTGCAAGAGGATGCCGTTAACCCCTCCCCTGCCGGCTGCTATTGGCAATAGCAGCGTTCCTGGGGGTGAAGAAATCGCCACCTTCCCATAGATACAGTGGCTGATAGGGGGTGTATCCAACACCCCCGATCGCCATGTATTTCCGGGTCAGCGGGTCACCTGTGACCCACATCACCGGAATAGACGCAAATCGCAAGTGTGAATTCACTTGCGATTTGCGCCGATCGCCAACATTGGGGGGGTCTGATGACCCCCCTGGGCATTTGCGCTGGGTGCCGCTGCGCGGCAGGGACCTAAATTCGCACGGATGTACATGTACCCAGGGTGTCGGAATGTACCAGTACGCCCGGGGTACTGAACAGGTTAAAGGGGGTCTCCTCCTACCCCTTATGAGGCAAATGAATCCTCCTGATGTAAAAGGCGCCTCATTTGCCTCTATATTTTAAAGGGGTTATCAGAGGAGCTGAAATGGCATTAACTTTCCCCTCCCTCCAGTGGCTCTTTTCCAGTTAGCTCTCATCTCAACCCGATACCTTCTCACCTGGAATAAAGGGGGTAGCTGAAATAAGGGGACAGGTAATGTGTTGTGGTAACCACATGTGGGTGAAACCAGGCCTCCATGTGGTAGACAATGTACATACGATGTTGCATACATTTGCTGCCACTGATTTCGCCTGCATGTGACGACTGCAACATGCTACCTGCTCCCCCATCTCGGCCCTCCATTTTCATACCAGAAGGTATCAGGACGAGTCGAGACCAAACCAGAAGTGAGCTGCTGGGAAGTAAGGTAAGGTCATACCTTTTCAGCTGTCTTGATAACCACTTAAACAGCACCTCCTCCAGACTCCAGTGGTCTTAAGGGAGTCTTGTCCTCCAGTCTTTGATCTTAAAGGGGGTCTCCTCCTATCCCTTATGAGGCAAATGAATCCTCCTGATGTAAAAGGCGCCTCATTTGTCTCTGAATGTTAAAGGGGTTATCAGAGGAGGTAAAATGGCATAAACTTCACCCTCCCTCCAGTGGCTCTTTTCCAGTTAGCTCTCATCTCATCCCGATACCTTCTCAAATGGAATAAAGGGGGTGCCTGACATAAGGGGTCAGGTAATGTGTTGTGGTCACCACATGTGGGTGAAACCAGGCCTCCATGTGGTAGACAATGTGTATAGGATGTTGCATACATTTGCTGCCACTGATTTCGCCTGCATATGAAGACTGCAACATGCTACCTGCTCCCCCATCTCGGCCCTCCATTTTCATACCAGAAGGCATCAGTAGTGTTGCTCGCGAATATTCGCAATTCGAATATGATTCGCGAATATCGCATATTCGCGAATTTCGCGAATATAGCGCTATATATTCGTAATTACGAATATTCGTTTTTTTTTATTTTTATTTTTTCACAGTACACATCACAGTGATCATCCCTCTCTGCTTCCAGCTCGTGTGGTGTAAAGAAGACTCTAATACTACTGTGTGAGACTGGCGTGCGGATTTTCGCATATGCGAACATTTGCATATGCTAATTTTCGCATATTCGTATTTTTGCTTGCAATATTTTTTGCATATGCTAATTTTCGCATATGTAAATTTTCGCATACACGAATTTTTCGCGTTGCGAAAAAAAAAGCGAGAATACTACGAATATGCGAATATTCGCGAATACATGACGAATATTCGCCCATATATTCGCGAATATTCGCGAATTCGAATATGGCCTATGCCGCTCAACACTAGGCATCAGGAAGAGTCGAGACCAAACCAGAAGTGAGCTGCTGGGAAGCAAGGTAATGTCATACCTTTTCAGCTGTCTTGATAACCTCTTTAACAGCGCCTCCTCCAGACTCCACTGGTCTTAAGGGAGTCTTGTCCTCCAGTATTTGATCTTAAAGGGGGTCTCCTCCTACCCCTTATGAGGCAAATGAATCCTCCAGATGTTAAAGGCGCCTCATTTGCCTCTGCAAAAGGGGTTATCAGAGGAGCTAAAATGGCATAAACTTTTCCCTCTCTCCAGTGGCTGGGAAGCGAAGGAAGGCCATACCTTTTCAGCTGTCTTGATAACCGCTTTAACAGCACATCCTCCAGACTCCAGTGGTCTTAAGGGAGTCTTGTCCTCCAGTCTTTGATCTTAAAGGGGGTCTCCTCCTATCCCTTATGAGGCAAATGAATCCTCCTGATGTAAAAGGCGCCTCATGTGCCTCTATATGTTAAAGGGGTTATCAGAGGAGGTAAAATGGCATAAACTTTCCCCTCCCTCCAGTGGCTCTTTTCCAGTTAGCTCTCATCTCATCCCGATACCTTCTCAAATGGAATAAAGGGGGTGGCTGACATAAGGGGTCAGGTAATGTGTTGTGGTCACCACATGTGGGTGAAACCAGGCCTCCATGTGGTAGACAATGTACATACGATGTTTCATACATTTGCTGCCACTGATTTCGCCTGCATGTGACGACTGCAACATGCTACCTGCTCCCCCATCTCGGCCCTCCATTTTCATACCAAAAGGTATCAGGAAAAGTCGAGACCAATCCAGAAGTGAGCTGCTGGGAAAGCAAGGTAAGGTCATACCCTTTCAGCTGTCTTGATAACCTCTTTAACAGCGCCTCTTCCAGACTCCAGTGGTCTTAAGGAAGTCTTGTCCTCCAGTTTTTGATCTTAAAGGGGGTCTCCTCCTACCCCTTATGAGGCAAATGAATCCTCCTGATGTAAAAGGCGCCTCATTTGCCTCTATATGTTAAGGGAGTTATCAGAGGAGCTAAAAAGGCATAAACTTTTTCCTCTCTCCAGTGGCTAGGAAGCAAAGGAAGGTCATACCTTTTCAGCTGTCTTGATAACCTCCTTAACAGCGCCTCCTCCAGACTCCAGTGGTCTTAAGGGAGTCTTGTCCTCCAGTATTTGATCTTAAAGGGGGTCTCCTCCTACCCCTTATGAGGCAAATTAATCCTCCTGATGTTAAAGGCGCCTCATTTGCCTCTGTAAAATGGGTTATCAGAGGAGCTAAAATGGCATAAACTTTTCCCTCTCTCCAGTGGCTGGGAAGCGAAGGAAGGTCATACCTTTTCAGCTGTCTTGATAACCCCTTTAACAGCGCCTCCTCCAGACTCCACTGGTCTTAAGGGAGTCTTGACCTCCAGTATTTGATCTTAAAGGGGGTCTCCTCCTACCCCTTATGAGGCAAATGAATCCTCCTGATGTAAAAGGCGCCTCATGTGCCTCTATATGTTAAAGGGGATATCAGAGGAGGTAAAATGGCATAAACTTTCCCCTCCCTCCAGTGGCTCTTTTCCAGTTAGCTCTCATCTCATCCCGATACCTTCTCACCTGGAATAAAGGAGGTGGCTGAAATAAGGGGTCAGGTAATGTGTTGTGGTCACCAAATGTGGGTGAAAACAGGCCTCCATGTGGTAGACAATGTACATACAATGTTGCGTACATTTGCTGCCACTGATTTCGCCTGCATGTGACGACTGCAACATGCTACCTGCTCCCCCATCTCGGCCCTCCATTTTCATACCAAAAGGTATCAGGATGAGTCAAGACCAAACCAGAAGTGAGCTGCTGGGAAGCGAGGTAAGGTCATACTTTTTCAGCTGTCTTGATAACCTCTTTAACAGCGCCTCCTCTAGACTCCAGTGGTCTTAAGGGAGTCTTGTCCTCCAGTCTTTGATCTTAAAGGGGGTCTCCTCCTACCCCTTATGAGGCAAATGAATCCTCCTGATATTATAGGCGCATCATTTGCCTCTATATGTTAAAGGGGTTATCAGAGGAGCTAAAATGGCATAAACTTTTCCCTCTCTTCAGTGGCTGGGAAGTGAAGGAAGGTCATACCTTTTCAGCTGTCTTGATAACCGCTTTAACAGCGCCTCCTCCAGACTCCACTGGTCTTAAGGGAGTCTTGTCCTCCAGTATTTGATCTTAAAGGGGGTCTCCTCCTACCCCTTATGAGGCAAATGAATCCTCCTGTTGTAAAAGGCGCCTCATTTGCCTCCATATGTTAAAGGGGTTATCAGAGGAGCTAAAATGGCATAAACTTTCCCCTACCTCCAGTGGCTCTTTTCCACATAGCTCTCATCTCCTCCCTATACCTTCTCACCTGGAATAAAGGGGGTGGCTTAAATAAGGGGTCAGGTAATGTGTTGTGGTCACCACATGTGGGTGAAACCAGGCCTCCATGTGGTAGACAATGTACATACGATGTTGCGTACATTTGCTGCCACTGATTCCGCCTGCATGTGACGACTGCAACATGCTACCTGCTCCCTCATCTCGGCCCTCCATTTTCATACCAGAAGGTATCAGGATGAGTCAAGACCAAAGCAGAAGTGAGCTGCTGGAAAGCGAGGTAAGGTCATACTTTTTCAGCTGTCTTGATAACCTCTTTAACAGCGCCTCCTCCAGACTCCACTGGTCTTAAGGGAGTCTTGTCCTCCAGTATTTGATCTTAAAGGGGGTCTCCTCCTACCCCTTATTAGGCAAATGAATCCTCCTGATGTAAAAGGCGCCTCATTTGCCTCTGTAAAGGGGGTTATCAAAGGAGCTAAAATGGCATAAACTTTACCCTCCCTCAAGTGGCTCTTTTCCAGTTAGCTCTCATCTCATCCCGATACCTTCTCAAATGGAATAAAGGGGGTGGCTGACATAAGGGGTTAAGTAATGTGTTGTGGTCACCACATGTGGGTGAAACCAGGCCTCCATGTGGTAGACAATGTACATACGATGTTGCATACATTTGCTGCCACTGATTTCGCCTGCATGTGACGACTGCAACATGCTACCTGCTCCCCCATCTCGGCCCTCCATTTTCATACCAAAAGGTATCAGGACGGGTCGAGACCAATCCAGAAGTGAGCTGCTGGGAAAGCAAGGTAAGGTCATACCCTTTCAGCTGTCTTGATAACCTCTTTAGCAGCGCCTCTTCCAGACTCCAGTGGTCTTAAGGGAGTCTTGTCCTCCAGTTTTTGATCTTAAAGGGGGTCTCCTCCTACCCCTTATGAGGCAAATGAATCCTCCTGATGTAAAAGGCGCCTCATTTGCCTCTATATGTTAAGGGGGTTATCAGAGGAGCTAAAAAGGCATAAACTTTTCCCTCTCTCCAGTGGCTAGGAAGCAAAGGAAGGTCATACCTATTCAGCTGTCTTGATAACCGCTTTAACAGCGCCTCCTCCAGACTCCACTGGTCTTAAGGGAGTCTTGTTCTCCAGTATTTGATCTTAAAGGGGGTCTCCTCCTACCCCTTATGAGGCAAATGAATCCTCCTGATGTTAAAGGCGCTTCATTTGCCTCTGTAAATGGGGTTATCAGAGGAGCTAAAATGGCATAAACTTTTCCCTCTCTCCAGTGGCTGGAAAGCGAAGGAAGGTCATACCTTTTCAGCTGTCTTGATAACCGCTTTAACAGCGCCTCCTCCAGACTCCACTGGTCTTAAGGGAGTCTTGTCCTCCAGTATTTGATCTTAATGGGGGTCTCCTCCTACCCCTTATGAGGCAAATTAATCCTCCTGATGTAAAAGGCGCCTCATTTGCCTCTATATGTTAAAGGGGTTATCAGAGGAGCTAAAATGGCATAAACTTTCCCCTACCTCCAGTGGCTCTTTTCCACATAGCTCTCATCTCCTCCCTATACCTTCTCACCTGGAATAAAGGGGGTGGCTGAAATAAGGGGTCAGGTAATGTGTTGTGGTCACCACATGTGGGTGAAACCAGGCCTCCATGTGGTAGACAATGTACATACGATGTTGCGTACATTTGCTGCCACTGATTCCGCCTGCATGTGACGACTGCAACATGCTACCTGCTCCCACATCTCGGCCCTCCATTTTCATACCAGAAGGTATCAGGATGAGTCAAGACCAAAGCAGAAGTGAGCTGCTGGAAAGCGAGGTAAGGTCATACTTTTTCAGCTGTCTTGATAACCTCTTTAACAGCGCCTCCTCCAGACTCCAGTGGTCTTAAGGGAGTCTTGTCCTCCAGTTTTTGATCTTAAAGGGGGTCTCCTCCTACCCCTTATGAGGAAAATGAATCCTCCTGATGTTAAAGGCGCCTCATTTGCCTCTGTAAAAGGGGTTATCAAAGGAGCTAAAATGGCATAAACTTTTCCCTCTCTCCAGTGGCTGGGAAGCGAAGGAAGGTCATACCTTTTCAGCTGTCTTGATAACCTCTTTAATAGCGCCCCCTCCAGACTCCGAAGGTCTTAAGGGAGTCTTGTCCTCCAGTCTTTGATCTTAAAGGGGGTCTCCTCCTACCCCTTATGAGGCAAATGAATCCTCCTGATGTAAAAGGCGCCTCATTTGCCTCTATATGTTAAAGGGGTTATCAGAGGAGCTAAAATGGCATAAACTTTCCCCTACCTCCAGTGGCTCTTTTCCAAATAGCTCTCATCTCATCCCGATACCTTCTCACCTGGAATAAAGGGGGTGGCTGAAATAAGGGGTCAGGTAATGTGTTGTGGTCACCACATGTGGGTGAAACCAGGCCTCCATGTGGTAGACAATGTACATACGATGTTGCGTACATTTGCTGCCACTGATTTCGCCTGCATGTGACGACTGCAACATGCTACCTGCTCCTGCATCTCGGCCCTCCATTTTCATACCAGAAGGTATCAGGATGAGTCAAGACCAAAGCAGAAGTGAGCTGCTAGGAAGCAAGGTAAGGTCATACTTTTTCAGCTGTCTTGATAACCTCTTTAACAGCGCCTCCTCCAGACTCCGGTGGTCTTAAGGGAGTCTTGTCCTCCAGTTTTTGATCTTAAAGGGGGTCTCCTCCTACCCCTTATGAGGCAAATGAATCCTCCTGATGTAAAAGGTGCCTCATTTGCCTCTATATGTTAAGGGGGTTATCAGAGAAGCTAAAAAGGCATATACTTTTCCCTCTCTCCAGTGGCTAGGAAGCAAAGGAAGGTCATACCTATTCAGCTGTCTTGATAACCGCTTTAACAGCGCCTCCTCCAGACTCCACTGGTCTGAAGGGAGTCTTGTCCTCCAGTATTTGATCTTAAAGGGGGTCTCCTCCTACCCCTTATGAGGCAAATGAATCCTCCTGATGTTAAAGGCGCCTCATTTGCCTCTATAAAAGGGGTTATCAGAGGAGCTAAAATGGCATAAACTTTTCCCTCTCTCCAGTGGCTGGGAAGCGAAGGAAGGTCATACCTTTTCAGCTGTCTTGATAACCTCTTTAATAGCGCCTCCTCCAGACTCCAAATGTCTTAAGGGAGTCTTGTCCTCCAGTCTTTGATCTTAAAGGGGGTCTCCTCCTACCCCTTATGAGGCAAATTAATCCTCCTGATGTTAAAGGCGCCTCATTTGCCTCTGTTAAAGGGGTTATCAGAGGAGCTAAAATGGCATAAACTTTTCCCTCTCTCCAGTGGCTGGGAAGCGAAGGAAGGTCATACCTTTTCAGCTGTCTTGATAACCTCTTTAATAGCGCCTCCTCCAGACTCCAGTGGTCTTAAGGGAGTCTTGTCCTCCAGTTTTTGATCTTAAAGGGGGTCTCCTCCTACCCCTTATGAGGCAAATTAATCCTCCTGATGTTAAAGGCGCCTCATTTGCCTCTGTTAAAGGGGTTATCAGAGGAGCTAAAATGGCATAAACTTTTCCTTCTCTCCAGTGGCTGGGAAGCGAAGGAAGGTCATACCTTTTCAGCTGTCTTGATAACCTCTTGAACAGCGCCTCCTCCAGACTCCAGTGGTCTTAAGGGAGTCTTGTCCTCCAATCTTTGATCTTAAAGGGGGTCTCCTCCTACCCCTTATGAGGCAAATGAATCCTCCTGATGTAAAAGGCGCCTCATTTGCCTCTGTTAAAGGGGTTATCAGAGGAGCTAAAATGGCATAAACTTTTCCCTCTCTCCAGTGGCTGGGAAGCGAAGGAAGGTCATACCTTTTCAGCTGTCTTGATAACCGCTTTAACAGCGCCTCCTCCAGACTCCACTGGTCTTAAGGGAGTCTTGTCCTCCAGTATTTGATCTTAAAGGGGGTCTCCTCCTACCCCTTATGAGGCAAATGAATCCTCCTGATGTAAAAGGCGCCTCATTTGCCTCTATATGTTAAAGGGGTTATCAGAGGAGCTAAAATGGCATAAACTTTCCCCTACCTCCAGTGGCTCTTTTCCACATAGCTCTCATCTCATCCCGATACCTTCTCACCTGGAATAAAGGGGGTGGCTGAAATAAGGGGTCAGGTAATGTGTTGTGGTCACCACATGTGGGTGAAACCAGGCCTCCATGTGGTAGACAATGTACATACGATGTTGCGTACATTTGCTGCCACTGATTTCGCCTGCATGTGACGACTGCAACATGCTACCTGCTCCTGCATCTCGGCCCTCCATTTTCATACCAGAAGGTATCAGGATGAGTCAAGACCAAAGCAGAAGTGAGCTGCTGGGAAGCGAGGTAAGGTCATACTTTTTCAGCTTTCTTGATAACCTCTTTAACAGCGCCTCCTCCAGACTCCGGTGGTCTTAAGGGAGTCTTGTCCTCCAGTCTTTGATCTTAAAGGGGGTCTCCTCCTACCCCTTATGAGGCAAATTAATCCTCCTGATGTTAAAGGCGCCTCATTTGCCTCTGTTAAAGGGGTTATCAGAGGAGCTAAAATGGCATAAACTTTTCCCTCTCTCCAGTGGCTGGGAAGCGAAGGAAGGTCATACCTTTTCAGCTGTCTTGATAACCTCTTTAACAGCGCCTCCTCCAGACTCCAGTGGTCTTAAGGGAGTCTTGTCCTCCAATCTTTGATCTTAAAGGGGGTCTCCTCCTACCCCTTATGAGGCAAATGAATCCTCCTGATGTAAAAGGCGCCTCATTTGCCTCTGTTAAAGGGGTTATCAGAGGAGCTAAAATGGCATAACCTTTCCCTCTCTCCAGTGGCTGGGAAGCGAAGGAAGGTCATACCTTTTCAGCTGTCTTGATAACCGCTTTAACAGCGCCTCCTCCAGACTCCACTGGTCTTAAGGGAGTCTTGTCCTCCAGTATTTGATCTTAAAGGGGGTCTCCTCCTACCCCTTATGAGGCAAATGAATCCTCCTGATGTAAAAGGCGCCTCATTTGCCTCTATATGTTAAAGGGGTTATCAGAGGAGCTAAAATGGCATAAACTTTTCCCTCTCTCCAGTGGCTCTTTTCCACATAGCTCTCATCTCATCCCGATACCTTCTCACCTGGAATAAAGGGGGTGGCTGAAATAAGGGGTCAGGTAATGTGTTGTGGTCACCACATGTGGGTGAAACCAGGCCTCCATGTGGTAGACAATGTACATACGATGTTGCATACATTTGCTGCCACTGATTTCGCCTGCATGTGACGACTGCAACATGCTACCTGCTCCCCCATCTCGGCCCTCCATTTTCATACCAAAAGGTATCAGGACGGGTCGAGACCAATCCAGAAGTGAGCTGCTGGGAAAGCAAGGTAAGGTCATACCCTTTCAGCTGTCTTGATAACCTCTTTAGCAGCGCCTCTTCCAGACTCCAGTGGTCTTAAGGGAGTCTTGTCCTCCAGTTTTTGATCTTAAAGGGGGTCTCCTCCTACCCCTTATGAGGCAAATGAATCCTCCTGATGTAAAAGGCGCCTCATTTGCCTCTATATGTTAAGGGGGTTATCAGAGGAGCTAAAAAGGCATAAACTTTTCCCTCTCTCCAGTGGCTAGGAAGCAAAGGAAGGTCATACCTATTCAGCTGTCTTGATAACCGCTTTAACAGCGCCTCCTCCAGACTCCACTGGTCTTAAGGGAGTCTTGTTCTCAAGTATTTGATCTTAAAGGGGGTCTCCTCCTACCCCTTATGAGGCAAATGAATCCTCCTGATGTTAAAGGCGCTTCATTTGCCTCTGTAAATGGGGTTATCAGAGGAGCTAAAATGGCATAAACTTTTCCCTCTCTCCAGTGGCTGGAAAGCGAAGGAAGGTCATACCTTTTCAGCTGTCTTGATAACCGCTTTAACAGCGCCTCCTCCAGACTCCACTGGTCTTAAGGGAGTCTTGTCCTCCAGTATTTGATCTTAATGGGGGTCTCCTCCTACCCCTTATGAGGCAAATTAATCCTCCTGATGTAAAAGGCGCCTCATTTGCCTCTATATGTTAAAGGGGTTATCAGAGGAGCTAAAATGGCATAAACTTTCCCCTACCTCCAGTGGCTCTTTTCCACATAGCTCTCATCTCCTCCCTATACCTTCTCACCTGGAATAAAGGGGGTGGCTGAAATAAGGGGTCAGGTAATGTGTTGTGGTCACCACATGTGGGTGAAACCAGGCCTCCATGTGGTAGACAATGTACATACGATGTTGCGTACATTTGCTGCCACTGATTCCGCCTGCATGTGACGACTGCAACATGCTACCTGCTCCCACATCTCGGCCCTCCATTTTCATACCAGAAGGTATCAGGATGAGTCAAGACCAAAGCAGAAGTGAGCTGCTGGAAAGCGAGGTAAGGTCATACTTTTTCAGCTGTCTTGATAACCTCTTTAACAGCGCCTCCTCCAGACTCCAGTGGTCTTAAGGGAGTCTTGTCCTCCAGTTTTTGATCTTAAAGGGGGTCTCCTCCTACCCCTTATGAGGAAAATGAATCCTCCTGATGTTAAAGGCGCCTCATTTGCCTCTGTAAAAGGGGTTATCAAAGGAGCTAAAATGGCATAAACTTTTCCCTCTCTCCAGTGGCTGGGAAGCGAAGGAAGGTCATACCTTTTCAGCTGTCTTGATAACCTCTTTAATAGCGCCCCCTCCAGACTCCGAAGGTCTTAAGGGAGTCTTGTCCTCCAGTCTTTGATCTTAAAGGGGGTCTCCTCCTACCCCTTATGAGGCAAATGAATCCTCCTGATGTAAAAGGCGCCTCATTTGCCTCTATATGTTAAAGGGGTTATCAGAGGAGCTAAAATGGCATAAACTTTCCCCTACCTCCAGTGGCTCTTTTCCACATAGCTCTCATCTCATCCCGATACCTTCTCACCTGGAATAAAGGGGGTGGCTGAAATAAGGGGTCAGGTAATGTGTTGTGGTCACCACATGTGGGTGAAACCAGGCCTCCATGTGGTAGACAATGTACATACGATGTTGCGTACATTTGCTGCCACTGATTTCGCCTGCATGTGACGACTGCAACATGCTACCTGCTCCTGCATCTCGGCCCTCCATTTTCATACCAGAAGGTATCAGGATGAGTCAAGACCAAAGCAGAAGTGAGCTGCTAGGAAGCAAGGTAAGGTCATACTTTTTCAGCTGTCTTGATAACCTCTTTAACAGCGCCTCCTCCAGACTCCGGTGGTCTTAAGGGAGTCTTGTCCTCCAGTTTTTGATCTTAAAGGGGGTCTCCTCCTACCCCTTATGAGGCAAATGAATCCTCCTGATGTAAAAGGTGCCTCATTTGCCTCTATATGTTAAGGGGG
Source organism: Hyla sarda (assembly GCF_029499605.1). Taxonomy (NCBI): domain Eukaryota; kingdom Metazoa; phylum Chordata; class Amphibia; order Anura; family Hylidae; genus Hyla; species Hyla sarda. The sequence continues at coordinate 56,621 of NW_026610592.1, forward strand.
TTATCAGAGAAGCTAAAAAGGCATATACTTTTCCCTCTCTCCAGTGGCTAGGAAGCAAAGGCAGGTCATACCTATTCAGCTGTCTTGATAACCGCTTTAACAGCGCCTCCTCCAGACTCCACTGGTCTGAAGGGAGTCTTGTCCTCCAGTATTTGATCTTAAAGGGGGTCTCCTCCTACTCCTTATGAGGCAAATGAATCCTCCTGATGTTAAAGGCGCCTCATTTGCCTCTATAAAAGGGGTTATCAGAGGAGCTAAAATGGCATAAACTTTTCCCTCTCTCCAGTGGCTGGGAAGCGAAGGAAGGTCATACCTTTTCAGCTGTCTTGATAACCTCTTTAATAGCGCCTCCTCCAGACTCCAAAGGTCTTAAGGGAGTCTTGTCCTCCAGTCTTTGATCTTAAAGGGGGTCTCCTCCTACCCCTTATGAGGCAAATTAATCCTCCTGATGTTAAAGGCGCCTCATTTGCCTCTGTTAAAGGGGTTATCAGAGGAGCTAAAATGGCATAAACTTTTCCCTCTCTCCAGTGGCTGGGAAGCGAAGGAAGGTCATACCTTTTCAGCTGTCTTGATAACCTCTTTAATAGCGCCTCCTCCAGACTCCAGTGGTCTTAAGGGAGTCTTGTCCTCCAGTCTTTGATCTTAAAGGGGGTCTCCTCCTACCCCTTATGAGGCAAATGAATCCTCCTGATGTTATAGGCGCCTCATTTGCCTCTTTATGTTAAAGGGGTTATCAAAGGAGCTAAAATGGCATAAACTTTTCCCTCTCTCCAGTGGCTGGGAAGCGAAGGAAGGTCATACCTTTTCAGCTGTCTTGATAACCTCTTTAACAGCGCCTCCTCCAGACTCCAGTGGTCTTAAGGGAGTCTTGTCCTCCAATCTTTGATCTTAAAGGGGGTCTCCTCCTACCCCATATGAGGCAAATGAACCCTCCTGATAGTAATGGCGCCTCATTTGCCTCTACATGTTAAAGGGGTTATCTCAGCATCTAAAATGGCATTATCTTTCCCTGGTTCCCAGTGGCTCACTTCAAGCTTGGTCTCTTTCCCTGTTGACTTATCACCTGGAATAAAAGGGGGGGAATGAGATGGTGGGTCAAGTACTTTGTTGTGGTCACCACATGTGGGCAAAACCATGCCTCCATATGGTAGCCAATGTACACACAATGTTGCATACATTTGCTGCCACTGGTTTCACCTGCATGTAAAGGCTTCAGCATAGTACCTGCTCTGCCATCTAAGATCTACCTTTTCATACCAGAAGGTATTAGGAAGAGTAGAGACCAAATCAGAAGTGAGCTGCTGGGAAGGGAAGAAAGGTAATACCTATTGATAATCTCTTTAACAGCGCCTCCTCCAGACTCCACTTGATGTTAAGGGAGTCCTCCACATTTGGTAAAGAAAAAGTTTGTTACGCTGCTGATGAAGGCTCTAGTTGGTGTACAAAACCACGTGCAGCAAGTTAGCTCTTCTTCTTCTTCTTCTTCTTCTATTACCTTTTCATCTTTCTCCTTCTTTACCTCTTCCTCTGCTTCATTCTGCCCTTCATTCTTCTCCACTTGTTCTTTCTCCTTTCTGTCATTCTCTTCCTCCTTCTCTTCTTTTTTTTCTTCATTGTCCCCTTCATCCTGCTTCTCATCTTCGTTCTCCTTCTCCTCTTCATATTTCTTCTTTTTCTCCTTCTCTTCCTCTTCTTTTTCCTCCCCTTCATCCTCCTCTTTTTCCTCTTCCTCTTCTTTGTTTTCCTTCTCCTTCTTCTCCTCTTCTTCCTTCACACATAAGTAAATCAGATAATCTGTATGATTTGCCTCATCCAGCCTTCCATGATTGTTGTAATATCCTCCGTCAGAAAGGGTTGCTCTCGACTAGAACAGTATCAGGGGATCCAAAGCCAAGACTTTGACATAATGAGACAACAGAGGTCCAACGATGGTGTATTTATTTGTAGGCAATTTTGGGCAAATATCACTTTTCTCTAGGAAATACTTCTTTTAGGTTAACTCATGAATGATAACAACAAGGTTTATGAAACAATGAACAAGAAGAAAGATATGTGTAGCTCACTTTAACAAAATAAACTAGTAACCAAGGTTTCTGATGTTGTGCATAACCACAGAGGGCTTATACTACAATGCAAAACAATTAATTACAGAGAAAATAAAAAATCAGTCCTCAAGGATGCAGTAAAAATGTCTTAATCCATATCCACAGGTTGAAGGTAAGAGTATAATTGAGGAGGGTCTGACTGCTGGGACCTCCACGATCTCCAGAACTGCAGTCCGTCTCTTATCTCTGAGCGCGTGTTGTAGGATGTATGGAGTGGGATGTATGTAAATCACTTAGATCAATAAAGGACATATGTCCTGCATAAATCTGTATAAGTCATCTAACCATTGCTCATACAAGTCCCCTTGGGCATTGGTCACCAAACTCTAGACCTACAAAAGTTGCAAAACCACATCTTCCAGCAAGCCCCAACAGTAATTGGCTGTTAACGTGTAAAGAAAAAGAAATCTGTTTTTACAAATATAAATTAACCCTCCCCATACAAAAAAGTAAAGAAAAAAAAAATGTTGTTTGCATATTTGGAATAACTGCATGTATAATTATCCTAACTCATAAAACTTAACCTTATTAATCCTGCATGGGGAATGACTTATACAGAAAAAAAGAGCCCTAAAATGATTCCACAGGTGTAAAAAGGGGTACTCTGGGAAACTAAACCTATAGCCCATCTTTTCCTCTCATCAACGTATTTAATTGTCTAAATATCATTTATTAGCTATATAGAGCAGTCTCCCCTCTTTAGTTGTTACTTATGTGCATAAAGTGAGGGAATGACATCATCCAGCCATCCACTCTGTCTCTGTCCAAATAACTATCTGAAAGCAACCCCCACCTTCCTGTGAGACACAGACCATGTGGTTTCTACCCTGCACTGATGGTCATGCTCTCTTTAGTGCTAAGAACTGTGAGGTGTGTGAAGCCTCAGCCAATCAGACACTGAACCTCTCTCTGCTGCTCACTGCAGAAGGGAGCCAGCTGACAGAGCAGTGCTGCAATGATTGCTGGGAGATGTAGGCAAGGCGAGGGAAAGATGGCAAAGAATTTCAAGAAGCCAGAGAAGACAATGCATATCAGGCAGGATAGTTTACAGGGTACATATCCAGGACTATAGTGTCCATTGTGCCCCTGGTGAAGTCCTGTATCAGCACACCCCTACCCCCAAAAAAGCCAGCTGCACAGGCATACGCTGCTATCTACATGGTGGTTTGTACTGGTAGGTGATGAAATATAAAGTTCAATGGTGGTATATACAGGTAGGTGATGTAATATACAGGTACATGATGCTATATACATGTATATAGTGCTATGAATCAGTACATGAAAGTATATACAGGTACATCCTCTCACCGTGTTACCGCATTCTCTCCCCTGCCATCACCAATCACATAACTAAAATCTTTCATTCCTCCTTCAAACATTCTGTCATAACCCCATTTCTGAAGAAAACATCTCTGGATCCTGTGCAGCTAACTATTGACCTGTCTCTCCACTTCATCTCCAAACTCCTGGAATGCTTGGTCTATTCCCACCTAATCCATTATCTCTCCAGGAACTCTCTCCTTGACCCCTTACTGTCTGGATTACATTCCCCATTCTCCACAGAAACTGGCTTAACCGAAGTCACTAATGATGTCTTATGGTTAAATCTAATAGCAATTCTCTCTACTGATTCTTCTTGATCTCTATGCAGCATTTGACACTGTAGATCACCAATTACTTCTTGCTATACTCCACTCCATTGTTCTTAAAGATTCCTCTCTCTCCTGGTTTTTGTTTCCTACCTCCGTGAACGCTCCTTCGGTGTATCAATCCCTATCTCTAGCTATTTCCCTGCTGCTCTTGTTGTTGGGGTTCAGGGACCCTTCCTGGGCCTTCTCCTCAGTAGATTTGAACTCCAGTACCATCTCTCCGCTGATGACATACAGCTCTCTACCTCTTCCCGTATCATCACCCCCGCACTCCTACAGAACACCAGCAACTTTCTCTTTGCTGTCTCTAACATTGTGTCCTCCCTATTCCTGAAAAGAAATCTTTCTATTATAGAACTTCTTGTATTTCCTCCATTTAATCTACCTAAACCTGACATCTCCATCTCGGTGAGTGGTACAACCATTACTCCTGGACAGTAAACCCGCTGTCTTGAAGTTATGGTAGACTCAGATCTGTCTTCCACGCACCCCTCATTTACTGCTGAAACAACCAAAACTATTGTGGATGCTTTAATTCATTCCCACCTGGACTACTGAAACTCTTTACTAATAGGCCTTCCCTTCTCTAAACTCTCCCTCTCCAGTCCATCCTAAATGCCACTGCCAGATTCATCTTTCTCTACAGCTGTTATGTGATCTTAAAGGGATACTCCGGTGGAAAACTTTTTTTTTTAATCAACTGGTGCCAGAAAGTTAAACAGATTTGTAAATTACTTCTATTAAAAAAAATCTTAATCCTTCCAGTACTTATTAGCTGCTGAATACTACAGAGGAAATTATTTTCTTACATAGAGCTCTCTGCTAACGTCATGACCACAGTGCTCTCTGCTGACACCTCTGTCCATTTTAAAAACTGTCCAGAGTAGGAGAAAATCCCCATAGAAAACATATGCTGCTCTGGACAGTTCCTAAAATGGACAGAAATGTCAACAGAGAGCACTGTGGACATGATGTCAGCAGAGAGCACTGTGTTCCAAAAAGAAAAGAATTTCCTCTGTAATATTCAGCAGCTAATAAGTAGTGAAATGATCTAAAGTTAACATCTTCTTTAATCTGAACCCCTCAATTCCACCTCTAAGACTTTGCTTGTGCTGCACCAGTTCTCTGTAATGCAATACCTCGGACCATCAGGCTTATACCCATCTTCCTCAGTTTCAAACATGCCCTAAAGACACATCTTTTAAAGCAAGTGTATTCCCTAAATTTGGTCTCCCCTTTTATTACTACGTCTCTTCACTGGCAGTGTTATTATATGCTCTATGTATTTTAGACCTTATGCAATTGGCTGGTGGCTGGAATTGAGGATTTACGTTTTGTGAATAGCCCGGTTTATTCACAACTTTAAATATGCCTGTAAATATTTGTAGGATTCCTTTGGGAAAAGTTCAGCACTTTCTTCTGTGTATTATAATTCACAGCTTTATTGTAGATCTATCGTGCAAGCATGGGTGTCCATGGGGAAATCGCCCCTTCTGGAAAAATGATCACAGAGGGAACATTCACACCACGATTTCTTCATACAGTCGCCGGATCGCCGGAAATTTCAAAACCGTCCGCTGCTGTATCCTCGACAGACCTGTCTCATTGATTTGCATGAGCCAACTGGAGTTAGATAGTGACTCTGGTCAGATAATTTTTCACAACAAAATCTGGTTTTGTTGCTGGACGGAAAAACCATGGAATGTTGCGGTTTAAGTCCGGCAATAAAACTGATGCGGTGCAAAAATGAGCCGACCAAAGTCACTATCTGACTCCAGTCTCAAAAATGAGAATGAGATGTGGCGTGGGTCTGGCGGGGATACGGCAGTGGCCAACTTTGAAATTTCTACAGGTGATCTGGCAAACGTATGATAAAAATTGTGGTGTGAATGTAGTCTAACTTGATGTCAGAAAGCAATTTCGTCCTGCTTTAGCTGCATGGAAATACCCCATATGTGACCCTAAACTGATACCTTGAAATACGACAGGGCTCTGCAATGAGAGAGCTCCATGCGCATTTGAGGACTAAATTAGGGATTGCATAGGGGTGGACATAGGGGTATTCTACACCAGTGATTCCCAAAAAGGGTGCCTCCAGCTGTTGCTAAACTCCCAGCATGCCTGGACAGTCAGTGGCTGTCCGGAAATGCTGGGAGTTGTTGTTTTGCAACAGCTGGAGGCTCCGTTTTGGAAACACTGTCGTACAATACGTTTTTCATTTTTATTGGGGGGGGGGGGGGGAACAGTGTAAGGGGGTGTATATGTTGTGTTTTACCCTTCATTATGTGTTAGTGTAGTGTAGTGTTTTTAGGGTGCATTCGCACTGGCGGGTTACGGTGAGTTTCCAGCTAGGAGTTTGCTCTGCAGCTCAAACTTCAAGCAGGAAACTTACTGTAAACCTGCCCGTGTGAATGTACCCTGTACATTCACATGGGGGGGGGGGGGTCAAACCTCCAGCTTTTTCAAAATTACAACTCCCAGCATGTACTGACAGACCGTGCATGCTGTGAGTTGTACGTTTGCAACAGCTGGAGACACTCTGGTTGGAAAACCTTCAGTTAGGTTCTGTTACCTAACTCAGTATTTTCAAACCAGTGTGTCTCCAGCTGTTGCAAAACTACAACTCCAAAACTGTAGTTTTGTAACATCTGTAGGGCTACAGTTTTGAGACCACTGTATAGTGGTCTCAAACTGTAGCCCTCCAGATGTTGCTAGGCAACTCATCGGCTTCCCTAGGATCCAGGGAGCCAGCCGCACAACATCGTTGCCCACCGATCACCGTCGCCCGCAGCCTCCGCAGATCGGTAAGTGACCTTCGGCGCCGGTCCCTGTCTGTTTCTCCGTCCTGCCCCGCCTATTGTGGGTGGGCAGAATGGGGAAACCGAAAGTAACCCCCCCCCCGCCCCCGATCTGCTATTGGTCGTCGCGTCTATACGACCAATAGCAGGGATAGGAGGGGTGGCACCCCTGCCACCTCACTCCTATCCCTTCAGGGGGATCGCAATCCCCCTTATATTCCGGGTCACCATAGACCCGTAATTGCACAAATCGCAAGTGTGAATTCACTTGCGAGTTGCCGCGTTCGCCGACATGGGGGGGGGGGGGTTCTGAAGGATTTCAGCAGGCATCCCGGTCCGATCCCCGCCCGGCGCGCTGCGGGGACCGGAATACTCCATGACGTACGCATACGTCATGGGTCCTGGTCCTTAAGTACCAGGGTGTCATGACATACGCGTATATCAAGGGTCCTTAAGAGGTTAAAAAAGTAGTTTTTTGGACTATTGCTTTTGGAAGGGAGGAGGGAGGGACAGACGCTGTGGCTGTATGAGTTCCTAAAATTCCTTATGGCACCATGGGATATGAGGAATGAAGGTTCTTCTACTCTGGACAGTTCTTTGGGCTGGGTAAATAAGCTTGATATATCCTAGGAAAGAGGAACCTCTGGTGCCAGTTTCATCGATGGAAACAATGGTGCAGGTCATTTATACTGTGTGCACAGATATTTGGGGTCTATTAGGGTTAGCTACATAGACATAAGATTACTGACACATTCATCAAAACTGGTAAAATCTGCCATAACATAATCTAGGGGGCATTTATGAAGCCTCATCAGCATACAGGCTCCCCTGCCAGCGTACGGGCTCCCCCCACCAGCGCACAGGCTCCCCTGTCAGCGTACGGGCTCTCCTGTCAGCGTACGGGCTTCCCTGCCAGCGCACAGGCTCCCCTGTCAGCGCACGGGCTCCCCTGCCAGCGTACGGGCTCCCCCCACCAGCGCACAGGCTCCCCTGTCAGCGTACGGGTTCTCCTGTCAGCGTACGGGCTCTCCTGTCAGCGTACGGGCTTCCCTGCCAGTGCACAGGCACCCCTGTCAGCGTATGGGCTCCCCTGTCAGCACACAGGCTTCCCTGCCAGCGCACAGGCTTCCCTGCCAGCGCACAGGCTCCCTGGATTTATGAAGAAGCAGACACCTCTATATAAGTCCAGTAAACCTGTGCACCCATGATGATATCTCCGCCAGCTCTGAGCAAGGGGAGATCTTAGCAGCAGTTTAGGCTGGCAGTGTAAACGGTGAGCAACCACACCCCTTTTCAATAGGTCACACCCCTTTAGCAAGTACCGTCTTAAACAGCAAATAATCACACATCTGCAGTTAGTGCACAAATTGTGCAATTATTTGCCTTTTTCACAAATCAACAAAAATATCACAATTGATGAATCCCCTGAATGCCTACTAAACTTTATATGTATACTTTTATATAACAAATTTGATTATCTCCAATGTCACTTACTTCTTCCTGGAACGCTGTGATAATGTCTATGGCCCTTCTGTTCATCTCAAAGACCTAGAACAGAACAGATTAAACTTAGTTTTATTCAGCTCATTAAACATATTATGGCATAATGTATTATATCTATACATTATGATGAAATAAAATGATCTTGTTTTACTCATTTCCCCTATCAAATGTCTTTATTTGTATCTTATCTAAGTAATAATCTATAGGACGAAGCCTAAGGCTAGAATTACACTAAAGCTTTGTACTGGTGTTTTTTTTAGGCTTTTTTTAGCCTAATGAAGAAGTAGGGATGGGAAAATTTGTAGGGAATTAAGTATTTCTTTTTTATGACAAAAAGTTTTTTACATTTTCAATCAGGTAATGATTGATGTGAGCGGTCAGGGACGTGAAAATGTAGCCGGCAATAGCCCAAATGGATAAAGGGTCCATGTAATTGTAAAAATAATATATATTTTTATCTTAATTTTCTAAAACTTTTTATTAATAATGTTTTTGATGTATTTTAATAATGATATTTTTAATAAATACAGTGTAAAATCCGATATCAACTATATGTGCGTGATTATTGTGGTACTACAGAGTCTGTTCAATGTTGGGAGCAGTAGTACCTGCACTAAGTGACAGATCACAGCGGGTCTCACTCCTGAGACCCATTGTGATCATAATTTCTAGTCATGAGAAGCAGGTGACACGCAACACCGCTCCACATCCCTGCACTGTACCGTACTCCGGCCAGTGATGTGAACAGAACTTCACATAACTTATTCATGTTTGCCGGTGATTGGCCGGTACTGTATGGCCAATCACAGCGGTCAGCATCCGTGCCTTCGCAGATAAATCAGATTTGCTCGAAAAACGCCATGTTTTCAACATGAGGTCGTTTTTGAAAATCACCCACTGAGCCAAAAAGATTTATAAAATGCCAAACTCAAAAATGGCAAGTGGACCTAGCATTTTGCAGTTCCTTATTGAAATCTGGCTGCAGCGCTTTTTCAAGGCAAAAAACTCTGTGCGACAGAATGGGGGCAATTTTGCACAAAATCCCAAGTGGAATTATAGCCTAAGGGTCTATTCACACAGCAGAATTTGCGCTTGTGGAATTCTGCCTCAAATGAAAGCCCAATAAACTTCTATGGGATTCCTCTCTCCCATTAACACTTCTGAATTTCTGCACAGATTAAGCACAAATTCCGCATAAAATCCACAAGCCAGAAACCACCCAAGGAAGCGGAATTGGTGTGGAAATTCTGCTGTGTGAATAGACCCTAAAGGGTTTGTCCCATTATTAACCCCTTAAGGACGCAGCCCTTTTTCACCTTAAGGACTGAGCCCTTTTTCGCAATTCTGACCACCGTCACTTTACAAATTAATAACGCGAAAACGCTTTTACCGAATATTCTGATTCTGATTGTTTTTTCGTGACATATTCTACTTTATTTTGGGGGTAAATTTTCGGCGTTACTTGCATCCTTTTTTGGTGAAAAATCCCAAAATTTCATGAAAATTTAGAAAATTTTGCATTTTTCTAACTTTGAAGCTCTCTAATTGTAAGGAAAATGGATATTCCAGATACATTTTATTTTTCTTCACAAACACAATATGTCCACTTTATGTTGGCATCATAAAATGGACATATTTTTGCTTTTTGAAAAAATTAGAGGGCTTCAAAGTAGAGCAGCAATTTTCAAAAATGTCATGAAAATTACTAAATCTGAAGGGACAGATGTTACAGAACTACAACTCCCAGCATGCCTGGGCAGTCGAGGCATGCTGAGAGTTGTAGTTTGGCAACATCTGGAGGGCTACTGTTTGGGTACCACTGTAACAGTGGTCTCCAAACTGTGACCCTCCAGATGTTGCAAAACTACAACTCCCAGCATGCCCAGACAGCCTTTGGCTCTCTGGGCATGCTGGGAGTTGCAGTTTGGCCCCCCTAGTGGTTGCCACGGTAAAGATCGATTTACTTTCACTTTCAATTCCACCCCCCCACTGTGGATTCCCTACCTGATCAGGATCCTGCAGGCTCAAGCGAAGATCCCAGGTCCCCAGGCATCTTCTCCTGCAGGTACGGCCTCCATCTTCTTTCCAGAGCCCCTTGACAACCAGGGGCGGGCAGATTTCAGCAGGCATCCGGCTCCGGTCCCCAACCGGCTAACGGTGGGGACCGAAATTCACACGGGCGTATGGATACGCCCTGCGTCCTTAAGGACTCGGAATGCAGGGCGTATCCATACGCCCTGCGTCCTTAAGAGGTTAAGATGTATACCCTATTCCCAGAATGGGGGATAAGTATGCAGTATGATTGCAGGGGTCTCATTGTTGGGACCACCTGTGATATCGAGCATGGAAAGGCAGTCATGTATGTGCTCTGCCTCTCTATACATTGTGTATGGGTTGGCTGTAGATAGTTTACTTTACATCTGTTATGAATTGCTGGTCTTGGTAAATCTATCATATTAGGTACTAAGAAAAATAAAGAAATAAATATCAACATAGATTTCAACATTGCCTTTTTGAAAAGATGGCACCAAACATCCAGGATTCAGGATTTTAGGCTCTATTTTGGGGGACAGATACTTAGAAAGGAGGAGATGTGTCAAAATCTGTGCAGAGGAAAAGTTGACCAGTTGCCCATAGCAACCAATTAGATTTCTTTTTTTTCTTTTTCAGAGGCTTTTTTAAAAATGAAAGGAGCAACCTGATTTGTTGCTATGGGAAACTGGTAAATGTTTCCTCTGCACAGGTTTAATAAATCTTCCCCACAATTGAAAAAAGATTTTTTTAAAAAAGTTAATCAAGTTCAACCTATATGCCTATTGTGTCACTAGTGTGTTGATCCAGAGGAAGGCAAAAAAAAAACCTTATAAGGCTCATGCCAATTGCCCAATACCAGGTGGAAATGTTCCTTCCTGATTCCAAATATGGCATCAGAATAAATCCCTGAACCAACGTTCTGTCCTTTTGAATCTAGTATCCATAACCTGTAGTGTTATTACTCTCCACTAAGAGGTAAATGTCGATGGCCTGTCTTTAGGAAAGGCCACCAATATTTGACGGTTGGGATGCTCCCTGAACACCATGGGGGAAATGTTATCAAAACCTATGTCTAGGAAAAGTTTACCAGTTGCCCTTACAACCAATCAGAGTGCTTCTTTTATTTTTCAGAGGCCTGTTCAAAAATTGAAGAAGCAATCTAATTGGTTGCAATGGGCAACTGGTCATCTTTCTCATCTTCTTCATTATGTCTACAGGATTAGCAGGTTGTCCATATAGGCAGCTGTGAATGATAATGCAGGGCAGTTCCATTAAAGTGAAAGAGCGCAGCCTATCAATGTGTTAGACCTTTAAAGAGTGGAAAACAAATGTTTTCAAATCAACTGGTGCCAGAAAGTTTAACAGATTTGTAATCCTTCTAGTACTTATCAGCTGCTGTATACTACAGATATACTACAGAGAAGTTTGTGTAGTTATTTCCAGTCTGACCACAGTGCTCTCTGTTGACACAACTGTCCATGTCAGGAACTGTCCAGATTAGAAGCATAATCCCATAGAAAACCTCTCCAGCTCTGGACAGTCCCTAACATGGACAGACTGGACTTGTCAGACTGTGAAGAATTTCACAAATTTCTCTGTAGTATATCTGTAGTATACAGCAGCTGATAAGTACTAGAAGGGTTAAGATTTTTAAATAGAAGTAATTTACAAAACTGTTTAACTTTATAGCATCAATTGATTTGAAAACATAATTTTTCCACCGGAGTTCCCCTTTAAATATTAAAGGGGTATTCCAATGTTTTCTAAAAAAAAAAAAAAAAAAAAAAAAAAAAAAAAAAATGAATCATATGCTGCTGGGGCAGGAAAAAAAAAATATAGATAGATATATATCTAGCCCAATGCCCTGTTGGTCCGCCCCAGCTTTGTTTCGCCCCGGTTAGGTCCCCCGATCTTTCTTCTTCACAGTAGTGTCCTCTGACAGCCAGTTATTGGCTGAGCGAGCAAGTCCTGGACTAATTGCCTGTCTCAAAGGCAGGAAGAAAAGAGAAGATCAGGGGACCAGGAGACACACAGGAGCTGCGGGGGACCAAGGCTGGGTTCGTATGGCCTTTTAGGCTATTTTCCCCCTGTCACAGCCACATTTTTTTTTTTTTTTTTTTAGAAAGCAGTCTGTCACATGTGCTAAGTGTGAACCTGCTTTCATCCGTGAAGAGCACAGGGCAACAGTGGCGCATTTGCCAATCTTGGTATTTTCTGGTAAGCACAACCCCCACCTGTGGACGTCGGGCCCTAATACCACCCTCATGGAGTCTGTTTCTGACCGTTTGAGTAAACACATGCACATTTGTGGCCTGCTGGAGGTCGTTTTACAGGGCTCTGGCAGTTTTCCTCCTGCTCCTCCTTGCACAAAGGCCGAGGTACCGGTCCTGCTGCTGGGTTGTTGCCCTCCTACTCCATGTCTCTTGATGTACTGGCCTGTCTCCTGGTAGCGCCTCCATGCTCTGGACACTACGCTGACAGACACAGCAAACCTTCTTGCCACAGCTCACATTGATGTGCCATCCTGGAAGAGCTGAACTACCTGAGCCACTTGTGTGGGTTGTAGACTCAGTCTCATGCTACCACTAGAAGGAAAGCACCGCCAGCATTCAAAAGTGACCAAAACATCAGCCAGGAAGCATAGGAACTGAGAAGTGGTCTGTGGTCACCACCTGCAGAACCGCTCCTTTATTGGGGGTGTTTTGTTAATTGCCTATAATTTCCACCTGTTGTCTGTTCCATTTGCACAACAGCATGTGAAATTGATTGTCAATCAGTGTTCTTCCTGAGTGGACAGTGTGATTTCACAGAAATGTTATTGACTTGGAGTGCAATTGTGTTATTTAAGTGTTCCCTTTATTTTTTTGAGCAGTGTAGTAATATCTTCATCTGCACCATCCCCGGAGGACATTTCTGTCCACAGGGATGGGGAGGATTTGCAGTTTGTAAGTCCCCCCCCCCCCCCCCCCCCAGCAGCCCTGTAAGTAGCCCCCTAGACGGGAGCTATACTTATCTAGTCTCGCCGCTCTGGGTGCAGTAATGTCCCCTCGGCATGATTGACAGCCCACGTCACTACTCAGTTCCTTAATCCGACAAAACAGAGGAGGGAGGAGATGCTGCTGAAACTTAGCACCAACTGTTTGACTCTTCAGCTGGTAACACAGGCGATCATCAAAACTAAATGTATGGGTAATCTTATCCCTCTAGCACCTAAATGCAAAGATCTGCAGATTCTACACCTTGTATGGAGATGATTCAGGAGAAGATTCACTTTAACAGAGCAATTATTATTCACAACTATAGGATTAATGAAAGTCAACACAAACATGAGATTTACCTCGTCATCCGTGTAGTCATAGTGGGGTGTCCTTTCAAAAGTGTGGCGCTCCATCTCCAAAAAAAGAGACAGAGGTCAGCTTATTGACTCGTTCTGTAAACAGTAAAGACATATTCCTGCACAATATTCATATAACCTGATTGATTAGTGATTGACATATACAATTATTCTTTATATATTTACCACATTACTATTTGTATGATAAAAAAATATGAGGATTTTTCTATGTATTTTCTGCACCAGTGTTTTGTTGATTTCTGTTTCTTGTTGTCATCAATAGGAACCTTCAGGGTTGGACACAGAAAGCAGAGGTCACCTGCATAAGAACAGCATGTCGGCCTTTCATAGAGCTCCCCCTCATGTTCCTCTAACAACCCAACAGTATCTGTAAGCTATGAGATGTATTATTACATGCAATCTAATGGGCAGTAGGAAGCTGCCTATAAGGTGGCAGTGGATCCTTTTACTACTTGACCCCTATACAATAGTCTGCACATGAAACATGTCCACTCTGGGAACCTTCATTGTTACTTCCAATGGCTGAATATCTCTCCCAATCATGTGATCACTGGGTTGCTTGGCTTATTACAGGACAAAGCTCTTATACCTGTCCTGATAGGGTATGTTCACATGGGGTAGATACACTATGGAAATTTTTTTTTTGCATTTTAACCCCTTAGGGACCAAGCCAATTTTCACCTTAAGCACCAGAGCGTTTTTTGAACATCTGACCACTGTCACTTTAAGCATTAATAACTCTGGGATGCTTTTACTTTTCATTCTGATTCCAAGACTGTTTTTTTCCTGACAAAATATACTTTATGTTAGTGGTAAATTTTTTCGATACTTGCATAATTTCTTGGTGAAAAATTTCCAAAATTTGATGCAAAAATTGAAAATTTAGCATTTTTCTAACTTTGAAGCTCTCTGCTTGTAAGGAAAATAGACATTCCAAATAAATTATATATTGATTCACATATACAATATGTCTACTTTATGTTGGCATCATAAAGTTGAAATGTTTTTACTTTTGGAAGACATCAGAGGGCTTCAAAGTTCAGCAGCAATTTTCCAATTTTTCACAAAATTTTCTAAATTGGAATTTTTCAGGGACCAGTTCAGATTTGAAGTTGATTTTGAAGGGCCTTAATATTAGAAATACCCCACAAATGACCCCATTATAAAAACTGCACCCCTCAAAGTATTCAAAGTGAAATTCAGTAAGTGTGTTAACCCTTTAGGTGTTTCACAGGAATAGCAGCAAATTGAAGGAGAAAATTCTAAATCTATATTTTTTACACTGGCATGTTCTTGTAGACCCAGTTTTTGAATTTTTACAAGGGGTAAAAGGAGAGAAATCTTCCTAAAATGTGTAACCCAATTTCTCTTGAGTAAGGAAATACCTCATATGTGTATGTCAAGTGTTCGGCAGGCGCAGTAGAGGGCTCAGAAGGAAAGGAACAACAATGGGATTTTGGAGAGTGAATTTTGCTGAAATGTTTTTTTGGGGTCATGTCACATTTAGGAAGCCCCTATGGTACCAGAAAGCAGAAAACGCCCCATGTGGCATACCATTTTGGAAACTACACCCCTCAAGACACGTATAAAGGGATCCAGTGAGCCTTAACACCCCACAGGTGTTTGACGGCTTTTCACTAAATTCGGATGTGTAAATGAAAATAATTATATTTTTCACTAAAGTGCAAATTTTTTTCCCAAATTTACCATTTTTACAAAGCGTAATGGGAGAAAATGCCCCCCAAAATTTGTAACCCCCTCTCTTCTGAGTATGGAAATACCCCATGTTAGGACGTAAAATGCTCTGAGGGTGAACTACAATGCTCAGAAGAGAAGGAGTCACGTTTGGCTTTTGGAAAGCAAATTTTGCTGAAATGGTTTTTGGGGGGCATGTCCCATTTAGGAAGCTCCTATTGTGCCAGAACAGCAAAAAAATAACATGGCATACTATTTTGGAAACTACACCCCTCAAGGAATGTAACAAGGGGTACAGTGAGCCTCAACACCTCACAGGTGTTTGACGACTTTTTGTTAAAGTTGAACGTGTAAATTTTTAATTTTTGCAAGGGGTGATAGGAGAAAATTACCCCTAAAATTTGTAACCCCATTTCTTCTGAGTATGGAAATACCCCATGTGTGGACATCAAGTGCTTTGCTGGCGCACTACAATGCTCAGAAGAGGAGGAGCGCCATTGAGCTTTTAGAGAGAGAATTTGTTTGGAATGGAAGTCAGGGGCCATGTGCGTTTACAAAGCCCCCCCGTGGTGCCAGAACAGCGGGACCCCCCTCATGTGACCCCATTTTGGAAACTACACCCCTCACAGAATTTAATAAGGGGTGCAGTGAGTATTTACTCCCCACTAGCGTTTGACAGATCTTTGGAACAGTAGGCTATGCAATTTAAAAATTTCATTTTTCATTTTCACAGACCACTGTTCCAAAAATCTGTCAGACACCTGTGGGGTGTAAATGCACACTGTACCACTTATTACATTACATGAGGGGCGTAGTTTCCAAAATGGGTCACATGTGGGGGGGTCCATTGTTCTGGCACTATGGGGGCTTTGTAAACACACGTGGCCTTCAATTCCGGACAAATTTTCTCTCCAAAAGCCCAATGGCGCTCCTTCTCTTCTGAGCATTGTAGTTCGCCCGCAGAGCATTTTACATCCACATATGGGGTATGTTCTTACTCAGAAGAAATGGGGTTACAAATTTTGGGGGGCTTTTTTTTCTATTTTCCCTTGTGAAAATGAAAAATTTAGGGTAACACAATTTATTTTTCATTTTCCCATCCAACTTTAATTAAATTTCTTCAAACACCTGTGGGGTGTTAAGGCTCACTATACCCCTTGTTACATTCCGTTAGGGGTGTAGTTTCCAAAATGGAGTCATGGAAATACCCCACAAATATGTGGCCCTAAACTTCCTTTCCTTTAAATATGACAGGGCTCCGAAATGAGAGAGTGCCATGTGCATTTGAGGACTAAATTAGGGATTGCATAGGGGTGGACATAGGGGTATTTTATGCCAGTGATTCCCAAACAGGGTGCCTCGAGCGGTTGCTAAACTGGGGGGACAGTGTAAGGGGGTGTATATGTAGTGTTTTAGCCTTAATTATGTGTTAGTGTATTGTAGTGTAATGTTTTTAGGGTACATTCACACGGGCGGGTTTATGGTGAGTTTCCAGCTAGGAGTTTGCGCTGCGGCAAAAAATTTGCAGCAGCTCAAACTTCAGGAAACTCACTATAAACTCGCCCGTGTGAATGTACCCTGTACATTCATATGGAGGGGCAAACCTCCAGCTGTTTCAAAACTACAACTCCCAGTATGTACTGACAGACCGTGCATGCTGGGAGTTGTACTTTTGAAACAGCTGGAGGCACACTGGTTGGAAACCCTTCAGTTAGGTTCTGTTGCCTAACTCAGTATTTTCCAACC
This sequence comes from Hyla sarda, assembly GCF_029499605.1. Classification (NCBI taxonomy): domain Eukaryota; kingdom Metazoa; phylum Chordata; class Amphibia; order Anura; family Hylidae; genus Hyla; species Hyla sarda. Next base: position 73,506 of record NW_026610592.1, read on the forward strand.
AGTGTGCCAGTCCAGCTGTTTCAAAACTACAACTGAGATGTAGTTATGCAACAGCTGGAGGTACGCAAATACAACTCCCAGCATGCCGAGACAGCTATTTGCTGTTTGGGCATACTGGGATTTGCAGTTTTGGAACATCTAGAGGGCTACTGTTTAGAGACCGCTGCACAGTGATCTCCAAACTGTAGCCCTCCAGATGTTGCTAGGCAACTCACCGGCTTCCGTAGAATCCAGGGAGCCACATCGCTGTCCTCTGCCGCCACCGATCCCCGCCCACTGCTGCTGATCACCGCCCGCTGCCGATGGGTAGGTGGACCTCCGGCGCTGTTCCCCGACGGTTCCCCGTTCTGCCCAGCCTACGTTAACCCCCGCCCCCGATCTGCTACTGGTCGTCGCTTCTGAACGACCAATCCCCGCCCGCTGCCGCTGATCGCCGCCAGCTGCCGATGGGTAAGTGGACCTCCGGCACTGTGCACCGACGGTTCCCCGTTCTGCCCGGCCACTGTGGGTGGGCAGAATGGGGGAACCGAACGTTAACCCCCCCCCTGCCCCCGATCTGCTATTGGTCTTTGCTTCTGAACGACCAATAGCAGGGATAGGAGGGGTGCCCCCCCTGCCACCTCACTCCTATCCCTTCAGGAGTATCGTGGGTGTCTTGGACAACCCCGATCCCCCTTACTTTCCGGGTAACCGGGTCACCGTAGACCAGTATGAATTCACCAGTGATTTGCGGCAATTGCCGACATGGGGGGGGGGGGTTGATCTCAGGACCCCCCTGGGCATTTGCACGGGGTGCCTGCTGATAGATATCAGTAGTCAACCCGGTCCGGTCCCCGCCCGGTGCGCGGCGGGGACCGAAATTCCCACGTGCGTACAGGAACGCCCTTGGTCCTTAAGTACCAGGGAGCGAAGGCGTACCTGTACGCCCTTGGTCCCTAAGTGGTTAATAAACAAATTGCTAAACAAAAGAATGCAGAAATGGTATGTAAAACTAAACTACTGATACAGTGATCCCTCAACTTACAATGGCCTCAACATACAATAGTTTCAACATACAATAGTATTTTCTGGACCATTTTAACTTGAATCCAGACTCAACATGGCTGGAAGAACTGACCAATCAGAACGGATATTTTACTGGAAAAACCCTTGTTACTGAAGTGCATGCACTGAATTCCTGTCCGATAGCACCCTCTACAGTGCAGGGAGGTATTACATGTTCTGTACTACTCTTTACCTGTGCCAGGGTTAGCTGCTCCTTTGGACACCAGGTAAAGGCGACTCCATGATACTTTTTTTGGACATTGTGTGTACTATACAGGACCCTGAAGAAGCTCCTGTCCTCTACATAGACAGTGATTTACAGCAACCAGCAGATCTTTCGTACTTTTATATGTAAGGACTTGCTTTATCTATATTAGTTATCTACCTATTTTTGTTTACTCCTCCCTTTTTCCTATTTTTGGATAAAATTTTGGAGGCTTCAGAACCAATTACCATCTTTCCATAGAGTTATGGTCTCAACATACAATGGTTTCAACATACAATGGTTGCCCTGGAACCAATTAATATTGTAACTTGAGGGACCACTGTACTAACTTATATTAGACAGTCTAAAGATGTGCCAGATTTATATCATACAGCTACTGTGATAAATTTGGTGATTTTGAAAGTTTTACACTGTCCAAGAATCAATAGTATTAATATATCTGCTCCCCTGACAAACAAAAAATATTACCAAAACCAAAATTTACAGCCTGGTCCAGAATTCTGATGTAAACAATTAACTGTACATAGAACACATGGCAAGGGGGAGAGAGGTGCACTGATTCTTATATCATGTGACTCAAGGAATTCTATTGAAAAATGCCCTTTCTTCCACCTATAGAGGACTATGAGAGGAGTAACACCACAATTTTTTTAAGAAAAGGAAAAAAACAAAAACAAAAACAAAAACAAAAAAAAACAACAACATAGCTAGTGAATGCAGTGATTTTGAAAAGTTTCCATTGAGCCCAAAAAAACACCACTAAAGGGTGAGGTAATGCCAAAAATTAAAGGATAACTCCGGGATGTAACAACTTATCCCCTATCTAAAGTGTTAGATCGCTGGGGTCTGACCACTGGGGCCCTCCGTTATCTCCCGCATGGAGCCCCGGCTCCCTGCATGAAACAAGCCCTTTCGACCACAGCACGAACCTGTGGCTGACACGCCCCCTCCATGCAGTCCTATGGCAGAGCCGGAGATTGCCGAAAGCAGCGCTCCAGCTCTCCCATAGAGCTGCCCGGAAGGGGCGTGTCGGCCGCCGCTTTGTGTGGTGGTCAACACGCCCCATTCATGCTGAGAACTGGGGCACCGTTCGGGAGATCCAGCTGTCAGATCCCCCGCGACCTTAGGATAGGGGATAAGTTGTTACATCCAGGAGTTATCCTTTAAAACACTATGTAGGTATGGAATTTCATATTTTCCTATTGACTCCTAGCTAACATCTGGCAGCGGTAGTTTTGTCCCAAATGCATTTTGGGGGCATTTTTTTTCCAGCCTAAAGCAGTGCTCTCCAACATGTAGAGGAAGAGTGGTGCAGTTGCCCATAGCAACCCATTGGATCGCTTCTTTCAAATATTTTGATAAATCTCCCCCATAGAGCCCAGTTCATATAATAATAAGATGATATATGTGCCAGGCTGTGACCAGTTAGTGCCCATCACATGCCAGTCTCATGACCTATTATTTCAGACATATATTTACAGTTGGAGCAATATACAGCTATAATATACATTGGGAGGGAGATTTATCAAAACCTGTGCAGAGGAAAACTTGCCCAGTTGCCCATAGCAACCAATCAGATATCTTCTTTCATTTTAAAAAGGGCCTGTCCAAAATGAAAGAAGAGATCTGATTGGTTGCTATGGGCAACTGGACAACTTTTCCTCTGAACAGGTTTTGATAATTCTCCCCCTGGATGTGTAACTGGACAGAAATATGTGACGATATTAATGAGGGATAATATAGTTTAGAGTAGGACTTACCACTGGATGATCCGGAAAGGATGGTATAACCGGAAAGTGAGGTGTTACCTGAAATAAAAGCACAGACACACAGACACACAACAACAAACAACACACACAGACACTAAGACGCAACAAATAATACAATAATGCACTTGTACGGCTCAGAAATCACAGAATAGCTCCTCCTCTGGCGGTCGCTCCAGCTGAGTGGTTGGTTGTCAGGACAACAGACAAACATACCGTGCAGGTGCCAAGCCAGACCGACCAATCACAGGCCAGCTCACTTGTATCAAGACCAACCAATCACAAACCAGCTCTTTTGTATGTAGATGATCTGCTGGATTCATACATATAATAGGGTTTTAGGATGATTGATAAATCTCCCCAATAATTTTGGATCAATAACCAATATCCCTGCTGAAACCTCTACAATAGTAGGCCCTGACATCAATCCCCTCTAATTATTAATGGAAGTGCCTGTCCTTAATGCAAAAGCTGCTCCTCAGTATATTTCCTATATATAATTTACATTTATAGACACCACACAGGTAAATCCGCATATGTGCTACTCCATGTCACCTGGGACCTCATCCAACTGCTCATATGTTATGTTTCCTTCCTTGTATAGGAGACTGAATTGTAAGCAATAACTAATACAAAGCTTATATATATATATATATATATATATATATATATATATATATAAAATAATGAAGGCTTATTGTAAAATAGAAGAATATTTGAAGTCACAAAAGGGTCTTTATGATCTTCCATGACCATTTAAACAGTATAAGGCAGCGTATTATATTCAGACCATGGGGCTATAATTTATCTTACACAACGCAGCTGCTGCAGAGCTTCTTTTGACTTTCAAAATGGTCGGCTCATATGGACCACTCCTGGCAGTTAGTACCAAGTTGTACCAAGAGTTGTGTGCCCTCATTTTATACAACATGGGGAAAACATTTCATCTCGAAAAAATAAAGGATTGTTGGGGAGATTTATCAAAACCAGTGCAGAGGAAAAGTTGACCAGTTGCCAGTAGCAACCAATCAGATCGCTGCTTATATTTTTCAGAGGCCCATTTAAAAATGAAAGAAGCAATCTTATTGGTTGCTATGGGCAACTGGTCAACTTTTCCTCCGCACAGGTTTTTATAAATCTTCCCCTGTATGTTTAGTTGGGTGCAGGCCCATCATAATATGGACATTATCATAAGTCACATTTACATAACATGTTATTTTTATAAGTCTACTACTGAATACATTGAGGTATTATGGCTGTGAAAGAGTTGACATTTTACTCTTTGTTGCCCCTACTTATGAGCCATATATGTATGTGTAAGAATGTATAGATCCTTGGTCACATGACTCATCTTAGCTAGATTCTATGCAGAAACTGCTAGTCTCCTAAGTCCAACCCTTTCTCCCTAGCCCCTTAAAGGGGTAGTCCAGTGGTGAAAAACTTATCCCCTATCCTAAGGATAGGGCATAAGTTTGAGATCGCGGGGGGTCCGACCGCTGGGGCCCCCTGCGATCTCTCTGTACAGGGGCCAGGCTCTCCGGCCAGATAGCGGGTGTTGACCTCCGCACGAAGAGGCGGCTGACACGCCCCCTCAATACATCTCTATGGCAGAGCCGGAGATTGCCGAAGGCAGCGTTTCGGCTCTGCCATAGAGTTGTATTGAGGGGGCGTGTCGGCCGCCGCTTCGTGCGGAGGTTGACACGCCCCCTTCCCGCGGGCTGTCGGGGCTCCGTACAGGAGATCGCAGGGGGCCCCAGCGGTCGGACCCCCCGCGATCTGCAACTTATCCCCTATGCTTAGGATAGGGGATAAGTTGTTCACCACTGGGTTCACCACTGGACTACTCCTTTAAGGACGCAGCTCATTTTCACCTTAAGGACCCTTTTTCGCAAATCTGACCACCGTCACTTTAAGCATTAATAACTCTGAGATGCTTTTACCGATTATTCTGATTCTGAGATTGTTTTTTCGTGACATATTCTACTTTATGGTAGTGGTAACTTTAAGTTGTTACTTGCATCCTTTCTTGGTGAAAAATCCCAAAATGTCATGAAAATTTTGAAAATTTAGCATTTTTCTAACTTTGAAGCTCTCTGCTTATAAGGAAAATTGATATTCCAAATACATTTTATATTGATTCACAAATACAATATGTCTACTTTATGTTGGCATCATAAAATGGACATATTTGTACTTTTTGAAAAAATTAGAGGACTTCAAACTATAGCAGCAATTTTCTAAATTTTCATGAAAATTGCAAAATCTGAAGGGACATATGTTACAGAACTACAACTCCCAGCATGCCTGGGCAGTGTAGGCATGCTGAGAGTTGTAGTTTGGCAACATCTGGAGGGCTACCGTTTGGGCAACACTTTAAAAGTGGTCTCCAAACTGTGACCCTCCAGATGTTGCAAAACTACAACTCCCAGCTTGCCGAGACAGCCTTTGGCTGTCTGGGCATGCTGGGAGTTGCAGTTTAGCAACCACTAGAAGGGCAGCAGTAAATATTGCTTTACTGCCACCTTTCTTTCCCCCCTCCCACCGTCACTTCCCTACCTGCGCCGCTGATCTCCGCTGTCTCTACCGATGAACGGCAGTCCGCACGGCATCTTCTGCACAGGTACAGGCCGCCATCTTCTCCCCCTGTTCTGCCCGACATCCAGGGGTGGGCAGAGCGGGGGGTTTCCATGGCAACCCCCTGTCGTGCACTGCCATTGGTCAGAATTCATTTCTGACTAATGGCAGGGGACAGGAGGAGATTGCAGCGCTGAAACCTCGCTCCTATCCTTCAGGATGATCGGGGCTGTCACTGACAGCTCTGATCATCCCTATTTTCCGCGTGATGGGGTCACTAGAGACCCGTTCATCCCGAAATAGGAGAAAATCGCATGTCTGAATTGACATGTCATTTTTTCCGATCGCCAACATGGGGGTGTCTCAGGACCCCCCTCGGCGATGTGCCGGGATGCCTGCTGAATGATTTCAGCAGGCATCCCAGTCCGGTCCCCAACTGGCTAGCGGTGGGGACCGGAATTCCCACGGGCGTATCCATACGCCCTACGTCCTAAAGGACTCGGGATGCAGGGCGTATGCATACGCCCTACGTCCTGAACAGGCTAGAGGACTTGAACCTGATTGTCTCATATCTCTGCTAGGTCCCATGTGAGAGGAGTTTAGGCCTAGTCAGAACTCATTTTCCAGTTATCTCCAAAATCCTGCTTCCTGCTCCAATGAGAAGAATTTTTCTTGTCAGTAAAAAGTAGTAGCTGAGCAAGGACTCTTCTGCATACACTTAACTCATTGTTGGCTTCCAGTCATGCTAAGTGCTGTGTAGCTATCGCATCACGAGCAACTTTAATCCACACCCTGTGGCAGGAAATTGGGCCGCAAACTGAAACCTGAGCAGGGTCTCTACAGTAGAGTGTGTGTATAAAAATATATATATTTAAATAAACATATCCCAGCGCTGAAAGGGTTAAACAATAGAGATACTTTTATTGTTGAATGTTGATGTAATCTGCAGATAGTGGTAATAATCCTCAATGTGTCGATGGTCTAGATAAAATAAAATGAATACGTGTATAATGAGCTGTAGTGCCCGGGTATACCTACAAGTAGATCTACAATGTAATGCACTTACACAACGTTGTACTTACCTCTATGTATGCATAGATGTGTAACTGTCCCTGATGCCAGGTGGCAGTGTGTGGTAAAGAAGAGAGCGTGATATCCTGGATAAATAAATAAATTAAAGGGTTAAGTATAAAAGCACAAGAATGGGACTTGCAGGTTATTCGCTTGGTAAATAGTCCGTACCCCTTAAATATTGATGACAGTTGTATTCTTTGGGATCAGGCTATATAGTAGTTATACACCTCTCTTTATTTACACATTGGCCCTCATTTACTATTGCAAACCCGACATGTTTAAAATTGTCATTTTCTGACCCCTATAACTATTTTATTTTTCCGCGTATGGGGCGGTATGAGGGCTCATTTTTTTGCGCCGTGATCTGAAGTTTTTATCGGTACCATTTTTGCATTGATAGGCCTTATTGATCGCTTTTTATTCATTTTTTCATGATATAAAAAGTGACCAAAAATGCACTATTTTGGACTTTGGAATTTTTTTGCGCGTACACCATTGACCGTGCGGTTTAATTAACAATATATTTTTATAATTCGGACATTTCCGCACGTGGCGATACCATATATGTTTATTTTTATTTACACTGTGTTTTTTTTTTGATGGGAATAGGGGGGTGATTCAAACTTTTAACCCCTTCAGGACGGAGCCCATTTTGGCCTTAAGGACCGGAGCGTTTTTTGCACATCTGACCACTGTCACTTTAAACATTAATAACTCTGGGATGCTTTTAGTTATCATTCTGATTCCGAGATTGTTTTTTCGTGACATATTCTACTTTAACTTAGTGGTAAATTTTTGTCGATACTTGCATCCTTTCTTGGTGAAAAATCCGTAAATTTGATGAAAAATTTTAAAATTTTGCATTTTTCTAACTTTGAAGCTCTCTGCTTGTAAGGAAAATGGATATTACGAATAAATTTTTTTTGGTTCACATATACAATATGTCTACTTTATGTTTGCATCATAAAATTGACGTGTTTTTACTTTTGGAAGACACCAGAGGGCTCCAACGGTCAGCAGCAATTTTCCGATTTTTCACAAAATTTTCTAACTCAGTATTTTTCAGGGACCAGTTCAGGTTTGAAGTGAATTTGAAGGGTCTTCATATTAGAAATACCCCATAAATGACCCCATTATAAAAACTAGACCCCCCCAAAGTATTCAAAATGACATTCAGTCAGCGTTTTAACCCTTAAGGTGGTTCACACGAATAGCAGCAAAGTGAAGGAGAAAATTCACAATCTTCATTTTTTACACTTACATGTTCTTGTAGACCCAATTTTTGAATTTTTACAAGGGGTAAAAGGACAAAATGTTTACTTGTATTTGTAGCCCAATTTCTCTCGAGTAAGCACATACCTCATATGTCTATGTAAAGTGTTCGGCGGGCCCAGTAGAGGGCTCAGAAGGGAAGGAGCGACAAGGGGATTTTGGAGAGTACGTTTTTCTGAAATGGTTTTTGGGGGGCATGTTACCTTTAGGAAGCCCTTATGGTGCCAGAACAGCAAAAAAAAAACCACATGGCATACCATTTTGGAAACTAGACCCCTCGGGGAATGTAACATGGGATAAAGTGAACCTTAATACCCCACAGGTGTTTCACGACTTTTGCAAATGTAAAAAAAAATAATAATAATTTTACCTAAAATGCTTGTTTCCCCAAAAATGTTTTATTTTTAAAAAGGGTAATAGCAGAAAATACCCCTAAAAATTTGAAGCCCAATTTCTCCCGATTCAGAAAACACCCCATATGGGGGTGAAAAGTGCTCTGCTGGCGCACTACAGGTCTCGGAAGAGAAGGAGTCACATTTGGCTTTTTGAAAGCAAATTTTGCTCTGGGGGCATGCCGCATTTAGGAAGCCCCTATGGTGCCAGGACAGCAGAAAAACCCCCACATGGCATACCATTTTGGAAACTAGACCCCTCGGGGAACGTAACAAGGGGTTAAGTGAACCTTTATACCCCACAGGTGTTTCACGACTTTTGCATATGTAAAAAAAAAATTTTTTTTTACCTAAAATGCTTGTTTTCCCAAAAATTTTTCATTTTTAAAAAGTGATAAAGCAGAAAATACCCGCCAAAATTTGTAACACAATTTCTCCCGAGTACGGCGATACCCCATATGTGACCCTAAACTGTTGCCTTGAAATACGACAGGGCTCCAAAGTGAGAGTGCCATGCGCATTTGAGGCCTAAATTAGGGACTTGCATAGAGGTGGACATAGGGGTATTCTACGCCAGTGATTCCCAAACAGGGGGCCTCCAGCTGTTGCAAAACTCCCAGCATGCCTGGACAGTCAACGGCTGTCCGACAATACTGGGAGTTGTTTTGCAACAGCGGGAGGCTCCGTTCTGGAAACAGTGGCGTACCAAACGTTTTTCATTTTTATTGGGGAGGGGAGGGGGGCTGTGTAGGGGTATATGTATATGTAGTGTTTTTTACTTTTTATTTTATTTTTTGTGTTAGTGTAGTGTTTTTAGGGTACAGTCGCACGGGCGGGGGTTCACAGTAGTTTCTCGCTGGCAATTTGAGCTGCAGCAGAAAGTTTGCGGCAGCTCAAATTTGCAGCCAGATACTTACTGTAATCCTCCGCCCATGTGAGTGTACCCTGTACGTTCACATTGGGGGGGACATCCAGCTGTTGCATAACTATAACTCCCAGCATGCCCGTTGGCTGTCGGTGACTGCTGAGAGTTGCAGTTTTGCAACAACTGTAGGCACACTGGTTATGTATCACTGAGTTTGTGACCTAACTCAGTGTTTCACAACCAGTGTGCCTCCAGCTGTTGCAAAACTACAACTCCCAGCATGTACGGTGCATGGTGTACGGTGACTGCTGAGAGTTGTAGTTTGCAACAGCTGGAGGCACACCGGTCGTGAAACACTGAGTTAGGTAAAAAAAAACTCTGAGTTTCACAACCAGTGTGCCTTCAGCTGTTGCAAAACTACAACTCTCAGCAGTCACCGACAGCCAACGGGCATGCTGGGAGTTGTAGTTATGCAACCAGCAGATGCACCACTACAACTCCCAGCATGCACTTTAGCTGTTTGTGCAAGCTGGGAGTTGTAGTTATACAACAGCTGAAGGTACACTTTTCCATTGAAAGAATGTGCCACCAGCTTTTGCAAAACCATAAGTCCCAGCATGCCCATAAGGGAATGCTGGGAGTTGTGGTGGTCTGCCTCCTGCTGTTGCATGACTACAGCTCCCAGCATGCCCTTTTTGCATGCTGGGAGCTGTTGCTAAGCAACAGCAGGAGGCTGTCACTCACCTCCAACGATCCAGACACTGCAGGTCAGTCCCGCCGCCGCCGCTGCTCCTGGGGCCCCGATCCCAACATTAACGCCGGTGATCGGGGTCCCCAGCACCCGGGGTGCACGTCCCGCACCCGCTCACGTCCTCCAGAGGGGCGGAGCGGGTGCGGGAGTGACACCCGCAGCAGGCGCCCTGATTGGTCGGCCGGTAATCCGGCCGACGAATCAGGGCGATCGTGAGGTGGCACCAGTGCCACCTCACCCCTGCAGGCTCTGGCTGGAGACCCGATTGACCCGGAATCGCCGCAGATCGCTGGACTGAATTGTCCAGCGATCTGCGGCAATCGCCGACATGGGGGGGCATAATGACCCCCCTGGGCGATATGCCGGGATGCCTGCTGAACGATTTCAGCAGGCATCCGGCTCCGGTCCCCAACCGGCTAGCGGTGGGGGCCGGAATTCCCACGGGCGTATGGATACGCCCTCGGTCCTTAAGGACTCGGGATGCAGGGCGTAGCCACGGGTCCCGGCCGTTGTTAGAGGCCGGGCCACGCCTCGATCTATAACGGACACATGACGTTCTATAACGGACACATGACGTTCCAGTACGTCATGTGTCCTTAAGGGGTTAAAGTAGAACCCCACCAGTAGGTTGATATTGCTCCTTGTAGGTAATTCCCTCAGTAATGCTCCCAGATAGGTTATGTCCCAGTAGGTAGGCAGTAGGTCATTCAGCTAGATAAGTTGTACTTAATGCCCCCTGCAGGTATGTAATAGACAATGCCCCCAGTAGGTAGTAAGTTATTCCTCCCGGTAGGTAATGCCCCTGAGTAAATAATACTCCCAGGAAATAGTGCCCCCCCCCAGGTAGGTAATGTCCAAGTAGGAAGTGCCATCAGTAGGTAGTGCCCCCAGGTAGGTTATGTCCTAATAGGAAGTACCATCAGTGGGTAGTTCCTCCAGGTAGGTCACGCCTCCAATAGGTAGCTCCACCAGGTAAGTAATGCCCTGGGTAAATAGTAGCAGCCCCTGTGCTGATTGTAAAGGGCCCTCAGCCCATCCTGGCGTCTAAGTGAGTAGGGGGCAGTGGCGTTGCGACCGGTGTGCGGGGGGTGCAGCCCGCACCGGGTGACACCATCCTGATGGGGTGACACTAGGTACGCCCCCGGTCCTCAGTTGCGCTGTCTCCGAACTAGCAGCACTCCCCCCCCCCGTCCTCACTTGCGCTGTCTCTGTACTAGCACCCCCCCCCCCCGTCCTCACTTGCGCTGTCTCCCTACTAGTAGGACCATCCCCCCCCCCGTCACCTGCACAGTGAACCGGCCTGCGCCCCCATGCCTTCTGTTGCGCCGGCCCGACGTGCCTCTGCAGGGCCGTGCAGGAGGACGTGACGTCACTCGCAGAGCGCCCCGAGAGAAGGAGCGCTGCGCTGGTTGGGTGAGTGAGTGTGTGTCTGTCTCACTCTATCTCTGTTTGTGTGTCTCTGTCTGTGTGTGTGTGACTCTGTGTGTGTGTGACTCTGTGTGACTCTATGTGTGTGTGTGTGACTGTGGGTGACTCTGTGTGTGTGTGACTGTGTGTGACTGTCTGTGTGTGACTTTCTGTGTGTGTGTGTGTCCAGGGGCGGACACAGACAGCAGAGGGCCCTTGTGCAAAGAATGTGCCTGGGCCCCCCCCCCAAAAAAAAAACATCAATTGTTCAGGACCCCCCCCCTCCATGTGTCACCTACTCAGGTGGACCCCCATATGTCACTTGCTCGGGAAGACCCCCCCCCCCCGTATAAGTATCTAATTATTTATTAAGGGCTCCCATATGCCGCAGCTCATTCAAGCCCCCCACATTAGGTAGCATAGCTTTCCCACGTTAGGTAGCATAGATTCCCCACATTAGGTAGCATAGATTCCCCACATTAGGTAGCATAGTTTCCCCACATTAGGTAGCACAGATTCCCCACATTGGGTAACATAGTTTCCCCACATTAGGTAGCATAGTTTCCCCACATTAGGTAGCATAGTTTCCCCACATTAGGTAGCATAGTTTCCCCACATTAGGTAGCATAGATTCCCCACATTAGGTAGCATAGATTCCCCACATTAGGTAGCATAGTTTCCCCACATTAGGTAGCACAGATTCCCCACATTGGGTAACATAGTTTCCCCACATTAGGTAGCATAGTTTCCCCACATTAGGTAGCATAGTTTCCCCACATTAGGTAGCAAAGATTCCCCACATTAGGTAACATAGTTTCCCCACATTAGGTAGCAGTTTCCCCACATTAGGTAGCACAGATTCCCCACATTAGGTAGCACAGATTCCCCACATTAGGTACCATAGTTTCCCCACATTGGGTAGCACAGATTCCCCACATTAGGTAGCACAGATTCCACACATTAGGTAACATAGTTTCCCCACATTAGGTAGCCATAGCCCCCACGCAAACACACAGAGACACAGACACACACACAGACACACTTAACTGCCCTGCACAGCGCTTCTCCTCTCCGGCGGCGGCCTGACGAGTGACGTCACTGACGTCCTCCTGAGCAGGTCTGCAGAAGTACGTCACTTGTGCGACGTCCCTCGTCAGACCCCGGTCGGCCGGAGGCAGACTCACTGTCTAAAGTGCCCGCTGTGCTATTATACCCCGCAGCTGCTTTAGAACAGTGAGCAGCGGCGGCGCCAACCCTACCATGAACCTACTAGGCACAAAAAAAGGGGGGCAGCAAAATGCCACCCCTGAAAAGTGCCACTTGGGACTTATGGTCCCACCGGGTCCCATGGTAGGGCCAACCAGAGGCGGCTCTAGACTTTGTGAGGCCTTCGGCGAAACTTGAACATGAGGCCCTGCTTTATTTTCTGCTGAAATTACATGGTGGTCCAGCTGTGAGATGGTTATACTGTGACATCACTGTGTATTATCCCTGTACTGTGACATCACTGTGTATTATCTCTGTACTGTGCCATCACTGTGTATTATCCCTGTACTGTGACGTCACTGTGTATTATCTCTGTACTGTGCCATCACTTTGTGTATTATCTCTGTACTGTGACATCACTGTGTATTGTCCCTGTACTGTGATATCACTGTGTTTTATCCCTGTACTGTGACATCACTGTGTGTATTATCCCTGTACTGTGACATCACTGTGTATTATCTCTGTACTGTGACATCACTGTGTATTATCCCTGTACTGTGACATCACTGTGTATTATCACTGTACTGTGACATCACTGTGTATTGTCCCTGTACTGTGACATCACTGTGTGTATTATCCCTGTACTGTGACATCACTGTGTATTATCTCTGTACTGTGACATCACTGTGTATTATCTCTGTACTGTGACATCACTGTGTATTATCCCTGTACTGTGACATCACTGTGTATTATCCCTGTACTGTGACATCACTGTGTATTATCCCTGTACTGTGACATCACTGTGTATTATCCCTGTACTGTGACATCACTGTTTGTATATTATCCCTGTACTGTGACATCACTGTGTGTATATTATTCCTATACTGTGACATCACTGTGTATATGTTACGCCGAGCGCTCCGGGTCCCCGCTCCTCCCCGGAGCGCTCGCTTCACTCTCCCCGCGGCAGCGCTCCGGTCACGTCCTCTGACCCGGGACGCTGCGATTCCGCTGCCAGCCGGGATGCGATTCGCGATGCGGGTAGCGCCCGCTCGCGATGCGCACCCCGGCTCCCCTACCTGACTCGCTCTCCGTCTGTTCTGTCCCGGCGCGCGCGGCCCCGCTCCCTAGGGCGCGCGCGCGCCGGGTCTCTGCGATTTAAAGGGCCACTGCGCCGCTGATTGGCGCAGTGGTTCCAATTAGTGTTTACACCTGTGCACTTCCCTATATCACCTCACTTCCCCTTCACTCCCTCGCCGGATCTTGTTGCCTTAGTGCCAGTGAAAGCGTTCCTTGTGTGTCCCTTGCCTGTGTTTCCAGACCTTCTGCCGTTGCCCCTGACTACGATCCTTGCTGCCTGCCCCGACCTTCTGCTACGTCCGACCTTGCTTTTGCCTACTCCCTTGTACCGCGCCTATCTTCAGCAGCCAGAGAGGTGAGCCGTTGCTAGTGGATACGACCTGGTCACTACCGCCGCAGCAAGACCATCCCGCTTTGCGGCGGGCTCTGGTGAAAACCAGTAGTGGCTTAGAACCGGTCCACTAGCACGGTCCACGCCAATCCCTCTCTGGCACAGAGGATCCACTACCTGCCAGCCGGCATCGTGACAGTAGATCCGGCCATGGATCCCGCTGAAGTTCCTCTGCCAGTTGTCGCTGACCTCACCACGGTGGTCGCCCAGCAGTCACAACAGATAGCGCAACAAGGCCAACAGCTGTCTCAACTGACCGTTATACTACAACAGTTACTACCACAGCTTCAGCAGTCATCTCCTCCGCCAGCTCCTGCACCTCCTCCGCAGCGAGTGGCCGCTCCTGGGATACGCTTATCCTTGCCGGATAAATTTGATGGGGACTCTAAGTTTTGCCGTGGCTTTCTTTCCCAATGTTCTCTGCATCTGGAGATGATGTCGGACCTGTTTCCCACTGAAAGGTCTAAGGTGGCTTTCGTAGTCAGCCTTCTGTCCGGAAAAGCCCTGTCATGGGCCACACCGCTCTGGGACCGCAATGACCCCGTCACTGCCTCTGTACACTCCTTCTTCTCGGAAATCCGAAGTGTCTTTGAGGAACCTGCCCGAGCCTCTTCTGCTGAGACTGCCCTGTTGAACCTGGTCCAGGGTAATTCTTCCGTTGGCGAGTATGCCGTACAATTCCGTACTCTTGCTTCAGAATTGTCCTGGAATAATGAGGCCCTCTGCGCGACCTTCAAAAAAGGCCTATCCAGCAACATTAAAGATGTTCTGGCCGCACGAGAAATTCCTGCTAATCTACATGAACTTATTCACCTAGCCACTCGCATTGACATGCGTTTTTCCGAAAGGCGTCAGGAACTCCGCCAAGATATGGACTCTGTTCGCACGAGGCGTTTCTTCTCCTCGGCTCCTCTCTCCTCTGGTCCCCTGCAATCTGTTCCTGTGCCTCCCGCCGTGGAGGCTATGCAGGTCGACCGGTCTCGCCTGACACCTCAAGAGAGGACACGACGCCGTATGGAGAACCTCTGCCTGTACTGTGCTAGTACCGAACACTTCCTGAGAGATTGTCCTATCCGTCCTCCCCGCCTGGAAAGACGTACGCTGACTCCGCACAAAGGTGAGACAGTCCTTGATGTCTACTCTGCTTCTCCACGTCTTACTGTGCCTGTGCGGATGTCTGCCTCTGCCTTCTCCTTCTCTACAGTGGCCTTCTTGGACTCTGGATCTGCAGGAAATTTTATTTTGGCCTCTCTCGTCAACAGGTTCAACATCCCGGTGACCAGTCTCGCCAGACCCCTCTACATCAATTGTGTAAATAATGAAAGATTGGACTGTACCATACGTTTCCGCACGGAGCCCCTTCTTATGAGCATCGGATCTCATCATGAGAGGATTGAACTTTTGGTCCTCCCCAATTGCACCTCGGAAATTCTCCTTGGACTTCCCTGGCTTCAACTTCATTCCCCTACCCTGGATTGGTCCACTGGGGAGATCAAGAGTTGGGGGTCCTCTTGTTCCAAGAACTGTCTAAAACCGGTTCCCAGTAACCCTTGCCGTAACTCTGTGGTTCCTCCAGTAACCGGTCTCCCTAAGGCCTATATGGACTTCGCGGATGTTTTCTGCAAAAAACAAGCTGAGACTCTACCTCCTCACAGGCCTTATGATTGCCCTATCGACCTCCTCCCGGGCACTACTCCACCCCGGGGCAGAATTTATCCTCTCTCTGCCCCAGAGACTCTTGCCATGTCCGAATACGTCCAGGAGAATCTAAAAAAGGGCTTTATCCGTAAATCCTCCTCTCCTGCCGGAGCCGGATTTTTCTTTGTGTCCAAAAAGGATGGCTCCCTACGTCCTTGCATTGACTACCGCGGTCTTAATAAAATCACGGTTAAGAACCGCTACCCCTTACCCCTCATCTCTGAACTCTTTGATCGCCTCCAAGGTGCCCACATCTTCACTAAATTGGACTTAAGAGGCGCCTATAACCTCATCCGCATCAGAGAGGGGGACGAGTGGAAAACGGCATTTAACACCAGAGATGGACACTTTGAGTATCTGGTCATGCCCTTTGGACTGTGCAACGCCCCTGCCGTCTTCCAAGACTTTGTCAATGAAATTTTTCGTGATCTGTTATACTCCTGTGTTGTTGTATATCTGGACGATATCCTAATTTTTTCTGCCAATCTAGAAGAACACCGCCAGCATGTCCGTATGGTTCTTCAGAGACTTCGTGACAACCAACTCTATGCCAAAATTGAGAAATGTCTGTTTGAATGCCAATCTCTTCCTTTTCTAGGATATTTGGTCTCTGGCCAGGGACTACAGATGGATCCAGACAAACTCTCTGCCGTCTTAGATTGGCCACGCCCCTCCGGACTCCGTGCTATCCAACGCTTTTTGGGGTTCGCCAATTATTACAGGCAATTTATTCCACATTTTTCTACCATTGTGGCTCCTATCGTGGCTTTAACCAAAAAAAATGCTGATCCCAAGTCCTGGCCTCCTCAAGCAGAAGACGCCTTTAAACGACTCAAGTCTGCCTTTTCTTCGGCTCCCGTCCTCTCCAGACCTGACCCTTCCAAACCCTTCCTATTGGAGGTTGATGCCTCCTCAGTGGGAGCTGGAGCTGTTCTTCTACAAAAAAATTCTTCCGGGCATGCTGTCACTTGTGGTTTTTTCTCTAGGACCTTCTCTCCAGCGGAGAGGAACTACTCCATCGGGGATCGAGAGCTTCTAGCCATTAAATTAGCACTTGAGGAATGGAGGCATCTGCTGGAGGGATCAAGTTCTCCTGTTATTATCTACACCGACCACAAGAACCTCTCCTACCTCCAGTCTGCCCAACGGCTGAATCCTCGCCAGGCCCGGTGGTCTCTGTTCTTTGCCCGATTTAATTTTGAGATTCACTTTCGTCCTGCCGATAAGAACATTAGGGCCGATGCTCTCTCTCGTTCCTCGGATGCCTCAGAAGTTGAACTCTCTCCGCAACACATCATTCCACCTGACTGCCTGATCTCCACTTCTCCTGCCTCCATCAGGCAGACTCCTCCAGGAAAGACCTTTGTTTCTCCTCGCCAACGCCTCGGAATCCTCAAATGGGGTCACTCCTCCCATCTCGCAGGTCATGCGGGTATCAAGAAATCTGTGCAACTCATCTCCCGCTTCTATTGGTGGCCGACTCTGGAGACGGATGTTGTGGACTTTGTGCGAGCCTGCACTATCTGTGCCCGGGATAAGACTCCTCGCCAGAAGCCCGCTGGTTTTCTTCATCCTCTGCCTGTCCCCGAACAGCCTTGGTCTCTGATTGGTATGGATTTTATTACTGATTTACCCCCTTCCCGTGGCAACACTGTTATTTGGGTGGTCGTTGATCGATTCTCCAAAATGGCACATTTCATCCCTCTTCCTGGTCTTCCTTCTGCGCCTCAGTTGGCTAAACAATTTTTTGTACACATTTTTCGTCTTCACGGATTGCCTACGCAGATTGTCTCGGATAGAGGCGTCCAATTCGTGTCTAAATTCTGGAGGGCTCTCTGTAAACAACTCAAGATTAAATTAAATTTTTCTTCTGCATATCATCCCCAGTCCAATGGACAAGTAGAAAGGATTAACCAGATCTTGGGTGATTATTTGCGACATTTTGTTTCCTCCCGCCAGGATGACTGGGCAGATCTCCTCCCATGGGCCGAATTCTCGTATAACTTCAGGGTCTCTGAGTCTTCCTCCAAATCCCCATTTTTCGTGGTGTACGGCCGTCACCCTCTTCCCCCCCTCCCTACTCCCTTGCCCTCTGGTCTGCCCGCTGTGGATGAAATTTCTCGTGACCTTTCCATCATATGGAGAGAGACCCAAAATTCTCTCTTACAGGCTTCATCACGCATGAAGAAGTTCGCGGATAAGAAAAGAAGAGCTCCCCCCGTTTTTTCCCCTGGAGACAAGGTATGGCTCTCCGCTAAATATGTCCGCTTCCGTGTCCCTAGCTACAAGTTGGGACCACGCTATCTTGGTCCTTTCAAAATTTTGTGTCAAATTAATCCTGTCTCTTATAAACTTCTTCTTCCTCCCTCTCTTCGTATCCCTAATGCCTTTCACGTCTCTCTTCTCAAACCACTCATCCTCAACCGTTTTTCTCCCAAATCTGTTCCTCCCACTCCTGTTTCCGGCTCCTCGGACATCTTCTCGGTCAAAGAAATTTTAGCTGCCAAAAAGGTCAGAGGGAAAAAATTTTTTTTAGTGGACTGGGAGGGTTGTGGTCCTGAAGAGAGATCCTGGGAACCTGAGGACAACATCCTAGACAAAAGTCTGCTCCTCAGGTTCTCAGGCTCTAAGAAGAGGGGGAGACCCAAGGGGGGGGGTACTGTTACGCCGAGCGCTCCGGGTCCCCGCTCCTCCCCGGAGCGCTCGCTTCACTCTCCCCGCGGCAGCGCTCCGGTCACGTCCTCTGACCCGGGACGCTGCGATTCCGCTGCCAGCCGGGATGCGATTCGCGATGCGGGTAGCGCCCGCTCGCGATGCGCACCCCGGCTCCCCTACCTGACTCGCTCTCCGTCTGTTCTGTCCCGGCGCGCGCGGCCCCGCTCCCTAGGGCGCGCGCGCGCCGGGTCTCTGCGATTTAAAGGGCCACTGCGCCGCTGATTGGCGCAGTGGTTCCAATTAGTGTTTACACCTGTGCACTTCCCTATATCACCTCACTTCCCCTTCACTCCCTCGCCGGATCTTGTTGCCTTAGTGCCAGTGAAAGCGTTCCTTGTGTGTCCCTTGCCTGTGTTTCCAGACCTTCTGCCGTTGCCCCTGACTACGATCCTTGCTGCCTGCCCCGACCTTCTGCTACGTCCGACCTTGCTTTTGCCTACTCCCTTGTACCGCGCCTATCTTCAGCAGCCAGAGAGGTGAGCCGTTGCTAGTGGATACGACCTGGTCACTACCGCCGCAGCAAGACCATCCCGCTTTGCGGCGGGCTCTGGTGAAAACCAGTAGTGGCTTAGAACCGGTCCACTAGCACGGTCCACGCCAATCCCTCTCTGGCACAGAGGATCCACTACCTGCCAGCCGGCATTGTGACAGTATAGTATCCCTGTACTGTGACATCACTGTGTATTATTCCTGTACTGTGACATCACTGTGTATTATTCCTGCACTGTGACATCACTGTGTGTATTATCTCTGTACTGTGACATCACTGTGTATTATCCCTGTACTGTGACATCACTGTGTATTATCTCTGTACTGTGACGTCACTGTGTATTATCCCTGTACTATGACATCACTGTGTATATTATCCCTCCCTGTACTGTGACATCACTGTGTGTATATTATCCCTGTACTATGACATCACTGTGTATATTATCCCTGTACTGTGACATCACTGTGTATTATCCCTGTACTGTGACATCACTGTGTATTATTCCTGTACTGTGACGTCACTGTGTATTATTCCTGCACTGTGACATCACTGTGTGTATTATCTCTGTACTGTGACATCACTGTGTGTATTATCCCTGTACTGTAATGTCACTGTGTATTATCCCTGTACTGTGACATCACTGTGTATTATCTCTGTACTGTGACGTCATTGTGTTATCCCTGTACTATCACATCACTGTGTATATTATCCCTCCCTGTACTGTGACATCACTGTGTGTATTATCTCTGTACTGTGACATCACTGTGTATTATCCCTGTACTGTGAAATCACTGTGTGTATTATCTCTGTACTCTGACATCACTGTGTATTATCCCTGTACTGTGAAATCACTGTGTGTATTATCTCTGTACTGTGACATCACTGTGTGTATTATCCCTGTACTGTGACATCACTGTGTATTATCTCTGTATTGTGACATCACTGTGTATTATCCCTGTACTGTGACATCACTGTGTATTATCCCTGTACTGTCACATCACTGTGTATTATCCCTGTACTGTGACATCACTGTGTATTATCCCTGTACTGTGACATCACTGTGTATATTATCCCTGTACTGTGACATCACTGTGTATATTATCCCTGTACTGTGACATCACTGTCTATATTATCTCTAAACTATAACATCACTGTGTGTTATCTCTATACTGCAACATCACTGTTGATACTTACACTGCACTGTGACATCACTGTATATATTAAGCCTGTATACCCTAATGTCACTGTACATATTTACCTTGCACTGCGAGTGACAATACAGGGTAAATATGCACAATGACATCACAGTTCAGAGTTAATATAAACAGTAATGTCTCTGTACAGCGACAATAAACAGTTTTGCCACTACAGGGTTAATAAACGCAGTGTTGTCACAGTAGAGGGTAACTATACAGTGATGTCATTGTACCGGGAAAATATACACAGTGAAGTCAGCATTCAAGAATAATAAACTGTGATGTCACTACAGGGTTGTTATACACAGTGACATCAAATTACAGCATGAAGCACAGTGATGTCAGTTTATTATGAAGCACAATGATGTCACAGTTTATTATGAAGCACAGTGATGTCACAGTTTATTATGAAGCACAGTGATGTCACAGAGACTGCAGAATGTACAACTGTACGTATGATAAAGATGGCGGGATGCTATCGAAACGTCACACATACATGGGGGAATAAAACACTTTGTTTTTGCACCTTATCTGGGAGTGCCGCTGGATCTTTAGTTTTGTAGATAGATAGATAGATGATATATAGATAGATAGATAAATAGATAATAAATATAAGATAGATAGATGATAGATAGATATGAGATAGATAGATAGATGATAGACATGTGATAGATAGATAGATAGATAGATAGATAGATGATAGATAGATAGATAGATAGATAGATAATAGATATGAGATAGATGATAGATAGATATGAGATAGATAATAGATATGAGATAGATAGATAATAGATATGAGATAGATGATATATAGATAGATAGATAGATAGATAGATAATAGATATAAGATAGATAGATGATAGATAGATATGAGATAGATAGATAGATGATAGACATGTGATAGATAGATAGATAGATAGATGATAGATAGATAGATAGATAATAGATATGAGATAGATAGATGATAGATAGATATGAGATAGATAATAGATATGAGATAGATAGATAATAGATATGAGATAGATGATATATAGATAGATAGATAGATAGATAATAGATACAAGATAGATAGATGATAGATAGATATGAGATAGATAGATAGATGATAGACATGTGATAGATAGATAGATAGATAGATAGATAGATAGATAGATGATAGATAGATAGATAATAGATATGAGATAGATAGATGATAGATAGATATGAGATAGATAATAGATATGAGATAGATAGATAGATAATAGATATGAGATAGATGATAGATAGATAGATAGATAGATATGAGATAGATAGATAGATAGATGATAGACATGTGATTGATAGATAGATAATAGATATGAGAGATAGATAGATATGAGATAGATAGATAGATAGATCAGTGTATCCCAGCCAGGGGGCTTCTAGCTATTCCAAAACGACAACTCCCAGCATGTCTTTGGCTTTATGAGCATACTGGGAGTTGTAGTTTTGCAACAGCTGGAGGCCCCCTGGTTGGGAAACACTGTTCTATCTATCAATCATCTATCTATCTATTTATCTATCCATCTATCTCCTATCTATCTATCTATTCATCCATCTATCTATATCCATCTATCTATTTATGTATCTATTTTTCTATTTATCTATCTATCTCATATCTATCTCAGATAGATGAGAGATAGATAGATGAAAGATAAATAGATATGAGAGATAGATAGATACATAAATAGATGGATATATAGATAGAAAGATAGATAAATAGATGATAGATAGATAGATACTATCTATCTAAAACAAATAAAAACGGCACAACCAAAATCCAGAAATTAGATAGAAGTCGGGGTGCCCGCATACTTGGAACCTGGGTCCACTGGTTCCTCAGTCGGGACAAAGAACAATATGATGCAGCACGCCACAAGTTTGCAGAAAATGGTGGTTTATTCCATCATGTGCATAGACTATGCACATGATGGAATAAACCACCATTTTCTGCAAACTTGTGGCGTGCTGCATCGTATTGTTCTTTATCTATCTATCTATCTATATCCTATCTATCTATATCATATCTATCATCTATCTGTCATCTATTTATCTATCTTTCTATCTATCTATCTATCTATCTATCATCTATCTCTCATATCTGTCTATCTTTCATCTATCTCTCATCTATCTGAGATAGATATGAGAGATAGATAGATAAATAGAAAGATAGATACATAGATAGATGGATAGATATATAGATATGAGATAGATAGATATGATATAGATAGATAGATATGAGATAGATAGGAGATAGATATGAGATAGATAGATATGAGATAGATAAATAGATAGATAGATAGATAGATAATAGATAGATGAGAGATAGATAGATAGATGATTGATAGATAGATAGATCAGAGTTTCCCAACCTGGGGGCCTCCAGCTGTTGCAAAACTACAACTCCCAGTATGCTCATAAAGCCAAAGGAATGCTGGGAGTTGTAGTTTTGCAACAGCTGGAGGCCCTCTGGTTGGGAAACACTGAACTATCTCCCACTGTCTCCTACAACTTTCCCCCTCTCCCCCAAGCAAGTTACTTACTTTAAAAGGGCAGCATGAGCAGTGGGCACTGGGCAGGTAAGTCTTCCATACTGGTGGTGTCCGGGCCTGTATACACACAGCGGGCCTGCTCCACAAGGTCCAGTATACAGGGGAGTGAGAGAGGGGGAGGAGCTTCCTGTCTGCTCTTCCCAGTCTGCATAGCGCAGCCCCTGCGTGGTGACAGGGCTGCAGGCTGAAGATTTATTTAAAAAAAGGATGCGGAGTAGTACTTTTTAGGTAGTACTACTACTCCCAGCATGGAACACACTCTTCCATGATGGGAGTAGTAGTTACCTGTACTAATTGACAGATCGCAGGGGTCCCTTGCGATCATCTTGTATAATGTATAGATACGGCAGCTGCTCTTCTATGGTCCCCTGCACTCACGTATATGTACACATATTCATATTTCCCGCAGAGCTGTGATTGGCCAGATGGTTCCAGCCAATCACAGCTCTCTGAGAGAAATAGGAATATGTGTATATATACGGCCGTGCAGGGGACCATAGAAGAGCAGCCGCCGCATTCATACATTATACTGGAGGATCGCAGCGGGTGTCAGGAGTGATACCTGCAGTGATCTTTCCTTTACTACAAGTACTACCACTCCCAACATGGAGTACACTCTGCTCCATGCTGGGAGGTGTCAGAAGTTACACTCGCTGCCATATGTCTATTAATGCAGGTACTACAGCTCCCAGCATGGAGAAGAGTGTGCTCCATGTTGGGAGTATTAGTACCTGCAGTAAGGGGCAGATCCCAGCGGATGTCACTCCTCCTGACACCCGCTGCGATCCTCCTGATGTCAATGTCGGGATCAGCTGTTCTCAGGGCTACAGAGCCGGGAGAACAGCTGACGCTGAGCCGTAGGTATACATCGTATATCTACTGCCCAGCAAGAACTTACAGTGAGCTTGCAATGTGTATACAGTATACACATTGCTGGCTCAATTAACCCCTTGCTGAGCTGTGCGCTATGCGCAAGCCCAGCAAGGGAAGAGTTAACTTACACTGCTGGACAGTGTAGGTTAACCCTTTGTGCGGTATACACTGTATACAGCTATCTATAGATAGCTGTATACAGTGTATACAGAAGACGAAGTCCAGCTTACTTCCCTCGAGTCCCGGCCGGGTTCGTGTAGCTCCGCCCCCTAGTGATGACGTCATTAGGGGGCGGAGCTACAGAAGGGAACAAGGCTAGTTTATCTGAAGCTCTGTTCACATTGTACGTTTTGTATAATGTGAACAGACCCTTCTGGCAGTGTCTACCCAGACAGGGAGACTCCAGCTGTTGCTAAACTACAACTCCCAGCATGCCCAGACAGCCAAAGGCTGTCTGGGCATGCTGGGAGTTGTAGTTTTGCACCAATTGGTGGCTCCCTGTTTGGGTAGACATTGCATCATGGGTGCTCTCCCCAGCGGACAGCGCCAAAAATGTCATAACCAATTTTTTGTGTTTTTTTTTCTTCTCGTTTCAGATCCGTGTATGCAGAGGATTACTGCGGATTCGATGGATTACATCGGATTGTTTTTTTTCCCTTTAATAAAATGGTTAACGAGGGCTGTGGGGGAGTGTTTTTTTAAATAAAATAATTTTTCCAATGTGTTGTGTTTTTTTTTTTTTTTTAATTAAATTTTCAGGGTTAGTAGCGGAAGCTGTCTTATTGACGGAATCCATTACTAGGCCAGGGCTTAGTGCTAGCCCCAAAAACAGCTAGCGCTAACACCCAATTATTACCCCGGTACCCACCGCCACAGGGGTGCCGGGAAGAGCCGGTACCAACAGGCCCGGAGCGTCAAAAATGGCGCTCCTGGACCTAGGCGGTAACAGGCTGGCGTTATTTAGGCTGGGGAGGGCCAGTAACAATGGTCCTCACCCACCCTGGTAACGTCAGGCTGTTGCTGTTTGGTTGGTATTGTGCTGAGAATGAAAATACGGGGAACCCTATGCGTTTTTTTTTTAAATTTAAATAAAAAAATAAAAATAAAAAAACGCATAGGGTTCCCCGTATTTTCATTCTCAGCCAGTTCTTGCTGGGCAGTAGATATACGATGTATACCTACGGCTCAGCGTCAGCTGTTCTCCGGGCTCTGTAGCCCTGAGAACAGCTCATCCCGACATTCACATAAGGACGATCGCAGCGGGTGTCAGGAGAAGTGACATCCGCTGGGATCTGCCCCTTACTGCAGGTACTAATACTCCCAACATGGAGCACACTCTGCTCCATGCTGGGAGCTGTAGTACCTGCATTAATAGACATATGGCAGCGAGTGTAACTTCTGACACCCACTGCGATCTGTCTATTAATGCAGGTACTACAGTTCCCAGCATGGAGCAGAGTGTGCTCCATGTTGGGAGTATTAGTACTTGTAGTAAAGGAAAGATCACTGCAGGTATCACTCCTGACACCCGCTGCGATCCTCTTGTATAATGTATAGATGTGGCGGCCGCTCTCCTATGGTCCCCTGCACGGCCGTATATATACACATATTCCTATTTCTCACAGAGAGCTGTGATTGGCTGGAACCATCTGGCCAATCACAGCTCTGCGGGAAATATGAATATGTGTACATATACGTGAGTGCAGGGGACCATAGAAGAGCAGCTGCCGCATCTATACATTATACAAGATGATCGCAAGGGACCCCTGCGATCTGTCAATTAGTACAGGTAACTACTACTCCCATCATGGAAGAGTGTGTTCCATGCTGGGAGTAGTAGTACTACCTAAAAAATGTTTTTAAAAAAAGTGAAAAACACGCACACACTACATTTTCATTATTGTCGGCTACATTTTTAGTGCTTTACCCGCTCACATTAATTGATCCCTGTTTAAAAATGAATAAACATTTCATAATAAAAATGATACATTTCATTAGATACAATTTTTTCCATCACCACTGTATCTTTTTTATTATGATTTTTTTATGATACCCTACGAAATTTTTATAAAAAAGGTGTCTCCATAATTTTTTAGGATCGCTAAAGTCCAAAAAAAGAATAAAAAGATTTACCGAATGTACCCGAATACCGAATGTATCCGAAAAATCAAACTATCTATATTCGTTCGTTTTCAGAAATAACGAATGTATTCGTTACTTTGCTATTCGTATTATCGTGGCTATTCAGGAATGTTCAAAATATGTTTTCGTGCATTCGGATCGGTCCGAATGCACGAAAACGGTAAAATTCGTTAATTTAGACATTCATGCCGAACCGAATTGCACATGTCTATCTGTCGCTATCTCTGTCTGTGTTGCTCTCTGTCTGTGTGTGACTATCTGTCTGTTTGTGACTCTGTGTGTCTGTGTGTGACTGTGTGTCTCTCTGTGAGTGTGTGTCTCTCTGACTGTGTGTGTGTCTCTCTGACTGTGTGTGTGTGTGTGTGTGTGTCTCTCTCTCTCTATCTATCTGTGTGTGTGTGTGTGTGTCTCTGTGTTGTGTGTGTATGTGTTTTTTTTGTGTGGGGGGAGGGGGGGTTTGTTTGAACCAGCGATCTAATGTGGGGAGACTTTGACCTATGGTGGAGAACATGCAAGGGAACCTGTGGCCTAATGGGGGCAAACTACTACCAAATGTGGGGAATCTATGCTACCTAATGTGGGAAAACTGCTACCTAATGTGGGAAAACTGCTACCTAATGTGGGGAATCTGTGCTTCCTAATGTGGGGAAACTGCTACCTAATGTGTGGAATCTGTGCTACCTAATGTGGGAAATCTGTGCTACCTAATGTGGGGAAATTACTACCTAATGTGGGGTAACTGGTACCAAATGTGGGGAATCTATCCTACCTAATGTGGGGAAACTGCTACCTACCTAATGTGGGGGAACTGCTACCTACCTTAAGTGGGGGAACTGCTGCCTACCTAATGCTACCCCCCTGGCAGTAGCACCATCATCATCCACCAGCAACCCCCTCCAGAAGCAGCACCTCCATCAGCAGATCCTGATGGTGGATGCCTCCTGCCAGGAGGATGATCCTGCCGATGGATGATGGGGATGATACTGCCAGGGGGGATGGCCAGTAGCACCCTCATCATCCTCCAGCAACACCCCCCAGTACAAGCACCCCCATCATCCACTAGCTACACCACCAGATTTATATTCAGAGGGTTCAGTATGTCGCAGATTTATATTCAGAGGGTACAGTATGTGGCAGATTTATATTCAGAGGGTACAGTATGTGGCAGATTTATATTCAGAGGGCGCAGTATGTGGCAGATTTATATTCAGAGGGTACAGTATGTGGTAGTATTATATTCAGAGGGTACAGTGTGTGGCGGCATTATATACAGGGGTACAGTATGTGGCAGATTTATATGCAGAGTGTACAGTATGTGTTGGTATTATATTCAGAATGTACAGTGTGTGGTAGTATTATATTCAGTGGGTACGGTGTATGGAAGGTTTATAATCAAAGAGTGTAGTGTATAGTAGTATTATATTTAGAGGATACAGTGTCTGGCAGGTTTATAATAATACTTGTTTTCATATAGAGGATGAGAATGCACTGACATAGTGAGGAGACGTCTGGGCGTCACATTCTGCAGACAGAAGTTTTAGCTGGACCAGGTGGTATGTACCATCTGAATTAGATAAGGAAAGACTATAGAGAAGACGTCACCTGTAATCACTGATATCATTGTGTATTCTCCTCACTATAGAGAAGACGTCACCTGTAGTCACTGATATCATTGTGTATTCTCCACACTATAGAGAAGACGTCACCTGTAGTCACTGATATCATTGTGTATTCTCCTCACTATAGAGAAGATGTCACCTGTAGTCACTGATATTATTGTGTATTCTCCTTACTATAGAGAAGACGTCACCTGTAGTCACTGATATCATTGTACATTCTCCTCATTATGTCCTATCAGAGCTGTAGTCACTTGTCAGTTCTACAGTTATGGTGAGTGAAACTACAACTTCCAGCATAAAGGGTTACTCTACTGGAAAACATTTTTTTAATCATCTGGTGCTACAAAGTTAAACCGATTTATAAATTACTTCTACTTAAAAATCTTAATCCTTCCAGTACTTATTAGCTGCTGTATAAGTGATTCACAGGAAGTTCTTTTTTTTTAATTTATTTTCTGTCTGACCACAGTGCTCTGTGCTGACACCTCTGTCCATGTCAAGAACTGTCCATAGTAGGAGCAAATCTCCATTGCAAACCTATCCTGCTCTGGACAGTTCCTAACATGGACAGACAGAGCACTGTGGACAAGCTGGAAAGAATTACACAACTTCCTGTGGAGAATACAACAGCTTATAAGTACTGTAAGGATTAAGATTTTAAATAGAAGTAATTTAAAAATCTGTTTAACTTTCTGGCACCAGTTGATATAAAAGTAAATGTTTTCCAGTGGAGTACCCCTTTAAGTAATTCTGGGAGCTGTATATTTAAATGGTGAAAACTTCTTTAACACTTTCCCATTCTGTGGCAACTGGTATATCTGATTATTATACTGGAATTTCTCACAATGCGCTACAACAGTGGTGTCTGTCACAACAGGCTAAAAACTTCCTGGGGGGGGGAGGTATGGGGTGACACAATTTTCTACCGCACCGGGTGACACCAACCCTAGCAACGCCCACTGGTAGGGGGCACGGGGAGGGTTGTTAGCTGGAAGACCTGGAATAAAGGGCTGGCAGCGAGATAGATATGAGATAGTTAGATATGAGATAGATATAAGATAGATATAAGATAGACAGATGGATATATAGATATATATGAGATAGATAGATAGATAGATAGATATGAGATAGATAGATAGATATGAGATAGATGCAAGTTCTGTGCTCATAGCAGAGGTCACAGATCAAAGGTTGACATTCCTCTGGCGCTCGCAGGATCCGTCTTAGTGGTCAATCAGGTGAAGACTTCAGATTTGATAAAGAATGCAGTCTTTATTTCTTCATATAAAACTGACAACGCGTTTCGAGGGATTGCCCCTCTTTCTCAGGTCATGGGTACAGTGACAGATAACATGATGCTTTTTATATACGAAAAAACCCGCAAAAAAAAACGGTATGTGGGCAGGTCGGGTGACGTCACTGACATGCGTGCGTGTCAGGGAGGAACAGAAAGAAAAGGTAAACAAAGGAACCATGTGCTTTGCGATGTTACAAACCGTATTATAAGTGGTCATTAAGTCATTATTCTGTAAGTATATGACAGAGAGGAACATGTTTACTAGGTGATTTTGAGTTTTGTGATGTTTTTATGGAGGTGGATTCACCAGGTATCGAGTAGTCAAATGCTGACAACTAGTGTCCTCCAATTACAGGTGCGTGCTGTTGCTACGTGTCTATGATGTTGATATGGTCCCTGGTGGCTGTCACCGTCCTCCGCTGCAGTTGGCAAGTCGGAGGGTCGGCGTACAGGGGGCTGTGGAGGTGCCTGGAAGCCGCTGTAGTCTCCCTGCGCATGCGCGGACAGCCGTCTGTCAGCGAGGCTGAGTGAAAGTAAGTGGGTCGCAGATTCAAGAAGAAATAAGAAACAAGACGACACCATTGGAAACATGAATGAAAACAGAAATAAAAACGAAGACATGGACTCTACCATCAAAATATTCAATCTATCTACCCATATCCTAAATTCCGACGAAACATCACTTCTGCAGAAGGGCTTATCTTTCTGCCCTCACAACAATCCGGCCAAATTTGATGTATTTTTAGACCTTCATAAATTCACCCGCCGTCTGACATTGCAGCATCATTTCACACTTCCCAACACCCAAAAAAAAAATTATAAGAAGGACGAGGATCATGGAACCACTGGAAAACACCCTGATATAAATATCAAATCCAAATTCTATCCGGTAGAAAGTCAGGGGTTTAGACTGAAAACCTTCCATGAATTGGTAGCAGAAGATCTAAGGAAACTGCCAGATCGATTCCCACAGAAATCCCGAGAGGGTCACCTTACATGTGGAGAAAAACAAGCCCTAAAAACTCTAAAAGAAAACAAGGATATCGTCATCAGACCAGCCGACAAGGGTGGGAGACTGGTTATCCAGGACTATATAGACTACCACCAGGAGGCCTGCCATATTCTGGAAGATACAAACTACTATAGAAGAGTCAAAGGTGATCCTTTCCCCACATTAAAAAAGGAACCATCAGGCAGCCAAGTAAAATCAATGGATTAATAAAATCAATGGATTAATAAATCCATTGATTTTACTTGGCTGCCTGATGGTTCCTCTCTGCGCCAGCCAAACTCCTGACTCCCTGGTCATTCGGTTTTGATTTTACTCTTACCCAGGAGGGCTGCAGTGGACCTTCTTCTATATCTCTTCTGCTCTTAACCTTGTTGTGTGTGGGCGCACAACCAACTTTGGTAAGCGGCTTGGGAATTACCATCCCCTACCCCCACCTGCAAGATCTACTGATCCCGCACATGAGGCGCCTTCCTCCCTCTCTCTAGATTCCACATTAAAAAAGGAGATCCTGTCCCTACTCAACGACGGTCTTAGCAAAAAAATAATTTCAAAACAAGAGAAAAAGTTCATGTTCATACAAAATCCCTCTGTCCCCTATTATTACCACCTTCCCAAAATTCACAAGAACTCCACATGCCCCCCTGGGAGACCCATCATCTCCGGGATAGACAGTAGTACCTGTAACATGTCACAGTACCTGGATCTTATATTACAGGAATATGTCCAAAATCTCGATAGTTATTTGAAGAACTCCGATCAACTTATTTCACTAATGAAACCCATACCATGGGTAGATGACATGATCCTGGTAACAATGGACATGACGGCGTTATACGCCAATATACGCCATGACCTTGGAGTCCAGTGTACCAGATATTTCCTACGGAACAGGTCACATTTCTAACAACTTGTCTGGAAACAGTCCTTAAAAATAATTTCTTCCAATATGATGGACAAACATTCCATCAAATACGTGGCACCGCCATGGGCACGAAAGTAGCCCCTGCATTTGCCAACCTATTCATGGGGCGCTTCGAAGATACGTTCATTACCAGTTCACCAAATATGCCAGACTATATAAGAGGTACATAGACGACCTCTTTATCCTATG
The DNA here is from genome assembly GCF_029499605.1 of Hyla sarda. Taxonomy (NCBI): domain Eukaryota; kingdom Metazoa; phylum Chordata; class Amphibia; order Anura; family Hylidae; genus Hyla; species Hyla sarda. The sequence continues at coordinate 104,277 of NW_026610592.1, forward strand.
GCAAGGTCCGATGGACAAAATAAATCAATTGGTGGTAGAGATTAACAACAACGACTGGGGGATAACCCTCACCCCAAATTTCTCCGCAGATAAAGTGGAGTTTTTGGATTTGGAGATCAACCATAAAGAAGGAGCTATTATAACATCCACGTTCTTCAAAACTGTGGACTCAAACAGTTACATCTGTTTCCACAGTGGCCATTACAAAAAATGGAGGGAAAACACACCCTTCGGACAATACAAAAGGGTCAGAAAAAATTGTACCCGAGGACACGACCTTCGCGACCCAGGTTAAGACCCTGGAAAAACGCTTTGTGGCCAAAGGATACCCGAAAACACTGATCCAAAATGCTTATTCCAGGACCAAGGCACTAAGCCAAGAGGAGCGCATGGATAAAAAAACAGACCTACCGACCAAGCAAAAAGAAAGGAGCGACACAAAAAAGAACCCCTACAACTGCAATTTTATCACAACATACTCTGCCGGCCAACAAGCCATAAAAAACATTCTACAGAAACATTGGCATATTTTACAGTCCGATCCCTACCTGAAAGAAATCGTCCCAACCAAACCCAGGATTACATTCCGCCGAGCACCCACCCTGAAAGGAATGATTGCCCCAAGCAAACTAAAAAGACATACCCTAAAACAGGAACAGGGACATCAAGGGAAGAAAGGATCATTCCGGTGAAACAAACCAAGCTGCCTATGTTGCCAAACCATCCGTCATGACGAATCACACTTCTCCAGTACCAACACTGGACAATCCTTCCCCATAAAGAAACACCTCACATGTCATTCCAACTACATTGTGTATCTCATCCAATGTGAATGTGGAAAGCAATATGTAGGTAGGACAACACAACCCCTACATATCAGATTGAACCAACACCGGGCCAACATAAGGAAAGGTTACCAACTGCATGGATTATCGCGCCACGGCAGCCGACATCATCCTGGAAGCACCAACCCCATAACAATTATACCAATTGACCAAGTGCCTGGACACCTTACCAACAGATTTGAAGCACTAGTCAGAAAAGAGATGTTTTGGATCTTCAGCCTGAATTCCTTACAGCCTCAGGGCCTGAATGAAATAACAGAATTAATACACTGATATCCTCCTCCCCGTCCTATAAATTGAGCATCCCAAGAAATATCCCAAAACAAAGAGTCCATGCCAGGAGCTAAACCCCCTGCTCCTCGGCCCCCACACAGTCCTAAGCTGTACACCGTTTTACTCTGCCCATAGACAGGCATGCATATCTGGACTGAGAAATGCGTTCTATCCGGGACTATATGAGATATGAGATAGATATGAGATAGATAGATAGATATGAGATAGATAGATATGAGATAGATAGATAGATAGATAGATATGAGATAGATAGATATATATGAGATAGATAGATATGAGATAGATAGATAGATAGATATGAGATAGATAGATAGATAGTTGATAGATATGAGATAGATAGATAGATAGATAGTTGATAGATATGAGATAGATAGAAGATGAGATAGATAGATAGATATGAGATAGATAGATAGATAGATAGATAGATATGAGATAGATAGATAGATATGAGATAGATAGATATGAGATAGATAGATAGATATGAGATAGATAGATATGACATAGATAGATAGATAGATATGAGATAGATAGATAGATATGAGATAGATAGATAGATAGATAGATAGATAGATATGAGATAGATAGATATGAGATAGATAGATATGAGAGATAGATATGAGATAGATAGATATGAGATAGATAGATAGATAGATATGAGATAGATAGATAGATATGAGATAGATAGATATGAGATAGATAGATAGATAGATAGATATGAGATAGATAGATAGATAGATATGAGATAGATAGATAGATAGATAGATATGAGATAGATAGATATGAGATAGATAGATAGATATGAGATAGATAGATAGATAAATATGAGATAGATAGATAGATATGAGATAGATAGATATGAGATAGATATGAGATATATATTAGATAGATAGATAGTTGATAGATATGAGATAGATAGATATGAGATAGATAGATATTAGATAGATAGATAGTTGATAGATATGAGATAGACAGATGGCTTTGGCTGTCTGGGCATTCTGGGAGTTGTAGTTTTGTAACAGCTGGAGGCATACTTGTTGAGAAACATTGAGATAGTGTATATTTACCCCCAACTCGTTTCTCAAATAGGGTGCCTACAGCTGTTGCAAAACTACAACTTCCAGCATACCTTTGGCTGTGTGGGCATGCTGGGAGTTGTAGTTTTGCAATTTTGGAACAGCTGGGGGCACCCTTGTTAAGAAATAATGAGATGGCGATAAATAGACATTATCTCAATGTTTCATTACCAGGGTGCCTCCATCTGTTGCATGAGATAATGCCTATAGACCTCCCAATAATCCCCAAATTGCAACCTGCACACACGACCCTCCTCCTCCCTCCCTCCCTCCCCCTCCTCCTAGAAAGTGACTTCCTTTGATGGGCAGGACCCAGCTGTAGGTATTGGAAGGCTTCCTCGGTGAGCTGGTGTCAGTCTGTGGAGAAGGTCATGTGCTCCTGCTCCACCAATAGAGTGAGGGGGGCGGGGCCGGACCTCTCTGCTCTCCTCATCCCAGGCAGACAGTGCAGCCCCTGCGCTGATATCACAGGGCCCGCATGCCGCAGGTGTAAAGACAAAACGTGTCTGGCAGCAGCCGCCCCTCTGGCTCAGGAAGTGCCCGACCGTCAGTCTGGGAGCAGGAGACTGCTTTACAGCGGTTCTGTGCGGGGGCTGCTGCAGGGGGGTGCAGCTGGGGTCCGGTGCATTGCCGTGGAATGAGATTTGCCATAGAATGAGATGGTCCGCCTCCATCACATCCTATTGGCTCTCTCTTGTCACATGACATATTTAAACGTCACGCATCGATGCGCACAGCAGTGTCAATTTGGCTATCACAGGGAGAGGATCTCCTCACCCTGTGATAGCTGAAGCTGCACGGAGGTCTCAGAAGTTCACACATGTACGCAGCTCATACGGCTGCCTCATATACATTTACTGTTGATCCACAGCGCTATCGGGATCCTAATATATAAGGCTGGAGGCAAATTAGCCAAAAACACAATCAAAAATGAAAACATAAATCCGAATAAGGATAGACCACCATTTTTCGTGACATCATACAGTACTCAATTTGGACAGATTAAGAAAATAATAAACAGATACATTCCGGTATTAGAAACAGATCCAATATTAAGAGACATATTATCAGAGGGTATTTCTATTGTGTCCATGAGAGGCCCCACTATTGGAACCAGAGTCTCACCTAGTCTATTTACTAGTCAAAAGGAAAGTGTAAAGGACCGGGACTGGTTGAGGAATATAGGTAATCGCAAATGCGGTCATACCAGATGCATCACATGTACACACATGGTAAATTCAAATACCGTAACGTCTTGTACAACAAATAGGACATACAATATACACCAGTATATCAATTGTAACACTAAATCCATTATATACGTAGCAACATGTATTGTTTGCAATTTGCAGTATGTAGGATGCTCGGGTAATTCATTAAAAGTGAGGTTTAGGAAACATATTACGGATGCTAAAAGTAGCTTAACAAGCATGTCTATGCTGTCACGTCACTTTAGGGAGTCCCATTCAGGGGACACCACCCATTTACGAGTATTGGGGGTAGAAAAAGTCACCTTAGGACCTAGGGGAGGCGATCTTAGAAAGAAACTATACAATAGAGAGGCACATTGGATGTTCCTTTTGGGAACAAGATGCCCCAAGGGTTAAATAAAAGATTGGATTTAATGTTAATGTGTGCATAAATTGAATAAGAGAATATAGTTGATGTATACAATTTATTACTAATCACGTATGTTTAGTTCCCGGTCCAATATGTACTCTTCGTTTCTTGTGTATATATAATAAATTTTGGATTGTCGCAAATTATAGGGGGATGTTCACACGGTGAGATGCACATTATGCGGTTATTGATCTATATATAAATATTTCGGATCTTGATGTGCAGGTATAGTTCAAACTATTTATTTCGGTAAATATGTACTTCTAAATTAATATGAATATCCGTAGTATTTGATAAACTAGTTTTTAGACCATTCGAGATTGAAATTTAAATGTTAATCAAAATTTGAAATTTAAAGCCGCATTGTCTGCACCCTTGTGTGAACTCTCTCCGAACGACCAAATGTGATCATGATTCCCAATGCCATGTTTTGTAACCAACTGTTTTTAATTAAGATTCATGTGGTCATGTGACCAAACTCATGTGTATTTTAACCCGCATTATTGAGTGTATGTCTATCTACGACTAAGCACCTGAGTGTGCGAAACGCGTCAGATTGTGTCCTGCCTTAAGCGTGTGAATAAAGCCATTGATAAGTTTTACCTGCATCTTCCCGAGTGCCGGACGTTTTTTCCTGTGTGATATATATATATATATATATATATATATATATATATATATATATTCTACAGCAGCCTAAAATTTATTTGCTTTCTGTAGAATGATGGACTGAAATAGGATATTTCTTTTTTTTTATTGATTTTTTTTCATCATATATAAATAAGCATGCATATTCCATGTACATAAATTCATCACATACATATATACACTTATACTATACCCTTCCACCCATCAATTATATCTATCTCCCACTCCGTGGTGCCCCCCTCTGTATCCTTCTCTCTTCTGTTTCCTTAATGTGTTTCTTAGTACATTGACTTTCTCTTTTTATATCTTCTTCTGACTTCCTATTCCTCCCCTAAATGTGTTCCATAATTCCCATTTTTTATAAAAGGGTATACTCTGATTGTTTCCAATCGCTATAATTTCCTCTAATTTATAACAGTGTTGTATCGTATTTATTATTTCATTCACTTCAGGAATCTGTGCTTGCCTCCAGTATCTGCAGAGAACTAGCTTTGCGACCACTAAAATCTTGCATACCAAAAATCGCATTTTTACCGGATATATTTGCATTTGTAATAGTAACAATGCTTTTTGTGGTGTCAATTTACTTGGGATGCGGGTGATGTTTACTAGTAATTGTTCTACTTTATGCCAGAAGACTTGTGTCATCGGGCATAGCCATAAAATATGTATAAAGGATTCCGTCCCCCCACAGTTTCGCCAACATTTTTCAGAATTCACCGAGGATATCTCATGGAGCCTATCAGAGGAGTAATACCATCTTAGGTTAGTTTTAACTATAGCCTCTATGTCAGGGTCCGGACTAGCAGCTGGTGAAGACACTGGAGGTGGATCCTCTGTGCCAGAGAGGCGATGACGCGGGCCGTACTGGGGAATCGGTTCTAAGCAGTTACTGGTGTTCACCAGAGCCCGCCGCAAAGCAGGATGGACTTGCTGCGGCAGTAACTACCTGGTCGTGTTCCCCAGTAGCGACTCGACCTCTCAGGCAGCTGAGACTGGTGCGGTACACAAGGACTAGACAGAGGCGAGGTCAGACGTAGCAGAAGGTCAGGACAGGCAGCGAGGTTCGTAGTCAGGGGCAACAGCAGAAGGTCTGGGTACACAGGCTTGGAACACACTATAACGCTTTCTCAGGGCACAAGGCAACAAGATCCGGCAAGGAGAGTGGTGCACTGGCCCTTTAAATTTTGGCAAGCCGGCGCGCGCACGCGCTGGGAGGAAGCAGACGGGGGCGAGAGTTGAGTGACATGTGGTGCGATCCGAGGGCGGGCACGAGCCGTGCCTCGGATCGCGTCCCCTCTGGGGACCAGGGAGCAGCGCTCGCGGTCAGCAATGCCGACCGGAGCGCTGCAGACAGAAGCACACCCTGAGTGCTCCGGGGAGGCAGCAGGACCTGGAGCGCTCGGCGTGACAGTACCCCCCCCCCCCTTGGGTCTCCCCCTCTTCTTGGAACCGAGGAATCTGTAGATGAGTTCCTTGTCTAGAATATTGTCCTCTGGCTCCCAAGACCTCTCTTCGGGGCCACAATTCTCCCAATCAACAAGAATTTTTTTTTTACCTCTGACAACCTTTGAAGTGAGGATTTCTTTAACCGAGAAGACGTCAGAGGACCCCGAGACAGGAGCAGGAACGGTGACCTTGGGGGGAAAGCGGTTAAGAATGAGAGGTTTGAGAAGGGAAACATGAAAGGAGTTAGGAATACGAAGAGAAGGAGGAAGATGGAGCAGGGTTGATTTGACTTTTGACCTTAAATGGCCCGAGGTAACGTGGACCCAGCTTGGAGCTAGGGACACGAAACCGAATATATTTGGCAGAGAGCAACACTTTGTAACCAGGGGCAAAGACAAGAGGAATTCTTCTCTTCTTGTCCGCATGACGAAAATGTATCTGGAAATTGAAGCGGGCGAAGAACAATGACCACCTGGCCTGGCGAGGATTTAAGCGCTGGGCGGACTGTAGGTATAACAGATTTTTGTGGTCAGTGTAGATGGTGATCGGGTGGAGGGATCCTTCCAGGAGATGCCTCCACTCCTCAAGTGCCAATTTAATGGCCAGCAATTCTCGGTCACCAATAGCGTCGTTTTTTTCAGGAGGAGAAAATGTTTTAGAGAAAAAAACGCAAGTGACGTTTTTTTTCTTTAGCGTTTTTTTTAAGAAGAACCGCCCCGGCTCCTACTGAAGAGGCGTCTACCTCATGGAAGAATGGTTTCAGAGGATCAGGCCTAGTCAAGACTGGTGCGGAGGCGAAGGCGGCCTTAAGGTGAGTAAAAGCTTCTTCCGCTTGGGGAGGCCAGGATCTCGGATTCGCATCTTTCTTGGTCAGAGCCACAATGGGAGCCACGATAGTGGAGAAGTGGGGGATAAACTGACGTTAGTAATTAGCGAATCCGAGGAAGCGCTGGATAGAGCGAAGTCCGGAGGGACGTGGCCAATCCAAGACCGCGGAGAGCTTGTCGGGGTCCATTTGAAAACCTTGTCCTGAGACCAGATATCCCAGGAAAGGAAGACAGGTACGTTCAAAGAGGCATTTTTCAATCTTGGCGTAGAGATGGTTAACACGGAGGCGCTGGGGCACTTGACAAACATGGAGGCGGTGTTCCTCTAGGTTGGAGAAGATTAGAATGTCTTCGAGATAGACAGCCACGCAAGTATATAACAAGTCCCGGAAGATTTCATTGACAAAGTCTTGGAAGACTGCAGGGGCGTTGCAAAGACCGAATGGCATGACCAGGTATTCGAAGTGACCATCTCGGGTGTTAAAAGCGGTTTTCCACTCATCTCCTTCACGAATTCTGATGAGATTACACGCGCACCTGAGGTCAAGCTTAGTAAAAATCTTTGCTCCGCGGAGCCGGTCAAAGAGTTCCAAGATGAGAGGCAGAGGGTAGCGGTTCTTTATAGTGATCTTATTGAGGCCGCGGTAGTCAATACAAGGGCATAGAGACCCATCCTTCTTGGCAACAAAGAAGAATCCTGCTCCAGCAGGAGAAGAAGACTTCCTGATGAAACCTTTTTTGAGATTCTCCTGAATATACTCCATCATGGCCTCAGTTTCTGGAGCGGAGAGAGGGTAAATCCTGCCACGGGGCGGTGAGGTCCCAGGGAGCAAGTCAATAGGGCAGTCGTAGGGCCTATGTGGTGGTAAGACCTCTGCCTGTTTCTTTCAAAAGACGTCAGAAAAGTCTTGATAGGCCTTTGGAAGGCCGAGCAATGGAGAAGCAATGGAGACTTGGATGGTGGGTAGCGACTTAAGGCAGCGTGTGTCCCCAGTGGTCCAGTCGAGGGTAGGAGAATGCCGCTGGAGCCAGGGTAAGCCAAGAAGGATGTCAGAGGTGCAGTTAGGCAGGACAAAGAACTCAATCATTTCTTGATGGAGAACCCCCACGGTCATGCGTACTGGGGCCGTGCGGTAACGCAAGGTGGAATTCAGTTGTTCTCCGTTAACTGAGGAAATGAAGAAGGGCTTGAAGAGACGGATAACAGGGATGTTAAACCGGTTGATGAAGGAGGCTTTAATTAAGTTTCCTGCTGAACCAGAGTCCAAGAATGCCTCCGCAGAGGAGGAGGCTTTATCAGCTGGAGAAATCCGCACTGGAATAGTCAGGCGTGGAGAGGAGGAATTTACACCCAGTGACGCCTCTCCCATGTTCACTAGGTGCGAGCGTTTCCCTGACGCTGAGGATTAGAGATGAGCGAACTTTTCAAAAATTCGATTCGGCCTATTCGCCGAATTCTCCCGAAAAGTTTGTTTTGATCCGAATTTATTCGCGGCGAATCAAAGATAAAAAAGGCTATTTCTAGCCTCCATACAGCCTCTATAGGGGTATAGAACACTTTGCTGTGTCGTAAAACGCATATGGAGTGTGCTGGGGTAGTGAAATAATACTGTTATTCAGAATAGCATGCAGATTACCGGCATCGCTCTTAGAATCACTGCCGCATAGCAGCACAATGACAGAGCCTGGTGGTGGCATCAGTGTCAGGAGACCATATAGTGACTGAATGACATAGCATGGACATGTTGGCTGCAAGAGGAGACCATTTAGTGGCTGAATGGCACAGCGTGGAGTTGGCTGATGCACTAGTACACTACACACCAGGGCTTCACAATCCCCCCCAAAAAAACAACACAATATATGAAATTTTTGTCAAACATTTCTCATTGGTAGCACCCGCTATCCAAAAATTTTGAAATTTCCAGAACCAGGCCCCACCCCTGCGGCATCAGTAACTCATATATTGCCTGCATGACACAGCCTGGAGTTGGCTGATGCAAGAGTACACACCAGGGCTTCACAATCCCCCCCAAAAACCAACACAATATATGACATTTTTGACAAAGATTTCTCATTGGTAGCACCCGCTATCCAAAAATTTGAAATTTCAAGACCCAAGCCCCACCTCTGCGGCATCAGGAACCCATATATTGCCTGCAGGACACAGCCTGGAGTTGGCTGATGCACCAGTACACACCAGGGCTTCACAATCCCCTCCAAAATACAACAACATTTTAGAAATTTTTTAAAGAAATACCTTTGTGTAAGAACAAGCACATATCCAACAGTTCACAAGACTCTATAATGCAGCACCCAAAGACATTCTTCTCAAAAATAATAAACCACACAATGTTTGAATTTTTTTTTACAAAAACGAATTCAATATGTGGGTAAGCGCATCTGTCTCCAAAAGATCAGATCACCAAAGGACTTTTTTCGCCCAAAATGATGAAGCAGAGTTAATCCCTGTCCGTATTTTTATTTTATTTTTTCATTAAAAAATCACACACAACATTCTGGAAAATTCTATTTTATTACTGATAAAATTATCAGTAAATAAATTAAAAAAAAACACTACCCAAGAGTGTTTAATTAACCCATACATTGCACCAGGAGCAGTCAAGAGTAGGCCTCAGCAGTACCCAAGAGGCTTTAATAACCCCCTACCTTTGCACGATCAATTGCGAGATCAAGCAATACCAGGTGTGTTATGCCCTCTGATTTCCGGGGCCGCAGGCGCGCTCCACTGAACGGATTAGCGTGTCTCTACCTTCATCGACCGGTGCTGGTAACCTGCTAACTCCCGGAAAGGTCAGCTGCCGCGAAGCAGGTGGTCTCCCCCGGGCACGTTTGGCTCCAGAATTTCCACTACTGCCACACCACGCTGACTGCCAACCATGCTACCGCCTTGCTGACTCAAGAGCAACCTGCAACTATCTTCTCCCGATGATGAACCCCCTTCTCCTGAGATCGAGCAATAACAGGTGTGCTATGCCCTCAGATGTCCGGGGCCGCAGGCGCGCTCCACTGAACGGATTAGGGTGTGTCCATCTTTTTTTGTAGCATCCGCAATCCAAAAATGTTAAATTCCCAGACCCAGGCCCCACCTCTGCGGCATCAGGAACCCATTTATTGTCTGAAGGACAAAGCCTGGAGTTGGCTGATGCACCAGTACACACAGGGCTTCACAATCCGCCCCAAAATCAACAAAATTGTATACATTTTTCTTTTTTTAATTTACAACTTTGTGTAAGCACAAGCGCATATCCAACATTTCAGAAGACTCTATAAGGACCACCCAGAGACTTTCTTCTCAAAAATAATGAACCACATAATTGTTGATTTATTTATTTTTTAATTGAAATTCCTAGACCCAGGCCCCACCTCAGCTGCATCAGTAACCCATAGATTGCCTGAAAGACACAGCCTGGAGTTGGCTGATGCACGAGTACACACCGGGCTTCACAATCCACCCCAAAAAAACGCCAATTTCTTTGAAATTGTCTGACAAAATACCTTTTTGTTAAAACAAGCGCATATACAGCAGTTCAGAAAACTCTATAATGCAGGACGGTGGACCACCCAAAGACATTCTTCTATAATATAATAAACCACACAATATGTTCAATTTTTTTTTAAATAATTGAAATTCCAAGACCAAGGCCCCACCTCTGCTGCATCAGTAACCCATATATTGCCTAACGGACACAGACTGGAGTTGACTTGTGCACGAGTACACACTACACACCCGTCACCCGAGCTTCACAACTGTTACGCCGAGCGCTCCGGGTCCCCGCTCCTACCCGGAGCGCTCGCTACACTCTCGCTCCCGCAGCGCCCCGGTCAGATCCACTGACCGGGTGCGCTGCGATACCGCCTCCAGCCGGGATGCGATTCGCGATGCGGGTGGCGCCCGCTCGCGATGCGCACCCCGGCTCCCGTACCTGACTCGCTCTCCGTCGGTCCTGTCCCGGCGCGCGCGGCCCCGCTCCCTAGGGCGCGCGCGCGCCGGGTCTCTGCGATTTAAAGGGCCACTGCGCCGCTGATTGGCGCAGTGGTTCTAATCTGTGTGTTCACCTGTGCACTCCCTATGTATACCTCACTTCCCCTGCACTCCCTCGCCGGATCTTGTTGCCATTGTGCCAGTGAAAGCGTTCCCTTGTGTGTTCCTAGCCTGTGTTCCAGACCTCCTGCCGTTGCCCCTGACTACGATCCTTGCTGCCTGCCCCGACCTTCTGCTACGTCCGACCTTGCTTCTGTCTACTCCCTTGTACCGCGCCTATCTTCAGCAGTCAGAGAGGTTGAGCCGTTGCTAGTGGATACGACCTGGTCACTACCGCCGCAGCAAGACCATCCCGCTTTGCGGCGGGCTCTGGTGAACACCATTAGTGACTTAGAACCGGTCCACTAGCACAGTCCACGCCAATCCCTCTCTGGCACAGAGGATCCACCTCCTGCCAGCCGGCATCGTGACAGTAGATCCGGCCATGGATCCCGCTGAAGTTCCTCTGCCAGTTGTCGCCGACCTCACCACGGTGGTCGCCCAGCAGTCACAACAGATAGCGCAACAAGGCCACCAGCTGTCTCAACTGACCGTGATGCTACAGCAGCTACTACCACAGCTTCAGCAATCATCTCCTCCGCCAGCTCCTGCACCTCCTCCGCAGCGAGTGGCCGCCTCAGGCCTACGACTATCCTTGCCGGATAAATTTGATGAGGACTCTAAGTTTTGCCGTGGCTTTCTTTCACAATGTTCCCTGCACTTGGAGATGATGTCGGACCAGTTTCCTACTGAAAGGTCTAAGGTGGCTTTCGTAGTCAGCCTTCTGTCTGGAAAAGCTCTGTCATGGGCCACACCGCTCTGGGACCGCAATGACCCCGTCACTGCCTCTGTACACTCCTTCTTCTCGGAAATTCGAAGTGTCTTTGAGGAACCTGCCCGAGCCTCTTCTGCTGAGACTGCCCTGCTGAACCTGGTCCAGGGTAATTCTTCCGTTGGCGAGTACGCCGTGCAATTCCGTACTCTTGCTTCAGAACTTTCCTGGAATAATGAGGCCCTCTGCGCGACCTTTAAAAAAGGCCTATCCAGCAACATTAAAGATGTTCTGGCCGCACGAGAAATTCCTGCTAACCTACATGAACTCATTCATCTAGCCACTCGCATTGACATGCGTTTTTCCGAAAGGCGTCAGGAGCTCCGCCAGGATATGGACTTTGTTCGCACAAGGTGTTTTTTCTCCCCGGCTCCTCTCTCCTCTGGTCCTCTGCAATCCGTTCCTGTGCCTCCCGCCGTGGAGGCTATGCAAGTTGACCGGTCTCGCCTGACACCTCAAGAGAGGACACGACGCCGCATGGAGAATCTCTGCCTGTACTGTGCCGGTACCGAACACTTCCTGAAGGATTGTCCTATCCGTCCTCCCCGCCTGGAAAGACGTACGCTGACTCCGCACAAAGGTGAAACAGTCCTTGATGTCAACTCTGCTTCTCCACGTCTTACTGTGCCTGTGCGGATATCTGCCTCTACCTTCTCCTTCTCCACTAAGGCCTTCTTGGATTCCGGATCTGCAGGAAACTTTATTTTGGCCTCTCTCATCAACAGGTTCAACATCCCAGTGACCAGTCTCGCCAGACCTCTCTACATCAATTGCGTTAACAATGAAAGATTGGACTGTGCCGTGCGTTACCGCACGGAACCCCTCCTAATGTGCATCGGACCTCATCACGAAAAAATTGAGTTTTTGGTCCTCTCCAATTGCACTTCCGAAATTCTCCTTGGACTACCCTGGCTTCAACACCATTCCCCAACCCTGGATTGGTCCACAGGGGAGATCAAGAGTTGGGGTACCTCTTGTTTCAAGGACTGCCTTAAACCGGTTACCAGTACTCCCTGCCGTGACCCTGTGGTTCCCCCTGTAACCGGTCTCCCTAAGGCCTATATGGACTTTGCTGATGTGTTTTGCAAAAAACAAGCTGAGACTCTTCCTCCTCACAGGCCTTATGACTGTCCTATTGACCTCCTCCCGGGTACTACTCCACCCCGGGGCAGAATTTATCCCCTGTCCGCCCCAGAGACTCTTGCTATGTCTGAGTACATCCAGGAAAATTTAAAAAAGGGCTTTATCCGCAAATCCTCCTCTCCTGCCGGAGCCGGATTTTTCTTTGTGTCCAAAAAAGATGGCTCCCTACGTCCTTGCATTGACTACCGCGGTCTTAACAAAATCACGGTAAAGAACCGCTACCCTCTACCTCTTATCTCTGAACTCTTTGATCGCCTCCAAGGTGCCCACATCTTTACCAAACTGGACCTAAGAGGTGCTTATAATCTCATCCGCATCAGAGAGGGGGATGAATGGAAAACGGCATTTAACACTAGAGATGGACACTCTGAGTATCTGGTCATGCCCTTTGGCCTGTGCAACGCCCCTGCCGTCTTCCAAGACTTTGTTAATGAAATTTTTCGTGATCTCTTATATTCCTGTGTTGTTGTGTATCTGGACGATATCCTGATTTTTTCTGCCAACCTAGAAGAACACCGCCAGCATGTCCGCATGGTTCTTCAGAGACTTCGTGACAATCAACTTTATGCCAAGATGGAGAAATGTCTATTTGAATGTCAATCTCTTCCTTTCCTAGGATACTTGGTCTCTGGCCAGGGACTACAAATGGATCCAGACAAACTCTCTGCCGTCTTAGATTGGCCACGCCCCTCCGGACTCCGTGCTATCCAACGTTTTTTGGGGTTCGCCAATTATTACAGACAATTTATTCCACATTTTTCCACCATTGTGGCTCCTATCGTGGCTTTAACCAAGAAGAATGCCAATCCTAAGTCATGGCCTCCTCAAGCGGAAGACGCCTTTAAACGGCTCAAGTCTGCCTTTTCTTCTGCTCCCGTGCTCTCCAGACCTGACCCATCTAAACCCTTCCTATTGGAGGTAGATGCCTCCTCAGTAGGAGCGGGAGCGGTCCTTCTACAAAAAAATTCTTCCGGGCATGCTGTTACTTGTGGGTTTTTTTCTAGGACCTTCTCTCCGGCGGAGAGGAACTACTCCATCGGGGATCGAGAGCTACTAGCCATTAAATTAGCACTTGAGGAATGGAGGCATCTGCTGGAGGGATCAAGATTTCCAGTTATTATTTACACCGATCACAAAAATCTCTCCTATCTCCAGTCTGCCCAACGGCTGAATCCTCTCCAGGCCAGGTGGTCTCTGTTCTTTGCCCGATTTAATTTTGAAATTCACTTTCGGCCTGCCGATAAGAACATCAGGGCCGATGCTCTCTCTCGTTCCTCGGATGCCTCGGAAGTAGAGCTCTCTCCGCAACACATCATTCCTCCTGACTGCCTGATCTCCACTTCTCCAGCCTCCATCAGGCAAACTCCTCCAGGGAAGACCTTCGTCACTCCACGCCAACGCCTCGGAATCCTCAAATGGGGTCACTCCTCCCATCTCGCAGGCCATGCGGGCATCAAGAAATCCGTGCAACTCATCTCTCGTTTCTATTGGTGGCCGACTCTGGAGACGGATGTTGTTGATTTTGTGCGGGCCTGCACTGTCTGTGCCCGGGATAAGACTCCTCGCCAGAAGCCGCTGGTCTTCTTCATCCTCTGCCTGTTCCCGAACAGCCCTGGTCTCTGATTGGTATGGACTTTATTACAGACTTACCCTCATCCCGTGGCAACACTGTTGTTTGGGTGGTCGTTGAACGATTCTCCAAGATGGCACATTTCATCCCTCTTCCTGGTCTTCCTTCTGCGCCTCAGTTGGCAAAACAATTTTTTGTACACATTTTTCGTCTTCACGGGTTGCCCACGCAGATCGTCTCGGATAGAGGCGTCCAATTCGTGTCAAAATTCTGGAGGGCTCTCTGTAAACAACTCAAGATTAAATTAAACTTTTCTTCTGCTTATCATCCTCAATCCAATGGGCAAGTAGAAAGAATTAACCAGGTCCTGGGTGATTATTTACGGCATTTTGTTTCCTCCCGCCAGGATGACTGGGCAGATCTTCTACCATGGGCCGAATTCTCGTATAACTTCAGAGTTTCTGAATCTTCTTCCAAATCCCCATTTTTCGTGGTGTACGGCCGTCACCCTCTTCCCCCCCTCCCTACTCCCTTGCCCTCTGGTTTGCCCGCTGTGGATGAAATAACTCGTGATCTTTCCACCATATGGAAAGAGACCCAAAATTCTCTCTTACAGGCTTCATCACGCATGAAGAAGTTTGCTGATAAGAAAAGAAGAGCTCCCCCCATTTTTTCTCCCGGAGACAAGGTATGGCTCTCCGCTAAATATGTCCGCTTCCGTGTTCCCAGCTACAAATTGGGACCACGCTATCTTGGTCCTTTCAAAATTTTGTGCCAGATTAATCCTGTCTCTTATAAACTTCTTCTCCCTCCTTCTCTTCGTATTCCTAATGCCTTTCACGTTTCTCTTCTTAAACCACTCATCATCAACCGTTTCTCTCCTAAACTTATCTCTCCCACTCCTGTCTCCGGTTCTTCAGACATCTTTCCTGTAAAGGAGATACTGGCCTCCAAAAAGGTCAGAGGAAAAACCTTCTTTTTGGTTGACTGGGAGGGCTGTGGTCCTGAAGAGAGATCCTGGGAACCTGAGGACAATATCCTAGATAAAAGTCTGGTCCTCAGGTTCTCAGGCTCCAAGAAGAGGGGGAGACCCAAGGGGGGGGTACTGTTACGCCGAGCGCTCCGGGTCCCCGCTCCTCCCCGGAGCGCTCGCTACACTCTCGCTCCCGCAGCGCCCCGGTCAGATCCACTGACCGGGTGCGCTGCGATACCGCCTCCAGCCGGGATGCGATTCGCGATGCGGGTGGCGCCCGCTCGCGATGCGCACCCCGGCTCCCGTACCTGACTCGCTCTCCGTCGGTCCTGTCCCGGCGCGCGCGGCCCCGCTCCCTAGGGCGCGCGCGCGCCGGGTCTCTGCGATTTAAAGGGCCACTGCGCCGCTGATTGGCGCAGTGGTTCTAATCTGTGTGTTCACCTGTGCACTCCCTATGTATACCTCACTTCCCCTGCACTCCCTCGCCGGATCTTGTTGCCATTGTGCCAGTGAAAGCGTTCCCTTGTGTGTTCCTAGCCTGTGTTCCAGACCTCCTGCCGTTGCCCCTGACTACGATCCTTGCTGCCTGCCCCGACCTTCTGCTACGTCCGACCTTGCTTCTGTCTACTCCCTTGTACCGCGCCTATCTTCAGCAGTCAGAGAGGTTGAGCCGTTGCTAGTGGATACGACCTGGTCACTACCGCCGCAGCAAGACCATCCCGCTTTGCGGCGGGCTCTGGTGAACACCAGTAGTGACTTAGAACCGGTCCACTAGCACGGTCCACGCCAATCCCTCTCTGGCACAGAGGATCCACCTCCTGCCAGCCGGCATCGTGACAACAACCACCCCAAAAATATGCAAAATTTTATCGAAATTGTCTGACAAAATACCTTTTTTTTGAAAAAACAAGCGCATATACATCAGTTCAGAAGACTCTATAATGCAGGACGGTGGACCACCCAAAGACATTCTTCTATAATATAATAAACCACACAATATGTTCAAATGTTTTAAATAATTGAAATTTCAAGACCAAGGCCCCACCTCTGCTGCATCAGTAACCCATATATTGCCTAACAGGCACAGACTGGAGTTGACTGATGCACTAGTACACACTACACACCCGTCACCCGAGCTTCACAATCCACCCCAAAAAACCGCAACATTTTTTCGAAGTTGTCTGACAAAATACCTCTTTGTTAAAACAAGCGCATATACAGCAGTTCAGAAGACTCTATAATGCACGACGGTGGACCACCCAAAGACATTCTTCTCAAAAGTAATAAACCACACAATGTTTGAAATTTGTTTAAAAAAATTATTACATGTGTGTAAGTGCATCTGTCTCCAAAAAATCAGATGGCAAAAGGATTCTATTCGCCAAAAATGATTAAGCAGAGTTAATCCCTCTCCATCTATTTTTTTTTTTCATTAAAAAATCACACGCAACAAGTAAAATTTAATTTTATTACTGATAAAATTACCAGTAAATTTAACAATAACACTACCCAAGAGTGTTTAATTACCCCATACATTGCACCAGGAGCAGTCAGGAGTAGGTCTCAGCAGTACCCAAGCGGTTTTAATAACCCCTTACCTTGCCCGATCAATTGTGAGATCGAGCAATAACAGGTGTGTTATGGCCTCAGATGTCCTGGGCCGCACTAGCGCACCACTAAACGGATTAGAGTCTCTCTATCTTTCAAGGAGAGGTGCGTGTTGCACGCTGAAACCAGTTCGTGATAGGGATCTGTGATTGCAATTATTTAATCTTAAAACGAGGAATTACCAGTAAGTGAGGGTCATAAGCTGACGTTTATTAAGTCCCTGCCCTTTGTACACACCGCCCGTCGCTATAAGCGATTGGATTAGTTAGTGAGTTGGTTAGTGAGGTCCTCGGATCGGCCCAGGCGGGGTAGGAGAAGGCCCTGGCAGAGCGCCGAGAATTTAACGATCATTGTTGAAATTTGCATTAACCCCTTAAGGACCAATGCAAATAAACCTGTACGCCCCTGAAAGACCAGGTCTGTTTTTTCAAATCGGGGATGTCTGTCTTTATTAGAGAATAACTCTGGTAACGTTTTGCCAATCACGATAATTCTGACATTGTTTTTTTGTCACAAGTTGTCCTTCATGTACATAGTAAAAGTAAGCCGATATCATTTGTAGTTTATTTTTACAATGCAAAAAATCATGAAATTTTTACAAAAAATTACGATTTTTTGCTATTTTAACACTAATAGGTGGCATATATTTATACTTACTGACCAAATAGTTTATGAAACTTATACTTTCAGATGTCTACTTTATTTTGACGTCATTTTATAGTTTTTAATTAACATTTTAAATTAGTTAGAAGCCTAACAATTTAACCCCTTCCCGACCTATGACATACCTGTACGTCATGGGTGGCAAGGTGTTCCCGACCCATGACATACAGGTACGTCATGGACATTACTGCCGCTACTCGCGGCATCCCGCAGCGCCCGGAAAGATGGTGGCTATAACTGATAGCCACCCATCTTACCGTGCGACCACGGGAAGTTTCGTCCCCCACCCCCCCCAGCGATCGCTGCTATCAGCTAGTCTAATCTGACTAGCTGATAGCAGCGTTTCGCTATCAGAATACTTAGCAGCGCGGTGTGCGAGTCCGGATCACGGGGATCGGGGGACACACCGCTCTGCTAAGTGTCCCTGACCCGTCCCCCGGCGTCACTTACCCGTCGGAGCGGTGTCCCGAGCGGTCCCGGCGTCCTCCGTGCGGTCCCGGCTGCGCTGCGTCCCGGAGGTGAGTTTCCGGCAGCAGTGCGGCATCTTCATTGGCAGCAGTGAGATCGCCGTAAAGCGATCTCACTGCTGCCTCTGGGAGTTTCAAAACTGCAACTCCCAGCATGCCCAGACAGCCTTTGGCTTTCTGGGCATGCTGGGAGTTGTAGTTTTGCAACATCTGGAGGTCCACAGTTTGGAGACCACTGTATAATGGTCTCCAATCTGTGCTCTTCCAGATGTTGCAAAACTACAAATCTCAGCATGCTCAGTCTGTCCAGGCATGCTGGGAGTTGTAGTTCTCTAACATCTGGAAGAGCACAGATTGGAGACCATTATACAGTGGTCTCCAAACTGTGGACCTCCAGATGTTGCAAAACTACAACTCCCAGCATGCCCAGACTGCCCAAGCATGCTGGAAGTTGTAGTTCGGCAACATCTGATCCTTCAGATATTGCCGAACTACAACTTCCAGCATGCCTTGGCAGTCTGGGCATGCTGGGAGTTGTAGTTTTGCAACAACTGGAGGCACACTAGTTGGGAAACATTGTCCGTTTCCTACCTCAGTGCCTCCAGCTGTTGCAATTGTTGCAAAACTATAACTCCCAGCATGCACTGACAGACCATGCATGCTGGGAGTTGTAGTTTTGCAACAGCTGGAGGCACACTGGTTTGGAAACACTAAGTTTGGTTGCAAAACACTTGAAAGTTTATTACTTAACTTAGTGTTTCCAAACCAGTGTTCCTCCAGCTGTTGCAAAACTACAACTCCCAGCATGCACGGACAGCCAAAGGGCATGCTCGGAGTTTGCAACAGCTGGATGTTTGCCCCCCCCCCCCCCCCCTCAATGTTAATGTACAGGGTACACTCACATGGGCGGAGGTTTACAGTGAGTGCTGCAAGTTTGAGATGGCGCAAATTTTGCGCTGCAGCTCAAACTTCCAGCGGCAAACTTGCTGTGAACCTCTGCCCATGTGACTGTACCCTAAAAACACTACACTACACTGACACTAACCTAAAATAAAAAGTAAAAAACACTACATATACACATACCCCTACACAGCCCCCCTCCCCCCAAAAAATGAAAAACGTCTGGTACGCTACTGTTTCCAAAACGGAGCCTCCAGCTGTTGCAAAATAATAACTCCCAGTATTGCCGGACAGCCATTGACTGTCCAGGCATGCTGGGAGTTTTGCAACAGCTGGAGGCACCCTGTTTGGGAATCACTGGCGTAGAATACCCCTATGTCCACCCCTATGCAAATCCCTAATTCAGGCCTCAAATGCGCATGGCGCTCTCTCACTTTGGAGCCCTGTCGTATTTCAGGGCAACAGTTTTGGGACACATATGGGGTATCGCCGTACTCGGGAGAAATTGCCTTACAAATTTTGGGGGGCTTTTTCTTCTTTAACCCCTTATGAAAAGGTGAAGTTGGGGTCTACACCAGCATGTTAGTGTAAAAAAATAAATTTTTTACACTGACATGCTGGTGTTGCCCTATACTTTTCATTTTCACAAGAGGTAAAAGGGAAAAAAGACCCTCTAAATTTGTAACGCAATTTCTCCTGAGTACGGAGATACCCCATATGTGGGCGCAAAGTGCTCTGGGGGCGCACAAGGCCCAGAAGGGAGAGTGCACCATGTACATTTGAGGCGATTTGCACAGGGGTGGCTGATTGTTACAGCAGTTCTGACAAACGCAAAACAATAAATATCCACATGTAACCCCATTTTGGAAACTACACCCCTCACGGAATGTAATAAGGGGTGCAGTGAGCATTTACACCCCACTGGTGTATGACAGATTTTTGGAACAGTGGTCTGTGAAAATGAAAAATAAAATTTTTGATTTGCACAGTCCACTGTTTCAAATATCTGTCAAACGCCAGTGGGGTGTAAATGCTCACTGCACCCCTTATTAAATCCCATGAGGGGTATAGTTTCCAAAATGGGGTCACATGTGGGGGGGGGGGTCCACTGTTCTGGCACCATAGGGGCTTCCTAAATGGGACATGCCCCCCAAAAACCCTTTCAGAAAAACTCACTCTCCAAAATCCCATTGTCGCTCCTTCCCTTCTGAGCCCCCTACTGCGCCCGCCGAACACTTGACATACGCATATGAGGTATTTCCTTACTCAAGAGAAATTGGGTTACCAATTTTAGGGTGATTTCTCTCCTTTTGTAAAAATTCAAAAATTGGGTCTACAAGAAAATGCGAGTGTAAAAAATGAAGATTTAGAATTTTCTCCTTCACTTTGCTGCTATTCCTGTGAAACACCTAAAGGGTTAAAACACTTACTGAATGTCATTTTGAATACTTTGGGGGGTGCAGTTTTTATAATGGGGTCATTTATGGGGTATTTCTAATATGAAGATCCTTAAAATCCACTTCCAACCTGAACTGGGCCCTGAAAAATTACGATTTTGAAAATCTTGAGAAAAATTGGAAAATTGCTGCGGAACTTTGAAGCCCTCTGGTGTCTTCCAAAAGTAAAAACTTGTCAATTTTTTAATGCAAACACAAAGTAGACATATTTTATATGTGAATCAATATGTAATTTATTTGGAATATCCATTTTCCTTTCAAGCAGAGACTTTCAAAGTTAGAAAAATGCTAAATTTTCAAAATTTTCATGAAATTTTTAGATTTTTTACCAAGAAAGGATACAAATATCAGTGAAATTTTACCGATAACATAAAGTAGAATATGTCACGAAAAAACAATCTCGGAATCAGAATGATAAGTAAAAGCATTCCAGAGTTATTAATGCTTAAAGTGACAGTGGTCAGATTTTCAAAAAATGCCCAGGTCATGAAGGTGAAAATGGGCTGGGTCATGAAGGGGTTAACTTGAAATTTTGAAAATATTGAAAATTTGAAAAGTACATCTTTTTTTATGTGCTATGCAAGGTTTGCAGAAATTAAAAGGTAGAACATAGGAACACCCCCCCAAATGACACCATTTTAAAAACTAGACCCCTCAAGGTATTCGCTAGGGGGTACAGTGAGTATTTGTCCACCATTACATATTACATGCTGCGGATGTCCGCCAATGCGATTCTACACATTATGCTTTTTTTTTTTTATTAGATTCATTTAATAAATGTATTTTTAATTTTTTATTTTTTTTATTTTTTACACTTTTATTACATTTTTATTTATTTTTACACTTTTATTTTATTTATTTATTTATTTTTACACTTTTTAATGCTTTGGAATACTTAGTATTCCAAAGCATTGCAGTTATATGCTGCCTGCCAGTTTTCACTAGCAGGTAGCATATTAGGACATGCCTCTGGCACGTCCTACAGGCAATACCCAGGGCAGACCTGGGGGTCTTTGTAGGACCCCCGGCTGCCCAGGTATGCAGCAGCACCCCGCAATGCTCCGGTGTGCTGCAGGAGAGACAGAGGGAGCCCCCTCCCTCTGTCAGAACTCCTTACAGCGAGCGGTCACTTCTGACCGCGGCTGTAGGGGTTAAACTGTCGGGAGTGAAGTGAACTTCATTCCCGGCAGTGCGGCCACACACAGCACCCCGCGATCGCGATGCGGGGTGCTGCAGAGGAGACAGAGGGAGATCCCTCCCTCTGTCATAACACTTACAGCCTGCGGTCACTTCCGACCGCGGCTGTAAGGGTTAAAACTGCCGGGACCGAAGTTTACTTCGGTCCTGGCAGTGCAGCAGGGTCCCGGCTGTGTGATACAGCCGAGTCCCTGCCGCGATCTCGTGGGTGCACTGGGCAGCACCCACGAGAAGAATGGACGAGTATAGACATCCAGGTGCGGGAACGCCCGCCAACCTGGACGTCTATACTCGTCCATGGTCGTTATCGGGTTAAGCATGTATTTAGCTACAGCTAAATATCCCAGAATTTAAGGCCCAAGGCCAGAGGCACCAGGGAGGCAAGTAGTTCCTGAAAGACAAAGAATGAGTCTGGAGCAGTCATTTGCAGTACCCAAGAGGGTTTCATAACCCCTTACATTTAAAGATCAATGTTGACATTTGCATTAAGCATGTATTTAGCTACTGCTAAACTTCTAAAAATTATAGGCCCAAAGCCAGAAGCTTCAGTTTTCCCCATATTAGGAGCATAGTTGTCCCCCAGATTAGGCAGCATAGATGTCCCCCAGATTAGGACCATAGTTGTCCCCCAGATTAGGCAGCATAGATGTCACCCAGATTAGGAGCATACTTGTCCCTCAGATTAGGCAGCATAGATGTCCCCCAGATTAGGCAGCATAGTTGTCCCCCAATCAGCGCGGGCCGGTCAGAGCCAATCAAAGGGCCATATGTGTCAAGCGGGCCGTACAATCCCCAGGTCTGCCCCAGAGGGTTTCATAACCAACCACAATAGAGAAAATTTTGTTGTAGGAGCATGGTCAATCCACTCAGACCCATCTGTCATTGGTGGCTGGAAATCCTGGCTGATCCATCCCTGATTCATCTTGACAAACGTCAGTTTCTCCACATTTTTAGTGGACAGACGAGTTCGCCTTAGGGTGACTATGGCCCCGGCCGCACTAAACACCCGCTCTGATGGCACACTACTGGCCGGGCAGGACAGCTTTTCCAGGGCAAACTCCGCTAGTTGCGGCCATAAATCGAGTTTGGCTGCCCAGAAGTCCAGCGGATCTTCAACGGTTGTTGGCAGGGTCATGTCGAGGTAAGCCATCACCTGCTGGTTCAGGTCCTGCTCCATGTCCACCTGCTGCTGATGAGTAGCTTCACTATGCGGCTGAAGGAAGCTACTCATCAGCGACTGTAGACTCAGGCTGCTGCTGATTGAGCCGGTACTGCTCCTGCCACCCCTCCCCTCCCCAGCAGCCGTGGCAGTGGAAGGTGAGCGCAGAGGGCCCCCCGAGTCAGACCTGCGAGTGGATGGACCATGTGGCCGATAGGCATCAGCCAACCGACTACGTAGAAGCTCCCTGAAGTAGGTCAGTTTGTCCTCCCTCTCAGTGGGTGTAAAAAAGGCCCCCATTCTGGGCCGGTAGCAAGGGTCTAATAAGGTGGAGATCCAGAAGTCATCGCGCTAACGAATTTTGACAATTCGGGGGTCAATACGCAAGCAACTCAGCATGCATCGTGCCATTTGTGACAGTGACTCACTGGGACTACCTGCCTCCATCTCCACTGCATACTGCCACGGTGTGTCTGGGTCCTCTGTCTCGCCTCCCTCGTAATAACCCTCCAGCTCCTCTGGCTGCTCCTGCTCCTCCCCTCCTGTCCAATGACCAGAAACACCGGGCATCTCATCCACCGTAAACTGTGCTCCGCTCTGCCCCTCATCATCCTCCTCCAGTTCATCCCCCACAGGACTCATGTAGCCTTCTGATGTAGGCGCAACATCTCCATTGCCGTGACCAGCCATGTTTTCAATCATTTTTTGGAGTAAATGTAGGTGTGGAATTACGTCGTTCATGGCGTAATTCGAGCGACTAACAAAAAATGTGGCTTCCTCAAAGGGCCTCAGCAAACGGCAGGTGTCACGTATGAGCTGCCACTTGTTCACATTGAAGTTACACAGGGGAGTACTCCTATCTGCTTGTATCATCAAAAAATCCGTGATGGCTTTTCTTTGTTCTTATAGTCTGTCCAACATATGGAGGGTGGAATTCCAACGTGTGGCAACTCACAAATGAGACGATGTTGTGGGATACCGTTCTGACGCTGCAGCTCAAGCAAAGTGTGCTTGGCGGTGTACGAGTGGCTGAAGTGCATGCACAGTTTCCTTGCCATTGTCAGGACGTCTTGCAAATGGGGTGAAGACTTGATGAACTTCTTGACAACCAGATTCAACACGTGTGCCATGCAGGGCGAATGGTTCACACTTCCTTGTCGCAGCGCGGCCACAATGTTCTTCCCATTGTCGGTCACCATGGTTCCCATTTCCAGATTTCGTGGAGTAAGCCATACTCGGATTTCTTCCCTAATGAACTTCAGCAGTTCCTCCCCTGTGTGACTCCGTTCGCCAAGGCAAACCATGTGAAGGACGGCTTGACAGCGCTGTGCCCTACACACGTGGTACGATGAAGGGCCACCGAGATTTGGATGTGCAGTGGAGGCCGAGGACACGGGGGAGGAGGAGGCGCAAACTGTAAAAGGACACACTGCCTGGGAGCGAGAGCGTGGAGGAGGAAGCGGTGTGACCTGTCCAAGTTGCTGCTGTGGCTGTGCAGGAACAACATTTACCCAGTGGGCTGTAAATGACATGTATTGTCACTGCCCGTAGTTACAGCTCCACACATCGGCGCTGCCGTGCACTTTTGAACACACCGACAGGCTCAAGGACTGGCTCACCTTCTCTTGTACAAACTTATGCAGGGCTGGTACTGCCTTCTTCGCAAAGAAATGACAGCTTGGGACTCTCCACCTTGGCAAGCCATCAATTCCCTGAAAGCTGCAGAGTCCACCAGTTGGAAAGGGAGGGACTGCAACACCAGCAACTTGGACAGGAGCACATTCAACTTCTGCGCCGTTGGATGAGTGGGCGCATACTGTTGTCTTTTGGACATGGCTTCGCCGATCGATTGTTAGCGGAATGGCTGACTACGAGCGGAGGAAGCAGGAGCGCAAGAAGGATGGTTTGACACAATGCTCCCTTCGGCTGAGGTGGTGGAGCCTTGGCTGGATGACGGAGGGACCGGATGGCCACTGGGTGATGCGGCAGGCTGGATCACTACCTCGGAGCCACGGTTATCCCAGGCCGCTTTATGGTGGCGAATCATGTGTTGACTATTTCACTGCTATTGGCGCCGTCTCCAGGAACCCCTGTTCCACTACCTCCCTGAATGGTAGCTTGCCGCGAACTAGGTGGTCTCCCCCTGGCACGTTTGGCTCCTGAATTTCCACTACTTCCACCACCACGCTGATTGCCAACCCACCACCACGCTGATTGCCAACCGTGCTACCGCCTTGCTGCCTCATAGACAAAGAGCAAATCTCTTCTGCTGATGATGATGATGATGAAGCCCCGGCTTCTGCACCCGGCTCCCAATTGCGATCGGCTTCATCATCATCAAAAGATGTGTGCACGTCACTGATGTCCTCCTCGTGTTCCACAACAGTGTCTGCCTCAGGACCCTGAACAATTGAAACACCGCCTCCCACGTCACTCTCCGCATCACTACTTGCCCGCCTTGCGGAGCAAGGGACACATGTCTCCTCACATTCTTGGCTGCCCATTAGATGCTGACTGTCCTCTATTACATCGTCCTCGCTAAATAGTGGAGCTGAACCCAAAGCATGAGATACTTCTTTGGGAGAGGGAACAGCATAGGACAAAGGCAATGGGATTACGGGGACTGCTCCCGGGCCATGCCAACTGAGGGTTGTGTCTGAGGAACCCACCGACTCTTGACTGGGGTTGTCAGATGTCGCTTGTGATGATGGGGATGAGTGTGCAAACCAATTGACGAGGAGAGATGGGTCGACGACACGACCGCTGGGTGTTAACGGGAGCTCAGGGCCTATTGCTGCGACTCCTGCTGCCACTCGCCCCAAGTCTGCTGCCAACTCTGCCTGACGTATGTAGGCCTCTGCCCCTTCTCTGTGCACGTCCTGGCACTTCCCTGCCTGACATACTTAGTGCGTTTATGAGGGTATAGAACAGCAGCAGGCGATTACTTACGGCTGTCCTTTCAAAGTATATAGGCCCTAGACAGAATAACAGTTACTAAATAGTACACTCCTTTGTTGTATGTATGCCCTTTGCAATGATGAGCGCACTGTTAAGCGTATTTATAGGCAGAAAAAAACTCTTTTTTTGTTGTATACACCAGCCAGTGTATACTAATGTGTGGAATAGCACTGAATTTAGCACCGAGACAGAAATACAGGTACTAAATAGTACACTACTTGGTTGTATGTATGCCCTTTGCAATGATGAGCGCATTTGTATGCAGGAAAAACTTTTTTTTTTCTTTAATACACCGGCAGGTGTATAACTAGTGTTGAGCGGCATAGGCCATATTCGAATTCGCGAATATTCGCGAATATATGGACGAATATTAGTCATATATTCGTGAATATTCGCATATTCGTAATATTCTCGTTTTATTTTCGCATATGCGAAAATTAACATTTGCGAAAATTTGCTTATACAAAAATTTGCATAAGCGAAAATGCGCATATTAGAAAATTTGTATATGCAAATTTTCGCATATGCGAAAATTCGCATGCCAGTCTCACACAGTAGTATTAGAGCCTTCTTTACACCACACAAGCTGGAAGCAGAGAGGGGTGATCACTGTGATGTGTACTGAGAAAAAAAAATAAAACTAATATTCGTAATTACGAATATATAGTGCTATATTCGCAAATATTCGCGAATATGCGATATTCGCGAATAAAATTCGCATTGCGAATATTCGCGAGCAACACTATGTAGAACGTGTGGCATAACACTTAATTTAGCACAGAGACAGAAAAAAAGGTGGTATATGGTACGCTATTTGCTTGTATGTAGGCCCTTTGCAATGATAAGGCAACTGTTAAGCGTATTTTTACTCAGGAAAACGTGTGGTATAACACTGAATTTAGCACAGAGACTGAGTAACAGGTGAAAAATGGTAAAAAGGCACTAAAGTCCACACTAATATGACTTATTTCTGAACAGCAGCAGGACCCAACAGTGCAGCACCACAAAAAAAAAATCCAGGGATTAAACCCTAAATTGCACTCTGTCACACAATTCTGAGCAGCAGAAGATTTGTTGAGAAAAAAAACCTCAATAGAGCAGAAAAATGAGGAGATAAGATGCTTCAGAAAGTTCAGGCAGCTTGGAGATCTGTATGAGGCAGCTGACAGCTATCTGCCCCTCTCTGCTGCAATGCTAAATAACGTGAATAGGAGGTTTAGCAATCAATGATCCTTCTCAGAGTAACAGCACAGCACTCTGCACTCCTGTCTTTCCCTAATGCTGATGTGACTAGCAGTTGCAGTGTAACGCTGTGGTATGAGCTATTCACACACACGCAGTCCCGTCCTCTCTATCTCTGAGTGCATAGATGAAATGAAGAGAGGAACGATGACTGACGATTATATAGGGCTGTGACATCACAGGGGTCAATGAATGCTGATAGGCTGCATCTCACATGTGGTTCAGGGTCAGCCCGCCTACCTTCATTCCCGCCGCTGTTTCCCGCCCTCCCATAATCCCCTGCCCCATGTACTCACATGTTTTTCCGCCATCTTAGGTCCCCAATAGCCTGGAATGCTGTAAAATGGAGTTTAATGAAGCGATTCGTGCGATAGAATCGCGGCGATATTCGTATTCGTTGCGAAACAAATTTTTCATGAAATTCGTAACAAATTCGGGTTCGTCAAGTTCGATTCGCTCATCTCTAGCCCCGACATATAAAAGCATTGTATGTCAATGCTGACATCGACATGCAATGGCCTCTGAGAGGCCATCTTATGTCGATTTGATCACATGTCGGGGCCATCACATGTCGGGGGGTTACTGTAGTAACCTGTCGATGATTATGTGCTATTCCCACTGCTCATAACTTCCTGTTCTCCATCTCTATTGCCCGCTCAGCCAATCACTGGCCACAGAGGGGACCTGCCTCATACAGCAATTTGCCGAATGGGCATTTTCCATGTGTCAGGACAAAAAACAGGAAGTTCTGAGCAGCGGACAACACTAAGAACGACGCCAGGAGGGGATCTTTGGCAGGTGAGTACATCTTAGTGTAACCTAAGAACCCCTGAGCACATCTTAGTGTAAAATATTTCCCTGAACAGCACCTTTTAATTAAATCTAAGCCATATGGACTGACCTTTGTGTACTTCACAGCAATGTCTATGTAATTTCCTTACAGCAGAACCTTCCATTATCCCATGAGACATCAGAACCTGAAGGAATCTCTGGTGACTTGCAGTGATGGCCATTCTTCCCTGTCAAATAAAAAGCAAAAGACAATTATTACAATGTACAGTGATACCTCAACTTACAATGGCCTCAACATACAATAGTTTCAACATACAATGGTCTTTTCTGGACCATCGTAACTTGAAACCAGACTCAACATACAATGTACAGACAGTCCAGATCTGTGATACGTGTCAATGGCCGGAAGAACTGACCAAACAGAATGGGCAATTCACTGGTAAAACACCTGTATTACTGAAGCGTATGCACTGACTGGTGTCTGGTTGCACAACCTACAATACAGAGAGGTATTACATGTTCTGTACACTTTACCTGTACCAGGTATAGCTGCTCCTTTGGACACCAGGTCAGGGCGACTCCATTTTACTTTTTTTTTTAGGACATTGTATGTATTGTACAGGACCCTGAAGAAGCTGCCGTCCTCTACATAGACCAGTGTTTCCCAAGCAGGGTGCCCCCAGCTGTTGCTAAACTACAACTCCCAGCATGCCCGGACAGCCTTTGGCTGTCCGGGCATGCTGGGAGTTGTAGTTTTGCAACAGCTGGAGGCTCCCTGCTTGGAAAACACTGACATAGACAGTGATTGCTGCTCCCAGCAGGGTGTGTGCGGGTGTGTCTCCTGGGACTTCCAGCGGAGCGGGGCCGGGCGGAGTTTTCCGGCGGGTTTTCCCCGGGTTTGTGGCGGATTCCTGGGGGGGGGGCTCCTGCGGTGGAGCCTCGTGGCTCCGCTCCCCGTTCGGGGCTGGCGGGGAGTGGAGTGAAAACTTCGACAGCCATTGTTCCGGCCGGGAGAAGATCGGGCAGAGTCTGCAGCAATGCAGGCTCTGCTACCCAGGCTACGGGTGCCAGCCAGAGATCCACTGGTGGAAGAAAGGCACGGAAAAGCAGTGTGGAGATGTGGTCGGAGAGTGGGCCCGGCGAGTCCAGTTCCACGTACTGCTCCCGCATGGCCGCAAGGTTTGCGGAGTACGAGCAGTGCGGCAAGGAGCTGAGGATGGCCAGAGAGGATCTGCGTGCGACCCAGAGTCTGATGAGTACCGGATCCAGAAAGAGCAAGCCAGAACTGAAGAAGAGGATAACATCGCTGAAAGGCGAGATTGTGAGGCTGGAGGCGAGGAGAGCGGAGATACTGGAGGGGAGCGGTCTCTTCAAGGAGAAGCTGATCAACAGCAATCGGTTTGCTGCCACGAAATCCCCAGGTAAGGTGGAGGTGGATGATGGGGAGAGTAGTGGCGGCGAAGATAGTGAGGATGGTGGTGAAGAGGAGAAGATGGAGGAAAGTGTGGGAGTTGTAGCTACTCCAGGTGACACCCAGACCCAGGACAGCTACATTGAGGCTGGACAGGTGGCACTTCCGCCAAGCGAGAGTGAGGAGGATGACGTGGAGGGTGGGGCTGGGGGTCTGCTGAGGGCAATTGTGATGCAGGAGTCCCCAGCCCACCTCCAGAATTTCACCTTTGGGGACGAGGAGTGTGAAGATGTGGTGGTCAAGCAGAGGTCCAAGAAAAGGAAGACAAAGGAGACGGTACAATATGTATTTGTCCCCTTCCAGCAGTCTGGGCCAGCTGCAAAGCTGGTTCAGGCTGCGGGCTCCCCCAAACTGCCAGACCCCGTTCCTGTGGTGGAGCGGGGCCAGCACGGGGAGTACAGTAAGGCGTCAGGAAAGGCTAAGGGCGCAATAGTTGTGAAGCCCACCCATCCTGTCGGTAGGGAAGGGCAGGATGGGCACATGCCGGGCAGCTCTGGCACTCCAGGACCGCCCCAGGGTGGCAGGGGCCGTGTCCAAGTGCCAGAGGCAAGTTATGCTGCCGTGTGCTCGGGGGGCGGTTCCCCGAGTACTGTGGGCCCTACTGGCGCCGCGGGGCACTCCCCTGTGGGGGGGGGGAGTGTCCGGGCGCCAGAGAGCGTTGAGTCCGTGTGCTCGGGGGGCGGTCCCCCGAGTTCAGTTTGTTCTGCGGGCACTGCGGGGAACTCCCCTGTGAGGGGGGGGAGTGTCCCGGTGCCGGGATCATTGCCCAGTCAGGAGAAGCCATCGTCAGCAGCAGCAGCAGCCAAGCCGGAAAAACAGACTGTAATTAAGCCAGCGGTACTACAAATCCCAGCCAGCCCAGAATCAGTTAGGCAGGGTATGAGTGAGAATGCTGAGTGTAGTAGTGTTGTGGATGAGAGGAGTGTCAGTGGAGTGAATGTTGGTGGGAGTAGTGGTATGAATGGGAAAAAGGATGATGTGAGTGGTGGTGTGAGTGGTGGTGTGAATGGTGGTTCTGGGTCTGGGTCTGGGTCTGGCCCGGCTGCCCCCCCGGCAGTGACTGCTCCTAGGAGCTATGCTAATGTCGCTGCCGGGGGTCCAGGGGGGTCCCCGTCTCCGTCCGTCCCCGGGGGTTACTTGCAACAGCGCCTCCTGGAGGCTCTGCGTAGGGGAGACAGGTCGATCCAGGTAGAGGGAAGGGGTGAGGTCGACCTGTCTTTCTGGATAGAGAGGCACGGTTTGGGGGCTTTCCGAGAGCAGAATGGGGAGGTGGTCTGGTCCCTCCCGACAACCGGGCAGGACAATAACCGCAGGAATGTGGTCCGTCTGATTTGGAGGGGTGAGGATGCGTGCCCACCTCGCGCTAAAGTGGTTGAGCTCCTCCTCCAGATGGAATTCAGGGCGAGTGACATCTTTGCCCTGATCCACCCCTACGGTACGTCCGAGTTTGACGTCAGTTTCGTTCGGCCAGAGGGTCTCGAACTCTTCTGGTCAAACTACGAGGTGGCGAAGAACGAGCCCGGCTGGCGGGATTTTGCCGTAAAGGCAATTTCCCGTCAGAACTCGGTCAAGAAGGTGACCGTTTTGACCCGTAACGAGTCACTTTCTTGTTACGACATCATGACCTGGCTCGGTCGGTATGGGGATGTGACGGACATGCCCAAGAAAAACATTGATGAGCACGGGATCTGGTCCGGGGCCTGGACGTTTTCCGTCAAACTCAGGCGTTCAGGGAGTACGGTTGCCCACATTCCGTCAGCCGCCTTCCTTGGACGTGACAGGATCCAGGTCTTCTACCAGGGGCAGCCTAAGGTCTGTCACAGGTGCGGTAGCCCCACCCATTTTAGCGCAGCTTGTACTGTACAGGTCTGTGCTTTGTGTGGTGGGGTGGGTCATCTGGCCGCATCCTGTAGGCAGATCCGCTGCCATCTGTGTGGTGTCCTCGGGCACCCTTTCAGCCGTTGTCCTAGCGCCTTCGCCCGTGCGGCGGCCGCTCCGGCTGGGGAGAGCTGTGAAGTTGCCTCGGCTGGAGAGGGTACGAGCAGGGATGGGGGCGCACCAGGGCTAGTGAGGAAGAAGGGCCCCGCCAAACTAAGGCGGGAGGAAAATCGGAGGAGGAGTAGGGAGCAGGAGAGTGCCCAAGTGACGGGGGTAGCTCCGGCCCCTGCTCCTGAAGCTGGCCCTGAAATGACTGAAGCCCTGGAGGAGGACGTGCTGGATGAGGAGGTCAGGAGACTGGGCGAAGAGGAAGGCAATATGGCCGACTCTTCCGATTCCTCCCACTATGAAAGTGTGGATGAGGAGAGTGTAGAGAAGGCCAAAAAGAAAGACAAGGGCAAAAGGAAAGGGAGAAAGAAGAGGTCCAAGCCCTCTCTCCCTCGTACTGCGGGCCGGGTCCAAAGCGGAAGCCTGACTGCCCCCCCTCTGGTTGACCTGTCAAACCGGTACCTCGTCCTTGATAACATCTCCTCCCCCTCCTTGGAGGGGGAAGGTGAGGGCGAGGTGCCTAGGGAGAGAGAGCCTCTGGGGGGAACTGGGCCCTGTCCTGTTGAGGCACCTTCCTCAGAGGGCAGGGCTAGACCGGGGTCGGACGGAGACGGGGACCATATGGACCAGAGTGAGTCCAAAAAAAGGGGTAAAAGCGGTCCTGCCCTTTCTTCTTCTTCTGGGGATGAGGGCACGAAGAAGAAGGGAAAGAAGAAACAAAGGTGAGGCCATCTAACTTAATCACCCATGATGGCGGCACTCACCCCATTGACGCTGGCATCCATTAACTGTGCCAGCATAAAGTCTGATACGGCTAGATTCGCAGCCTTTGATTTTCTCGGCCGTGTTGAAGCCGACATTTTGTATCTGCAGGAGACCAGGTTGTCAGATTCAGCCTCCCTGGTAAAAGCCAGAAGAGAGTGGAGGTGCGGTCCCTCCCACTGGTCTCTTGCGGCTGAGCCGTATAGTGGGGTGGCGGTCCTTTTTACCGCTCCGGTTGAATGCCGACGGGTTATTGAGTTAGAAATGGGGAGGTGCCTGATCTTAGATGTCCTCATGAAGGGGCAAGAGCTCCGGCTCATTAACATCTACGCCCCACAAACCAAGTGGGGCCGCAAAGATCTCTTTATGAGGATTAAGCCCTTCCTTTTTACTAGCCGGCAAGTGATTTTTGGAGGGGACTTCAATAATGTCACGAGGTCCCAAGATAGGAGAGGTTCCAATGGTCCGCTGGCTTACGATAGCGTGGCCCTCAATAATATAGTTAGGGAAGCTCGCCTAGAGGACGCCCACATCCGGAGCCCCTCAGGCCACGTGGGTTTCACCTATCATCGAGGTAGCTGCAGGTCTAGGATAGACAGGTTTTATTTAAAGGAGGAAGCCGTCTCTTCCGCAGTGTCCGTGGTTGAGGTGGAATTCTCCGATCACTGTATGATTTTGTTTTCCTTGAATGTTTCAGAGACCCCCCGGATGGGTAAAGGTTATTGGAAGCTGAATTCGTCCCTCCTGGAGGAAGCGGAGATAAGACAGTCCTTTGAGGACTTTCTTCAGAGTCAGGTACCTTTACTGGACTTTTGTAGTAGTAAGTCAGAGTGGTGGGAGATATTCAAGAAGCGGGTTGCGGGGTTCTTCCGCCAGCTCTCGAGCCTCAGGTCCCTGAATAGGTACCGCCTGTATCGGGGTCTGAGGAGGAAACTCGAGCTCCTTGTCTCGACTGGAGGTAGCCGGGAGGATATCTCCAGAGTGAAATCCTTGCTGATGGGGTGTCAGTACGATAGGCACGCATCTTTGGTTTTTGAGAGGGATTACGGGAGGTACCGCTCGCCCGACCCTTACAAGAACTGTAAGATGTCAGTGAGTAGTAAAGTGGTCTCAGGACTGATTGATAGTACGGGATCTCTGAATCGGTCCAGATCAGGGATCCTGGAGGTCGTCAGATCCTTCTACTCGCACCTCTTGGGAAGGAAGGATCTAAATCGAGACGGGATGTCGGCTTTCCTGGCTGAAACTATTCCTGAGCCAGGGGTAGACCCCTCTCTTGATGTTTTGGCAGAAGAAATCAGGGAAGAGGAAGTGAGACTGGCGATCGAGGGGCTCGCCCCCAAGAAGTCGCCAGGCCCGGATGGCTTAACATCCGAGTGGTACAGGACCTTTAAGGAGTCTTTAGCTCCCCTCTTGACTGAGGTATTCAATGAGTGTCTCTCCTCGGGCACTCTACCAAAGTCAATGAGGAGGTCAGCCCTGATTCTTCTGTCAAAGGGTAAAGATCCTAGCCGGATTGAGAATTGGAGGCCCATAGCTCTTCTCAATACGGACAGGAAGCTTCTGGCCAAGATACTGTTTAATCGGTTGGTGAAGTTTGCACCCCG
The DNA here is from genome assembly GCF_029499605.1 of Hyla sarda. NCBI lineage: Eukaryota > Metazoa > Chordata > Amphibia > Anura > Hylidae > Hyla > Hyla sarda. Next base: position 137,862 of record NW_026610592.1, read on the forward strand.
GCTCCTTTCGGGGGCCCAGCACTGCTCTGTTCCGGGCCGAAGCACCTTAAGTGCTGTCCTCAGTGTCAGGGAGGCAGTGGAGCGGAGTAGTGCGGGTCTCTGGAAGGGGTACATGCTGTCCTTGGATCAGGCCAAAGCATTTGATCGGGTGAACCACGAATACCTCTGGTCTGTCCTCCTGAGATATGGCTTACCGAGTACTTTTGTGAATTGGCTTGTCACCTTATATGCAGGGGCAGAGAGTTTCCCGCTGGTGAACGGTTGGTCTGGCCGCTCTTTTGAGGTGGGGTCCGGAGTCCGTCAGGGTTGTCCTTTGAGCCCGCTGTTATACGTGTTCGCAATCGATCCCTTCGTCCGGAGGGTAGATTGTGGGCCGTTGGCGGGAGTCGGGATGACTCTGGCGGAGCCGGATGTCGCCCAGAGAGTGGTGGCGTACGCTGATGATGTCACTATTTTCGTCTCCTCACGGGAGGAGGTCGATGTGGTGATGTCAGAGGTGGACCGCTACTCGGAGGCATCCGGGTCCAAGATCAACCGGGATAAGTGTGAAAGTCTCTGGCTGGGAGGGGGAGATCCCACGTTTGATCTCCCTGACACCCTTCCAGGGCTCCAAGAGTCAGCAAAAATTCTGGGCATCACATTCGGCCAGGATGATTATCCCACCAAAAACTGGGATGGTAAGCTCCAGGATGCCACTCAGAGGGTGAACCAGTGGAAGGGTTGGTCTATGACCCTCAGGGAAAGGGTACACCTGATCAAATCGTACCTGCTCCCCTTGTTTATCTATCTGGGCAGTGTATGTATCTTACCAGAGGCTTACTACACTAGGGTCTACAGCCTGTTTTTCCAACTGTTATGGGGGAACAGGTTGAACCTAGTCAAGAGGGAGGTTACGTACCGCACGAGGAGACTAGGGGGTTTATCTATGGTAAACCCCGTGGTGTTCTTAACGAACACCTTCTTGAAAGCCAACATTGCAAACCTCTGGAAAGAGAGGGCTCCTCCGTGGGTACTCTCCTGCAAGGAGTGGTTTCGGCCTTTCTTCCAGGAATGGGAGACAGGAGGGCAAGTGAAGGACCTCCGTACACCACATGGATATCTTCCGGCTTACGCTACCCCGACTCTGAAGGCGATACGTCGGTGGGGTCTGGGAGTGTGGGAGATCAGGACCCAGTCAAGGCAGTTCCTTGACAAACGGGTTCTGTTGACCCACTTCCAGAAGCCTCTGGCGCTCAGGGACTGCCCAGGTCGGGATCTGAGGGAGGGGTTGTATCTTTTAAACATGAAAAGGATCCCCCAGAAGTTTTGGGACTTGGCCTGGCGCTGCTTTCAGGGGAAGCTATGTGTAAGGGACAACCTGAAGTACAGGAACTCTGATGACCGGGGATGTCCCCGAGAAGAGTGTGGGGACACGCTGGAAAGCATGGACCACTTCCTGCTTCATTGTCCCTTTAACATAGGGGTCTACAACAGGGTGGGCGCTTCCATCGGCTGGAGTCAACTTGCCGGCCTTGCCTATCCGGAGTGGGCTTATGGGGCATTCAGGAACCTGGGTGGCCGAGATCGGGGCACTTTATTTTTAGTCAGTTTAGTGGTTAGGTACTACACGTGGAACGCACGGTGCTTAGTGTCGACCCAACAGAAAATCCTCTCCGAGGTGGAGGTCTGTAGGAACATCACCGGTGACCTCGGGAAGATCAGGTCTTTGGAGTATGGCAGTCTTGGTACCAGTAGGGCTTCTCTCCTGTGGAGAGGTTTCTCATTTCATGTGCCCTAGGTACTAAACCTTTTGGGTAGAGTACCTTTTATTTTTGGTTAGGGGCAGTGTTATAAGGGTAGAGATAGGGTGAGGGTAGGGTCAGATTTATTGTAGGGATAGAATTAGGGAGAATTGTAGGGGGAGTTAGGGAAAGAGTATAAAATGATTTATGTATCAGGTCTGCCATCCTTCTCCCTGGTGGTGGGCTGATGCATGTGCACATTAGCTTTTTGTTTTGTTTTCAATTTACATGGTATGAAGGGCTTACAGGCAACCAAACTTGGGCCTAAAGGGGGTGGTGGTTCAGAATGTATAAGTTTGTATATAAGTTGGTTGGGAGGAGTGTTAGGTGGGGAGGGTGTATTTGTGGGTGGTGGTTTTGTGGTGTTTTGGGGACCTGACATGGGTCAGTTAAGGACTGGACTTTGAGAACTGTATGGACGGTATGGACTCTGACCCATGTACAGGAGGGGTGGTGTGGGTGAGGGGACAGTTTTAGTGTAGGTGTTTTTCTGTTGTTTTTTGTAGTGTATTAACTATATTTTTGTACATTTTCTGTGATTTTGTATATATTGTGTTTTGTATATATTGTGTTTTGTATTTATATTGTTTTATATTATATAGTGTATAGTGGCAGTCGGGCCAGTAAAAATGAAAAAAAAAGCGGTGTCATATGTGTATGTATATGTATATATATATATATATGTATATATATGTATATATATATATATATATATATATGTGTGTGTGTGTTTGATTGTGTATATGCATGTACACATGTTTGTGTATATTTTTTAATTTATTTTATTTTTTTTTTTTCCCTCCTTCGGGGAGCTGCTCCCCTCCGGTGTCTCTGCTCTCCTCGCCTCCGGCATCGCGGTATCGCTTTTCGGCGGTGTTGTCCTTTTCTTCAGTTCTGGCTTGCTCTTTTTGGGTCCGGCGCTCGCCGGTTTCTGGGTTGCGCGTGGATCCTCTCTGGCCGTCCTCGGCTCCTTGCCGTGCTGGGCATGCTTTGCGGGCCTTGCGGCTGTGCGGGGGCAGTGCGTGGGACTGGGCTTTTTGGGCCCTCTCTCCGGCCGCGTCTCCGTGCTGCTTTTCCTTGCCCTTCTTTCACCGGTGGATCTCTGGCTGTGAGGCAGAGCGTAGTTTTTTCACAAGTTGTGCTGAGCAATTTATTTATATATTATTATTATTCTTTTTTTTTTTTTTTTTTTTTCTTCCCCCCCGTGGTAAGGGTAATTTTTATGTTATAGCCAAGTTGTGCTACTTTTATGTTCCTTTTCATTTGGTTTGTTTTTATAGCCAAGTTGTGCTGAATTTTATGTTTATATATTTATTTATTTATTTATTTATTTTTTTTATAAGCCAAGTTGGGCTCTTTTTTTATTTTTTTATTTTAATGTTTTTTTTTAAAAGAAAATGAATGCGTGTTTGTGTGTGTTATTTTGGTATGGGGAAAAAGTAAAAGTGTATTTTAGTAAATTTGGGCTGGCCGGTTAGGCAGAATTTGTTTTTGCAATTTTATTTATGTTATGTTTGTTATAGCTGGTTAAGCTTGTTTTTGTTTAATGTTTTGTATCTGATTTGTTTTGCATTTTTATAATAAAAAGAGTTACAGCTCCCAGCAGATCTTTCTTACTTGTATATGTAAGGATTTGCTTTATCTGTATTACCGCATATACTCGAGTATAAGCCGACCCGAGTATAAGCCGAGACCCCTAATTTCAACCCAAAATCCCAGGAAAAGTTATTGACTCGAGTATAAGCCTAGGGTGGGAAATACCTCATCCCCCCCTGTCATCATCCAGACCCGTCATTAACATCCTCATCATCATCCCCTTGTCATCATCCCACACATCCCCCCTTCATCATCCCCTTATCATCCCACACATCCCCCCTTCATCATCCCCTTATCATCCCACACATCCCCCCTTCATCATCCCCTTGTCATCATCCCACACATCCCCCCTTCATCATCCCCTTATCATCCCACACATCCCCCCTTCATCATCCCCTTCATCATCCCCTTATCATCCCACACATCCCCCCTTCATCATCCCCTTATCATCCCGCACATCCCCCCTTCAATCCCCTTATCATCCCACACATCCCCCCTTCATCATCCCCTTGTAATCATCCCACACCCCCCCCTTCATCATCCCCTTGTCATCATCCCCACCCCCCTTCATCATCCCCACACCCCCCCTTCATCATCCTCTTCTCATCATTCGCCCTCAGTGGTCTTCAACCTGCGGACCTCCAGAGGTTTCAAAACTACAACTCCCAGCAAGCCCGGGCAGCCATCGGCTGTCCGGGCTTGCTGGGAGTTGTAGTTTTGAATAGTGTTGCTCGCGAATATTCGCAATTCGAATATTATTCGCGAATATCGCATATTCGCGAATTCGCGAATTTCGCGAATATAGCGCTATATATTCGTAATTACGAATTTTCATTTTTTTTTTTATTATTTTTTTTTTTTTTATTCACAGTACACATCACAGTGATCACCCCTCTCTGCTTCCAGCTTGTGTGGTGTAAAGAAGGCTCTAATACTACTGTGTGAGACTGGCGTGCGAAAATTCGCATATGCGAAAATTAGCGTATGCTAATTTTCGCATATACGAATTTTCGAGTATGCGAATTTCCTATATGCTAATTTTCACATATGTTAATTTTCGCATTCGCGAAAGTTCGCATATGCGAAAATAAAACGAGAATATCACGGATATGCGAATATTCGCGAATATATGACGAATATTCGTCCATATATTCGCGAATATTCGCGAATTCGAATATGGCCTATGCCGCTCAACACTAGTTTTGAAACCTCCGGAGGTCCGCAGGTTGAAGACCACTGCGGCCTTCAACATCATCCAGCCCCCTCTCACCCCCTTTAGTTCTGAGTACTCACCTCCGCTCGGCGCTGGTCCGGTCCTGCAGGGCTGTCCGGAGAGGAGGTGGTCCGGTGGGATAGTGGTTCCGGGCTGCTATCTTCACCGGGGGCGCCTCTTCTCCGCGCTTCCGGCCCGTAATAGAGGCGTTGCCTTGACAACGACGCAGAAGTACGTTGGCAATGAACGCACCTCTGCGTCGTTGTCAAGGCAACGTGACTATTCTGAGGCCGGGCCCGAAGCGCTTTGAAGAGGCGCCCCCGGTGAAGATAGCAGCCCGGAACCACTATCCCACCGGACCACCTCCTCACCGGACAGCCCTGCAGGAACGGACCAGCGCCGAGCGGAGGTGAGTACTCAGAACTAAAGGGGGTGAGAGGGGGCTGGATGATGTTGAAGGCCGCAGTGGTCTTCAACCTGCGGACCTCCGGAGGTTTCAAAACTACAACTCCCAGCAAGCCCGGACAGCCGATGGCTGCCCGGGCTTGCTGGGAGTTGTAGTTTTGAAACCTCTGGAAGTCCGCAGGTTGAAGACCACTGCGGGTGGGGGAGTTCACTCGAGTATAAGCCGAGGGGGGTGTTTTCAGCACGAAAAATCGTGCTGAAAAACTCGGCTTATACTCGAGTATATACGGTAGTTTTCTACTTATTTTTCTTTAATCCTCACTTTTTCCTATTTTTGGATGACATTTTGGGGCCTTTAGAACCAATTACCAGGTTACCATAGAGTTCTGGTCTCAACATACAATGGTCGTCCCGGAACCGATTAATATTGTAACTTGAGGGATCACTGTATTTACTTAGTTCAAGAACATAAATATCCAACAATCCATAAATATTTTGCTCAGAACCGTTTTTAACCCCTTCACTTCATCACTGTCCGACACTCATCCCCTATTTTTTAAATACCCAGAGCGTTGTGCAACCGATAAAAATGATTTTATTGGGCGCTCAAAAGATCAGCCGACATACAAGTGTTCTCTCGTTCCTCAGCTTATCGCTGGCCTTTTTACACAGGCCAGTCATCGAGAAAAATAATTGTTCCTTCCCAGAAACTGAATCCTCTATTTCAGTGGTCTCTAAACTTTAGCCCTCCAAATGCTGCAAACTACAACTTTAAGCATGACCGGACAGCCACACGATGAAAGAAACACATGAGAAAAGTGCTGGGGAAAAAACACACACAAAAACATAGTAAGTTTCTATACAAATAAACATTATTCTTAGTGAAAAAAACACCACTGAAAAATAAATAAACAAAAGGACGGAGGTGAAAAAAAAATATACTGTTAAGTTAAATAAGTCTCATTCACACCATGGATTTCAGAGCAGAATTCCACTTGAAAAATACAGTGCAGCAGCCTCTCATTGGGTGAGATTTATTAAAACCTGTGCAGAATAAAAACTTTAGCCCTCCAAATGCTGCAAAGTACAACTCCATAAATACCAATCAGATCACTCCATTTATTTTTTAGCGTCCTTTTTTGAAAATTAATAAAGCAATCCTATTGGTTGCTCCGAGCAACTTCTCCACTTTTCCTTTGCACGGGTTTTGTTAATCTCCCCCAACTGTCCTCAATACATTTCTGCTGCAACTTTTATTCTATGGAATTTCCGCAGCGGAAAGAATGTACATGTTCATTCTTTCAGCGGAATGCGCTTAGAAATGAATTGATATGGAGACGGCGCATGTCCGATCGGTCCTAGCGCTCTAGATGGAAACTCTGCCCGGAATATCTCTGGACGGAGATTCTGTAGTGTGAATGAGCCCTAAAACCTAAAGGGGTACTTCAGCAGAAAACATCTTATCCAAACAGTAGGGGATAAGATGTCTAATTGCTGTTGGGGACCCCAACGACCTCAGCTGTGGCACCCCAGTCATCGGATGCACGGAGCAAACTGGCGACTTCAGCCGTCATGCCCCCTCCATTCACGTCTATGGGAGGAGGCCTGACAGCTGCCGCTGCCGGCCCAGAGATCGCCAGGTCCCCAGCGGCGGGACCCCCATGATCAGACATCATAGATGTTTTCTGGCGGAGTACCCCTTTAAAGCGTCGCTGTCATTTGAATAAACTTTTAAAGTGTCGTCCAGACATGTCAAAAGTTGACACAGCACCAGGTCTCATTCCCGTGACCTGCTGCGATCTTGGGTTACAAGGCAATGAATTGCGCGTCTCACTCCACGGCTGTCCTCACACAGCTCCATACAGGGGGTCAGAACATGACGATGCAAACAGTATTTTCATTATTATTATAATTATTCTTTTTTATATTGTAATAGTAGTAAAAAACATAAAAACTCTATACATTTGGCACGGCTGTAATCATACAGACCCAGAAAATAAAGACAGCACATCATGTGTACTGTGCTGCCAATGTCATAAAAACTGTGTGTTTTTGTTTCTTTTTATAATTTCACCCTACAAATACATTTCTCGTACATTATGGTATGCAAAAAAAATTCAATAAGTAAATAAAAAATCCTTCATCCGGCTATTAATGGCTCTTGGAAGGCAATGAGGCAAAAAAAAAAAACAACACACACACACAAACAAAACGCCATCACATAAAATAAAAATATTTGCAGCAGGAAAGAGTTAAACTTGTACATACGCGTTTACCTGACGCATGGAAAGTTCCACTATAGACCAGTGTGCCTCCAGCTGTTGCAAAACTACAACTCCCAGCATGCCCGGACAGCCTTTGGCTGTCCGGGCATGCTGGGAGTTGTAGTTTTGTAACAGCTGGAGGCCTTCTGGTTGGCAGGGCCGCTGCATTGCCGTGGAATGAGATTTGCCATAGAATGAGATGGTCCGCCTCCATCACATCGTATTGGCTCACTCTTGTCACGTGACATATTTAAACGTCACGCATCGATGCGCACAGCAGTGTCAATTTGGAGAGGATCTCCTCACCCTGTGATAGCTGAAGCTGCACGGAGGTCTCATGGCCTCTGTGGCCCGACAGAAGTTCACACATGTACGCAGCTCATACGGCTGCCTCATATACATTTACTGTTGATCCACAGCGCTATCAGGATCCCGATGCCGCTGTCATCAATGTGCGTCCCCGCGAGCGCCCCATGCCCGCAGCTCTACTCCCCGTCCTCCGCCCCCCGCAGCTCTACTCCCCGTCCCCCGCTGCTCTACTCCCCGTCCCGTTAACGCTCAGGGAGCGGGGAACAGAAAGTAGAGCATCGGGCGCAGGTTAAGTTATTCGCGTAGTGCTGCGCATGCGCAGTACTACTTTACCTGCGCCCGATGCTCTACTTTCTGTTCCCCGCTCCCTGAGCGTTAACGGGACGGGGAGTAGAGCAGCGGGCATGGGGCGCTCGCGGGGACGCACACTGATGACAGCGCCATCGGGCGTAGGAATCCCCATAGCGATGTGGATCGCTCCCTGAGCGTTCACAGGGGATGGAGAGTAGAGCTGCGTAGGACGGGGAGTAGAGCTGCGGGGGACGGGGAGTAGAGCTGCGGGGGACGGGGAGTAGAGCTGCGGGGGACGGGGAGTAGAGCTGCGGGGGACGGGGAGTAGAGCTGCGGGGGACGGGGAGTAGAGATGCGGGGGACGGGGAGTAGAGCTGCGGGGGACGGGGAGTAGAGCTGCGGGGGACGGGGTGTAGAGCTGCGGGGGACGGGGAGTAGAGCTGCGGGGGACGGGGAGTAGAGCTGCGGGGGACGGGGAGTAGAGCTGCGGGGGACGGGGAGTAGAGATGTGGGGGACGGGGAGTAGAGCTGCGGGGGACGGGGAGTAGAGATGCGGGGGACGGGGTGTAGAGCTGCGGGCGTGGGGATCCTGATGACAGCGCCATCGGGCATCGGGATCCCGATAGCGCTGTGGATCAACAGTAAATGTATATGAGGCAGCCGTATGAGCTGCGTACATGTGTGAACTTCTGTCGGGCCACAGAGGCCATGAGACCTCCGTGCAGCTTCAGCTATCACAGGGTGAGGAGATCCTCTCCCTGTGATAGCCAAATTGACACTGCTGTGCGCATCGATGCGTGACGTTTAAATATGTCACGTGACAAGAGAGAGCCAATAGGATGTGATGGAGGCGGACCATCTCATTCTATGGCAAATCTCATTCCACGGCAATGCACCGGACCCCAGCTGCACCCCCCTGCAGCAGCCCCCGCACAGAACCGCTGTAAAGCAGTCTCCTGCTCCCAGACTGACGGTCGGGCACTTCCTGAGCCAGAGGGGGCGGCTGCTGCCAGACACGTTTTGTCTTTACACCTGCGGCATGCGGGCCCTGTGATATCAGCGCAGGGGCTGCACTGTCTGCCTGGGATGAGGAGAGCAGAGAGGTCCGGCCCCGCCCCCCTCACTCTATTGGTGGAGCAGGAGCACATGACCTTCTCCACAGACTGACACCAGCTCACCGAGGAAGCCTTCCAATACCTACAGCTGGGTCCTGCCCATCAAAGGAAGTCACTTTCTAGGAGGAGGGGGGTCGTGTGTGCAGGTTGCAATTTGGGGATTATTGGGAGGTCTATAGGCATTATCTCATGCAACAGATGGAGGCACCCTGGTAATGAAACATTGAGATAATGTCTATTTATCGCCATCTCATTATTTCTTAACAAGGGTGCCCCCAGCTGTTCCAAAATTGCAAAACTACAACTCCCAGCATGCCCACACAGCCAAAGGTATGCTGGAAGTTGTAGTTTTGCAACAGCTGTAGGCACCCTATTTGAGAAACGAGTTGGGGGTAAATATACACTATCTCAATGTTTCTCAACAAGTATGCCTCCAGCTGTTACAAAACTACAACTCCCAGAATGCCCAGACAGCCAAAGCCATCTGTCTATCTCATATCTATCAACTATCTATCTATCTATCTAATATCTATCTATCTAATATCTATCTATCTATCTCATATCTATCTATCTCATATCTATCAACTATCTATCTATCTAATATATATCTCATATCTATCTCATATCTATCTACCTCATATCTATCTATCTATCTCATATTTATCTATCTATCTATCTCATATCTATCTATCTATCTCATATCTATCTATCTATCTATCTATCTCATATCTATCTATCTATCTCATATCTATCTATCTATCTCATATCTATCTATCTCATATCTATCTATCTATCTCATATCTATCTATCTATCTCATATCTATCTATCTATCTATCTCATATCTATCTATCTCATATCTATCTATCTATGTCATATCTATCTATCTCATATCTATCTATCTCATATCTATCTATCTATCTCATATCTATCTATCTATCTCATATCTATCTATCTATCTCATCTTCTATCTATCTCATATCTATCAACTATCTATCTATCTATCTCATATCTATCTATCTATCTATCTCATATCTATCTATCTCATATCTATCTATCTCATATCTATCTATCTATCTCATATCTATCTATCTATCTCATATCTATCTATCTATCTATGTCATATCTATCTATCTCATATCTATCTATCTCATATCTATCTATCTCATATCTATCTATCTATCTCATATCTATCTATCTATCTATCTCATATCTATCTATCTATCTCATCTTCTATCTATCTCATATCTATCAACTATCTATCTATCTATCTCATATCTATCAACTATCTATCTATCTATCTCATATCTATCTATCTATCTATCTCATATCTATCTATCTCATATCTATCTATCTCATATCTATCTATCTCATATCTATCTATCTATCTCATATCTATCTCATATCTCATATCGTCCCGGATAGAACGCATTTCTCAGTCCAGATATGCATGCCTGTCTATGGGCAGAGTAAAACGGTGTACAGCTTAGGACTGTGTGGGGGCCGAGGAGCAGGGGGTTTAGCTCCTGGCATGGACTCTTTGTTTTGGGATATTTCTTGGGATGCTCAATTTATAGGACGGGGAGGAGGATATTAATGTAGAGGTCAGTGTATTAATTCTGTTATTTCATTCAGGCCCTGAGGCTGTAAGGAATTCAGGCTGAAGATCCAAAACATCTCTTTTCTGACTAGTGCTTCAAATCTGTTGGTAAGGTGTCCAGGCACTTGGTCAATTGGTATAATTGTTATGGGGTTGGTGCTTCCAGGATGATGTCGGCTGCCGTGGCGCGATAATCCATGCAGTTGGTAACCTTTCCTTATGTTGGCCCGGTGTTGGTTCAATCTGATATGTAGGGGTTGTGTTGTCCTACCTACTTATTGCTTTCCACATTCACATTGGATGAGATACACAATGTAGTTGGAATGACATGTGAGGTGTTTCTTTATGGGGAAGGATTGTCCAGTGTTGGTACTGGAGAAGTGTGATTCGTCATGACGGATGGTTTGGCAACATAGGCAGCTTGGTTTGTTTCACCGGAATGATCCTTTCTTCCCTTGATGTCCCTGTTCCTGTTTTAGGGTATGTCTTTTTAGTTTGCTTGGGGCAATCATTCCTTTCAGGGTGGGTGCTCGGCGGAATGTAATCCTGGGTTTGGTTGGGACGATTTCTTTCAGGTAGGGATCGGACTGTAAAATATGCCAATGTTTCTGTAGAATGTTTTTTATGGCTTGTTGGCCGGCAGAGTATGTTGTGATAAAATTGCAGTTGTAGGGGTTCTTTTTTGTGTCGCTCCTTTCTTTTTGCTTGGTCGGTAGGTCTGTTTTTTTATCCATGCGCTCCTCTTGGCTTAGTGCCTTGGTCCTGGAATAAGCATTTTGGATCAGTGTTTTCGGGTATCCTTTGGCCAGAAAGCGTTTTTCCAGGGTCTTAACCTGGGTCGCGAAGGTCGTGTCCTCGGGTACAATTTTTTCTGACCCTTTTGTATTGTCCGAAGGGTGTGTTTTCCCTCCATTTTTTGTAATGGCCACTGTGGAAACAGATGTAACTGTTTGAGTCCACAGTTTTGAAGAACGTGGATGTTATAATAGCTCCTTCTTTATGGGTGATCTCCAAATCCAAAAACTCCACTTTATCTGCGGAGAAATTTGGGGTGAGGGTTATCCCCCAGTCGTTGTTGTTAATCTCTACCACCAATTGATTTATTTTGTCCATCGGACCTTGCCATAGGATAAAGAGGTCGTCTATGTACCTCTTATATAGTCTGGCATATTTGGTGAACTGGTAATGAACGTATCTTCGAAGCGCCCCATGAATAGGTTGGCAAATGCAGGGGCTACTTTCGTGCCCATGGCGGTGCCACGTATTTGATGGAATGTTTGTCCATCATATTGGAAGAAATTATTTTTAAGGACTGTTTCCAGACAAGTTGTTAGAAATGTGACCTGTTCCGTGGGGACATCAGGGTCCTCTTCTAGGAAATATCTGGTACACTGGACTCCAAGGTCATGGCGTATATTGGTGTATAACGCCGTCACGTCCATTGTTACCAGGATCATGTCATCTACCCATGGTATGGGTTTCATTAGTGAAATAAGTTGATCGGAGTTCTTCAAATAACTATCGAGATTTTGGACATATTCCTGTAATATAAGATCCAGGTACTGTGACATGTTACAGGTACTACTGTCTATCCCGGAGATGATGGGTCTCCCAGGGGGGCATGTGGAGTTCTTGTGAATTTTGGGAAGGTGGTAATAATAGGGGACAGAGGGATTTTGTATGAACATGAACTTTTTCTCTTGTTTTGAAATTATTTTTTTGCTAAGACCGTCGTTGAGTAGGGACAGGATCTCCTTTTTTAATGTGGAATCTAGAGAGAGGGAGGAAGGCGCCTCATGTGCGGGATCAGTAGATCTTGCAGGTGGGGGTAGGGGACGGTAATTCCCAAGCCGCTTACCAAAGTTGGTTGTGCGCCCACACACAACAAGGTTAAGAGCAGAAGAGATATAGAAGAAGGTCCACTGCAGCCCTCCTGGGTAAGAGTAAAATCAAAACCGAATGACCAGGGAGTCAGGAGTTTGTCTGGCGCAGAGAGGAACCATCAGGCAGCCAAGTAAAATCAATGGATTTATTAATCCATTGATTTTATTAATCCATTGATTTTACTTGGCTGCCTGATGGTTCCTTTTTTAATGTGGGGAAAGGATCACCTTTGACTCTTCTATAGTAGTTTGTATCTTCCAGAATATGGCAGGCCTCCTGGTGGTAGTCTATATAGTCCTGGATAACCAGTCTCCCACCCTTGTCGGCTGGTCTGATGACGATATCCTTGTTTTCTTTTAGAGTTTTTAGGGCTTGTTTTTCTCCACATGTAAGGTGACCCTCTCGGGATTTCTGTGGGAATCGATCTGGCAGTTTCCTTAGATCTTCTGCTACCAATTCATGGAAGGTTTTCAGTCTAAACCCCTGACTTTCTACCGGATAGAATTTGGATTTGATATTTATATCAGGGTGTTTTCCAGTGGTTCCATGATCCTCGTCCTTCTTATAATTTTTTTTTTGGGTGTTGGGAAGTGTGAAATGACGCTGCAATGTCAGACGGCGGGTGAATTTATGAAGGTCTAAAAATACATCAAATTTGGCCGGATTGTTGTGAGGGCAGAAAGATAAGCCCTTCTGCAGAAGTGATGTTTCGTCGGAATTTAGGATATGGGTAGATAGATTGAATATTTTGATGGTAGAGTCCATGTCTTCGTTTTTATTTCTGTTTTCATTCATGTTTCCAATGGTGTCGTCTTGTTTCTTATTTCTTCTTGAATCTGCGACCCACTTACTTTCACTCAGCCTCGCTGACAGACGGCTGTCCGCGCATGCGCAGGGAGACTACAGCGGCTTCCAGGCACCTCCACAGCCCCCTGTACGCCGACCCTCCGACTTGCCAACTGCAGCGGAGGACGGTGACAGCCACCAGGGACCATATCAACATCATAGACACGTAGCAACAGCACGCACCTGTAATTGGAGGACACTAGTTGTCAGCATTTGAATACTCGATACCTGGTGAATCCACCTCCATAAAAACATCACAAAACTCAAAATCACCTAGTAAACATGTTCCTCTCTGTCATATACTTACAGAATAATGACTTAATGACCACTTATAATACGGTTTGTAACATCGCAAAGCACATGGTTCCTTTGTTTACCTTTTCTTTCTGTTCCTCCCTGACACGCACGCATGTCAGTGACGTCACCCGACCTGCCCACATACCGTTTTTTTTTGCGGGTTTTTTCGTATATAAAAAGCATCATGTTATCTGTCACTGTACCCATGACCTGAGAAAGAGGGGCAATCCCTCGAAACGCGTTGTCAGTTTTATATGAAGAAATAAAGACTGCATTCTTTATCAAATCTGAAGTCTTCACCTGATTGACCACTAAGACGGATCCTGCGAGCGCCAGAGGAATGTCAACCTTTGATCTGTGACCTCTGCTATGAGCACAGAACTTGCATCTATCTCATATCTATCTATCTATCTCATATCTATCTATCTATCTATCTATCTCATATATATCTATATATCCATCTGTCTATCTTATATCTATCTTATATCTATCTCATATCTAACTATCTCATATCTATCTCGCTGCCAGCCCTTTATTCCAGGTCTTCCAGCTAACAACCCTCCCTGTGCCCCCTACCAGTGGGCGTTGCTAGGGTTGGTGTCACCCGGTGCGGTAGAAAATTGTGTCACCCCATACCTCCCCCCCCAGTAAGTTTTTAGCCTGTTGTGACAGACACCACTGTTGTAGCGCATTGTGAGAAATTCCAGTATAATAATCAGATATACCAGTTGCCACAGAATGGGAAAGTGTTAAAGAAGTTTTCACCATTTAAATATACAGCTCCCAGAATTACTTAAAGGGGTACTCCACTGGAAAACATTTACTTTTATATCAACTGGTGCCAGAAAGTTAAACAGATTTTTAAATTACTTCTATTTAAAATCTTAATCCTTACAGTACTTATAAGCTGTTGTATTCTCCACAGGAAGTTGTGTAATTCTTTCCAGCTTGTCCACAGTGCTCTGTCTGTCCATGTTAGGAACTGTCCAGAGCAGGATAGGTTTGCAATGGAGATTTGCTCCTACTATGGACAGTTCTTGACATGGACAGAGGTGTCGGCACAGAGCACTGTGGTCAGACAGAAAATAAATTTAAAAAAAAGAACTTCCTGTGAATCACTTATACAGCAGCTAATAAGTACTGGAAGGATTAAGATTTTTAAGTAGAAGTAATTTATAAATCGGTTTAACTTTGTAGCACCAGATGATTTAAAAAAATGTTTTCCAGTAGAGTAACCCTTTATGCAGTGGTTAGGTTATGCTGGAAGTTGTAGTTTCACTCACCATAACTGTAGAACTGACAAGTGACTACAGCTCTGATAGGACATAATGAGGAGAATGTACAATGATATCAGTGACTACAGGTGACGTCTTCTCTATAGTAAGGAGAATACACAATAATATCAGTGACTACAGGTGACATCTTCTCTATAGTGAGGAGAATACACAATGATATCAGTGACTACAGGTGACGTCTTCTCTATAGTGTGGAGAATACACAATGATATCAGTGACTACAGGTGACGTCTTCTCTATAGTGAGGAGAATACACAATGATATCAGTGATTACAGGTGACGTCTTCTCTATAGTGTGGAGAATACACAATGATATCAGTGACTACAGGTGACGTCTTCTCTATAGTGAGGAGAATACACAATGATATCAGTGATTACAGGTGACGTCTTCTCTATAGTCTTTCCTTATCTAATTCAGATGGTACATACCACTAGTGTTGCTCGCGAATATTCGCAATTCGAATATTATTCGCGAATATCGCATATTCGCGAATTTGCGAATTTCGCGAATATAGCGCTATATATTCGTAATTACGAATATTCGTTTTTTTTTGTTTTTTTTTTCTTCACAGTACACATCACAGTGATCACCCCTCTCTGCTTCCAGGTTGTGTGGTGTAAAGAAGGCTGTAATACTACTGTGTGAGACTGACGTGCGGAAATTCGCATATGCGAAAACTTAGCATATGCTAATTTTCGCATATGCGAATTTCCACATGTTAATTTTCGCATACACGAACTTTCTCATGTGCGAAAATAAAACGAGGGTTAACGAATATGCGAATATTCGCGAATATATGACGAATGGTCCCCTATGGTCCCCCGCAGAGCTGTGATTGGCCAGATGGTTCCAGCCAATCACAGCTCTCTGTGAGAAATAGGAATATGTGTATATATACGGCCGTGCAGGGGACCATAGGAGAGCGGCCGCCACATCTATACATTATACAAGAGGATCGCAGCGGGTGTCAGGAGTGATACCTGCAGTGATCTTTCCTTTACTACAAGTACTAATACTCCCAACATGGAGCACACTCTGCTCCATGCTGGGAACTGTAGTACCTGCATTAATAGACAGATCGCAGTGGGTGTCAGAAGTTACACTCGCTGCCATATGTCTATTAATGCAGGTACTACAGCTCCCAGCATGGAGCAGAGTGTGCTCCATGTTGGGAGTATTAGTACCTGCAGTAAGGGGCAGATCCCAGCGGATGTCACTTCTCCTGACACCCGCTGCGATCGTCCTTATGTGAATGTCGGGATGAGCTGTTCTCAGGGCTACAGAGCCCGGAGAACAGCTGACGCTGAGCCGTAGGTATACATCGTATATCTACTGCCCAGCAAGAACTGGCTGAGAATGAAAATACGGGGAACCCTATGCGTTTTTTTATTTTTATTTTTTTATTTAAATTTAAAAAAAAAACGCATAGGGTTCCCCGTATTTTCATTCTCAGCACAATACCAACCAAACAGCAACAGCCTGACGTTACCAGGGTGGGTGAGGACCATTGTTACTGGCCCTCCCCAGCCTAAATAACGCCAGCCTGTTACCGCCTAGGTCCAGGAGCGCCATTTTTGACGCTCCGGGCCTGTTGGTACCGGCTCTTCCCGGCACCCCTGTGGCGGTGGGTACCGGGGTAATAATTGGGTGTTAGCGCTAGCTGTTTTTGGGGCTAGCACTAAGCCCTGGCCTAGTAATGGATTCCGTCAATAAGACAGCTTCCGCTACTAACCCTGAAAATGTAATAAAAAAAAACAAAAAAACACAACACATTGGAAAAATTATTTTATTTAAAAAAACACTCCCCCACAGCCCTCGTTAACCATTTTATTAAAGGGAAAAAAAACAATCCGATGTAATCCATCGAATCCGCAGTAATCCTCTGCATACACGGATCTGAAACGAGAAGAAAAAAAAACACAAAAAATTGGTTATGACATTTTTGGCACTGTCCGCTGGGGAGAGCACCCATGAAGCAATGTCTACCCAAACAGGGAGCCACCAATTGGTGCAAAACTACAACTCCCAGCATGCCCAGACAGCCTTTGGCTGTCTGGGCATGCTGGGAGTTGTAGTTTAGCAACAGCTGGAGTCTCCCTGTCTGGGTAGACACTGCCAGAAGGGTCTGTTCACATTATACAAAACGTACAATGTGAACAGAGCTTCAGATAAACTAGCCTTGTTCCCTTCTGTAGCTCCGCCCCCTAATGACGTCATCACTAGGGGGCGGAGCTACACGAACCCGGCCCGGGACTCGAGGGAAGTAAGCTGGACTTCGTCTTCTGTATACACTGTATACAGCTATCTATAGATAGCTGTATACAGTGTATACCGCACAAAGGGTTAACCTACACTGTCCAGCAGTGTAAGTTAACTCTTCCCTTGCTGGGCTTGCGCATAGCGCACAGCTCAGCAAGGGGTTAAGTGAGCCAGCAATGTGTATACTGTATACACATTGCAAGCTCACTGTAAGTTCTTGCTGGGCAGTAGATATACGATGTATACCTACGGCTCAGCGTCAGCTGTTCTCCCGGCTCTGTAGCCCTGAGAACAGCTGATCCCGACATTGACATCAGGAGGATCGCAGCGGGTGTCAGGAGGAGTGACATCCGCTGGGGTCTGTCCCTTACTGCAGGTACTAATACTCCCAACATGGAGCACACTCTTCTCCATGCTGGGAGCTGTAGTACCTGCATTAATAGACATATGGCAGCGAGTGTAACTTCTGACACCCGCTGCGATCTGTCTATTAATGCAGGTACTACAGCTCCCAGCATGGAGCAGAGTGTACTCCATGTTGGGAGTGGTAGTACTTGTAGTAAAGGAAAGATCACTGCAGGTATCACTCCTGACACCCGCTGCGATCCTCCAGTATAATGTATGAATGCGGCGGCTGCTCTTCTATGGTCCCCTGCACGGCCGTATATATACACATATTCCTATTTCTCTCAGAGAGCTGTGATTGGCTGGAACCATCTGGCCAATCACAGCTCTGCGGGAAATATGAATATGTGTACATATACGTGAGTGCAGGGGACCATAGAAGAGCAGCTGCCGCATCTATACATTATACAAGATGATCGCAAGGGACCCCTGCAATCTGTCAATTAGTACAGGTAACTACTACTCCCATCATGGAAGAGTGTGTTCCATGCTGGGAGTAGTAGTACTACCTAAAAAATGTTTAAAAAAAAGTGAAAAACACGCACACACTACATTTTCATTATTGTCAGCTCCATTTTTAGTGCTTTACCCGCTCACATAAATTGATCCCTGTTTAAAAATGAATAAACATTTCATAATAAAAAAGATACATTTCGTTAGATACAATTTTTTTCATCACCACTGTATCTTTTTTATTATCATTTTTTTATGATACCCTGCAAAATTTTAATAAAAAAGGTATCTCCATTATTTATTAGGATCGCTAAAGTCCAAAAAAAGACTAAAAAGATTTACCGAATGTACCCGAATACCGAATGTATCCGAAAAAAACAACACGAATACCCGAATACCGAATGTATCCGAAAAATCTAAACCGAAAATATTGCCGAACCGAAATTTTTTTCCAAAACGAAAAAACGAAACGAAATTAAACGAAAATTTTTCTAGTGCACAAGTCTAGCGACAGACACACACACAAACACAGAGACACACACACTCACAGACAGAGAGACACACACACACACACTCACAGACAGAGAGACACACACAGGGGCGGACATATCGCCTGTGCAGCCGGTTCAGCTGCACAGGGGCCCAGCGTGAGAGGGGGCCGCTGCCCTCTCCAGGTCCGGCCCCAGAGGCGAGCATTAGACCACCGCATACTCCCCGACCACAGCAAGTTTGACAGCACCCAGATGGACGCTGCGTTCAACCACCCCTGCAGCCAGTGGCGTCTCTAGGGGGGGCACGGGGGGCACGGCCCCCCCTACATCATGATTGCCCCCCCTTTTGCCCCCCCCCCTAGCAGCAGTATGTCACTAGCAGCTCTCATGGCCATCAGGGGGGTACAGCTAGTTCACCAGTAAGGGGCCCGAGCCCCCGCTGCACCCCCGCCCCCCGGAGCCATCTACTCCGCATCCTTTTTTTAAATAAATCTTCAGCCTGCAGCCCTGTCACCACGCAGGGGCTGCGCTATGCAGACTGGGAAGAGCAGACAGGAAGCTCCTCCCCCTCTCTCACTCCCCTGTATACTGGACCTTGTGGAGCAGGCCCGCTGTGTGTATACAGGCCCGGACACCACCAGTATGGAAGACTTACCTGCCCAGTGCCCACTGCTCATGCTGCCCTTTTAAAGTAAGTAACTTGCTTGGGGGAGAGGGGGAAAGTTGTAGGAGACAGTGGGAGATAGTTCAGTGTTTCCCAACCAGAGGGCCTCCAGCTGTTGCAAAACTACAACTCCCAGCATTCCTTTGGCTTTATGAGCATACTGGGAGTTGTAGTTTTGCAACAGCTGGAGGCCCCCAGGTTGGGAAACTCTGATCTATCTATCTATCAATCATCTATCTATCTATCTATCTCTCATCTATCTATTATCTATCTATCTATCTATCTATCTATTTATCTATCTCATATCTATCTATCTCATATCTATCTCCTATCTATCTCATATCTATCTATCTATCTATATCATATCTATCTATCTCATATCTATATATCTATCCATCTATCTATGTATCTATCTTTCTATTTATCTATCTATCTCTCATATCTATCTCAGATAGATGAGAGATAGATGAAAGATAGACAGATATGAGAGATAGATGATAGATAGATAGATAGATAGATAGAAAGATAGATAAATAGATGACAGATAGATGATAGATATGATATAGATAGATAGGATATAGAAAGATAGATAGATAGATAGATAAAGAACAATACGATGCAGCACGCCACAAGTTTGCAGAAAATGGTGGTTTATTCCATCATGTGCATAGTCTATGCACATGATGGAATAAACCACCATTTTCTGCAAACTTGTGGCGTGCTGCATCATATTGTTCTTTGTCCCGACTGAGGAACCAGTGGACCCAGGTTCCAAGTATGCGGGCACCCCGACTTCTATCTAATTTCTTTATTTTGGTTGTGCCATTTTTATTTGTTTTAGATAGATAGTATCTATCTATCTATCATCTATTTATCTATCTTTCTATCTATATATCCATCTATTTATGTATCTATCTATCTCTCATATCTATTTATCTTTCATCTATCTATCTCTCATCTATCTGAGATAGATATGAGATAGATAGATAAATAGAAAAATAGATACATAAATAGATAGATGGATATAGATAGATGGATGAATAGATAGATAGATAGGAGATAGATGGATAGATAAATAGATAGATAGATGATTGATAGATAGAACAGTGTTTCCCAACCAGGGGGCCTCCAGCTGTTGCAAAACTACAACTCCCAGTATGCTCATAAAGCCAAAGACATGCTGGGAGTTGTCGTTTTGGAATAGCTAGAAGCCCCCTGGCTGGGATACACTGATCTATCTATCTATCTATCTATCTATCTATCTATCTCATATCTATCTATCTCTCATATCTATTATCTATCTATCAATCACATGTCTATCATCTATCTATCTATCTCATATCTATCTATCTATCTATCTATCATCTATCTCATATCTATTATCTATCTATCTATCTCATATCTATTATCTATCTCATATCTATCTATCATCTATCTATCTCATATCTATTATCTATCTATCTATCTATCTATCTATCATCTATCTATCTATCTATCTATCTATCTATCACATGTCTATCATCTATCTATCTATCTCATATCTATCTATCATCTATCTATCTTGTATCTATTATCTATCTATCTATCTATCTATCTATATATCATCTATCTCATATCTATTATCTATCTATCTCATATCTATTATCTATCTCATATCTATCTATCATCTATCTATCTCATATCTATTATCTATCTATCTATCTATCTATCATCTATCTATCTATCTATCTATCTATCTATCTATCACATGTCTATCATCTATCTATCTATCTCATATCTATCTATCATCTATCTATCTTATATCTATTATCTATCTATCTATCTATCTATATATCATCTATCTCATATCTATTATCTATCTATCTCATATCTATTATCTATCTCATATCTATCTATCATCTATCTCATATCTATTATCTATCTATCTATCTATCTATCTATCTATCTATCTATCTATCTATCATCTATCTATCTATCTATCTATCTATCTATCACATGTCTATCATCTATCTATCTATCTATCTCATATCTATCTATCATCTATCTATCTTATATTTATTATCTATCTATCTATCTATCTATCTATATATCATCTATCTATCTATCTACAAAACTAAAGATCCAGCGGCACTCCCAGATAAGGTGCAAAAACAAAGTGTTTTATTCCCCCATGTATGTGTGACGTTTCGATAGCATCCCGCCATCTTTATCATACGTACAGTTGTACATTCTGCAGTCTCTGTGACATCACTGTGCTTCATAATAAACTGTGACATCACTGTGCTTCATAATAAACTGTGACATCATTGTGCTTCATAATAAACTGACATCACTGTGCTTCATGCTGTAATTTGATGTCACTGTGTATAACAACCCTGTAGTGACATCACAGTTTATTATTCTTGAATGCTGACTTCACTGTGTATATTTTCCCGGTACAATGACATCACTGTATAGTTACCCTCTACTGTGACAACACTGCGTTTATTAACCTTGTAGTGGCAAAACTGTTTATTGTCCCTGTACAGAGACATTACTGTTTATATTAACTCTGAACTGTGATGTCATTGTGCATATTTACCCTGTATTGTCACTCGCAGTGCAAGGTAAATATGTACAGTGACATTAGGGTATACAGGCTTAATATATACAGTGATGTCACAGTGCAGTGTAAGTATCAACAGTGATGTTGCAGTATAGAGATAACACACAGTGATGTTATAGTTTAGAGATAATATAGACAGTGATGTCACAGTACAGGGATAATATACACAGTGATGTCACAGTACAGGGATAATATACACAGTGATGTCACAGTACAGGGATAATACACAGTGATGTGACAGTACAGGGATAATACACAGTGATGTGACAGTACAGGGATAATACACAGTGATGTCACAGTACAGGGATAATACACAGTGATGTCACAATACAGAGATAATACACAGTGATGTCACAGTACAGGGATAATACACACAGTGATGTCACAGTACAGGGATAATACACACAGTGATGTCACAGTACAGGGATAATACACACAGTGATGTCACAGTACATGTATAATACACAGTGATGTCACAGTACAGGGATAATACACACAGTGATGTCACAGTACAGGGATAATACACACAGTGATGTCACAGTACAGAGATAATACACACAGTGATGTCACAGTACAGAGATAATACACACAGTGATTTCACAGTACAGGGATAATACACAGTGATGTCACAGTACAGAGATAATACACACAGTGATTTCACAGTACAGGGATAATACACAGTGATGTCACAGTACAGAGATAATACACACAGTGATGTCACAGTACAGGGAGGGATAATATACACAGTGATGTCATAGTACAGGGATAACACAATGACGTCACAGTACAGAGATAATACACAGTGATGTCACAGTACAGGGATAATACACAGTGACATTACAGTACAGGGATAATACACACAGTGATGTCACAGTACAGAGATAATACACACAGTGATGTCACAGTGCAGGAATAATACACAGTGACGTCACAGTACAGGAATAATACACAGTGATGTCACAGTACAGGGATAATACACAGTGATGTCACAGTACAGGGATAATATACACAGTGATGTCATAGTACAGGGATAATATACACACAGTGATGTCACAGTACAGGGAGGGATAATATACACAGTGATGTCATAGTACAGGGATAATACACAGTGACGTCACAGTACAGAGATAATACACAGTGATGTCACAGTACAGGGATAATACACAGTGATGTCACAGTACAGGGATAATACACAGTGATGTCACAGTACAGAGATAATACACACAGTGATGTCACAGTACAGGGATACTATACACAGTGATGTCACAGTATAGGAATAATATACACACAGTGATGTCACAGTACAGGGATAATATACAAACAGTGATGTCACAGTACAGGGATAATACACAGTGATAATACACAGTGATGTCACAGTACAGGGATAATACACAGTGATGTCACAGTACAGGGATAATACACAGTGATGTCACAGTACAGGGATAATACACAGTGATGTCACAGTACAGAGATAATACACAGTGATGTCACAGTACAGAGATAATACACAGTGATGTCACAGTACAGGGATAATACACACAGTGATGTCACAGTACAGGGACAATACACAGTGATGTCACAGTACAGTGATAATACACAGTGATGTCACAGTACAGGGATAATACACAGTGATGTCACAGTACAGAGATAATACACAGTGATGTCACAGTACAGGGATAATACACACAGTGATGTCACAGTACAGGGATAAAACACAGTGATGTCACAGTACAGGGACAATACACAGTGATGTCACAGTACAGAGATAATACACAAAGTGATGGCACAGTACAGAGATAATACACAGTGACGTCACAGTACAGGGATAATACACAGTGATGGCACAGTACAGAGATAATACACAGTGATGTCACAGTACAGGGATAATACACAGTGATGTCACAGTATAACCATCTCACAGCTGGACCACCATGTAATTTCAGCAGAAAATAAAGCAGGGCCTCATGTTCAAGTTTCGCCGAAGGCCTCACAAAGTCTAGAGCCGCCTCTGGTTGGCCCTACCATGGGACCCGGTGGGACCATAAGTCCCAAGTGGCACTTTTCAGGGGTGGCATTTTGCTGCCCCCCTTTTTTTGTGCCTAGTAGGTTCATGGTAGGGTTGGCGCCGCCGCTGCTCACTGTTCTAAAGCAGCTGCGGGGTATAATAGCACAGCGGGCACTTTAGACAGTGAGTCTGCCTCCGGCCGACCGGGGTCTGACGAGGGACGTCGCACAAGTGACGTACTTCTGCAGACCTGCTCAGGAGGACGTCAGTGACGTCACTCGTCAGGCCGCCGCCGGAGAGGAGAAGCGCTGTGCAGGGCAGTTAAGTGTGTCTGTGTGTGTGTCTGTGTCTCTGTGTGTTTGCGTGGGGGCTATGGCTACCTAATGTGGGGAAACTATGTTACCTAATGTGTGGAATCTGTGCTACCTAATGTGGGGAATCTGTGCTACCCAATGTGGGGAAACTATGGTACCTAATGTGGGGAATCTGTGCTACCTAATGTGGGGAATCTGTGCTACCTAATGTGGGGAAACTGCTACCTAATGTGGGGAAACTATGTTACCTAATGTGGGGAATCTTTGCTACCTAATGTGGGGAAACTATGCTACCTAATGTGGGGAAACTATGCTACCTAATGTGGGAAAACTATGCTACCTAATGTGGGGAAACTATGCTACTTAATGTGGGGAAACTATGTTACCCAATGTGGGGAATCTGTGCTACCTAATGTGGGGAAACTATGCTACCTAATGTGGGGAATCTATGCTACCTAATGTGGGGAATCTATGCTACCTAATGTGGGGAAACTATGCTACCTAATGTGGGGAAACTATGCTACCTAATGTGGGGAAACTATGCTACCTAATGTGGGGAAACTATGCTACCTAATGTGGGGAAACTATGTTACCCAATGTGGGGAATCTGTGCTACCTAATGTGGGGAAACTATGCTACCTAATGTGGGGAATCTATGCTACCTAATGTGGGGAATCTATGCTACCTAACGTGGGAAAGCTATGCTACCTAATGTGGGGGGCTTGAATGAGCTGCGGCATATGGGAGCCCTTAATAAATAATTAGATACTTATACAGGGGGGGGGGTCTTCCCGAGCAAGTGACATATGGGGGTCCACCTGAGTAGGTGACACATGGAGGGGGGGGTCCTGAACAATAGATGTTTTTTTTTGGGGGGGGGGGGGCAGGCACATTCTTTGCACAAGGGCCCTCTGCTGTCTGTGTCCGCCCCTGGACACACACACACACAGAAAGTCACACACAGACAGTCACACACACACAGAGTCACCCACAGTCACACACACACACATAGAGTCACACAGAGTCACACACACACAGAGTCACACACACACAGACAGAGACACACAAACAGAGATAGAGTGAGACAGACATACACTCACTCACCCAACCAGCGCAGCGCTCCTTCTCTCGGGGCGCTCTGCGAGTGACGTCACGTCCTCCTGCACGGCCCTGCAGAGGCACGTCGGGCCGGCGCAACAGAAGGCATGGGGGCGCAGGCCGGTTCACTGTGCAGGTGACGGGGGGGGGGGGGATGGTCCTACTAGTAGGGAGACAGCGCAAGTGAGGACGGGGGGGGGTGCTAGTACAGAGACAGCGCAAGTGAGGACGGGGGGGGGGGGGGGGGGAGTGCTGCTAGTTCGGAGACAGCGCAACTGAGGACCGGGGGCGTACCTAGTGTCACCCCATCAGGATGGTGTCACCCGGTGCGGGCTGCACCCCCCGCACACCGGTCGCAACGCCACTGCCCCCTACTCACTTAGACGCCAGGATGGGCTGAGGGCCCTTTACAATCAGCACAGGGGCTGCTACTATTTACCCAGGGCATTACTTACCTGGTGGAGCTACCTATTGGAGGCGTGACCTACCTGGAGGAACTACCCACTGATGGTACTTCCTATTAGGACATAACCTACCTGGGGGTACTACCTACTGATGGCACTTCCTACTTGGACATTACCTACCTGGGGGGGGGCACTATTTCCTGGGAGTATTATTTACTCAGGGGCATTACCTACCGGGAGGAATAACTTACTACCTACTGGGGGCATTGTCTATTACATACCTGCAGGGGGCATTAAGTACAACTTATCTAGCTGAATGACCTACTGCCTACCTACTGGGACATAACCTATCTGGGAGCATTACTGAGGGAATTACCTACAAGGAGCAATATCAACCTACTGGTGGGGTTCTACTTTAACCCCTTAAGTACACATAACGTACTGGAACGTCATGTGTCCGTTATAGAACGTCATGTGTCCGTTATAGATCGAGGCGTGGCCCGGCCTCTAACAACGGCCGGGACCCGTGGCTACGCCCTGCATCCCGAGTCCTTAAGGACCGAGGGCGTATCCATACGCCCGTGGGAATTCCGGCCCCCACCGCTAGCCGGTTGGGGACCGGAGCCGGATGCCTGCTGAAATCGTTCAGCAGGCATCCCGGCATATCGCCCAGGGGGGTCATTATGCCCCCCCATGTCGGCGATTGCCGCAGATCGCTGGACAATTCAGTCCAGCGATCTGCGGCGATTCCGGGTCAATCGGGTCTCCAGCCAGAGCCTGCAGGGGTGAGGTGGCACTGGTGCCACCTCACGATCGCCCTGATTCGTCGGCCGGATTACCGGCCGACCAATCAGGGCGCCTGCTGCGGGTGTCACTCCCGCACCCGCTCCTCCCCTCTGGAGGACGTGAGCGGGTGCGGGACGTGCACCCCGGGTGCTGGGGACCCCGATCACCGGCGTTAATGTTGGGATCGGGGCCCCAGGAGCAGCGGCGGCGGCGGGACTGACCTGCAGTGTCTGGATCGTTGGAGGTGAGTGACAGCCTCCTGCTGTTGCTTAGCAACAGCTCCCAGCATGCAAAAAGGGCATGCTGGGAGCTGTAGTTATGCAACAGCAGGAGGCAGACCACCACAACTCCCAGCATTCCCTTATGGGCATGCTGGGACTTATGGTTTTGCAACAGCTGGAGGCACATTCTTTCTATGGAAAAGTGTACCTTCAGCTGTTGTATAACTACAACTCCCAGCTTGCACAAACAGCTAAAGTGCATGCTGGGAGTTGTAGTGGTGCATCTGCTGGTTGCATAACTACAACTCCCAGCATGCCCGTTGGCTGTCGGTGACTGCTGAGAGTTGTAGTTTTGCAACAGCTGAAGGCACACTGGTTGTGAAACTCAGAGTTTTTTTTTACCTAACTCAGTGTTTCACGACCGGTGTGCCTCCAGCTGTTGCAAACTACAACTCTCAGCAGTCACCGTACACCATGCACCGTACATGCTGGGAGTTGTAGTTTTGCAACAGCTGGAGGCACACTGGTTGTGAAACACTGAGTTAGGTCACAAACTCAGTGATACATAACCAGTGTGCCTACAGTTGTTGCAAAACTGCAACTCTCAGCAGTCACCGACAGCCAACGGGCATGCTGGGAGTTGTAGTTATGCAACAGCTGGATGTCCCCCCCAATGTGAACGTACAGGGTACACTCACATGGGCGGAGGATTACAGTAAGTATCTGGCTTCAAATTTGAGCTGCCGCAAACTTTCTGCTGCAGCTCAAATTGCCAGCGAGAAACTACTGTGAACCCCCGCCCGTGCGACTGTACCCTAAAAACACTACACTAACACAAAAAATAAAATAAAAAGTAAAAAACACTACATATACATATACCCCTACACAGCCCCCCTCCCCTCCCCAATAAAAAACGAAAAACGTTTGGTACGCCACTGTTTCCAGAACGGAGCCTCCCGCTGTTGCAAAACAACTCCCAGTATTGTCGGACATCCGTTGACTGTCCAGGCATGCTGGGAGTTTTGCAACAGCTGGAGGCCCCCTGTTTGGGAATCACTGGCGTAGAATACCCCTATGTCCACCCCTATGCAAGTCCCTAATTTAGGCCTCAAATGCGCATGGCGCTCTCACTTTGGAGCCCTGTCGTATTTCAAGGCAACAGTTTAGGGTCACATATGGGGTATCGCCGCACTCGGGAGAAATTGTGTTACAAATTTTGGGGGGTATTTTCTGCTTTTACACTTTTTAAAAATGAAAAATTTTTGGGAAAACAAGCATTTTAGGTAAAAAAAAATTTTTTTTTTACATATGCAAAAGTCGTGAAACACCTGTGGGGTATAAAGGTTCACTTAACCCCTTGTTACGTTCCCCGAGGGGTCTAGTTTCCAAAATGGTATGCCATGTGGGGGTTTTTCTGCTGTCCTGGCACCATAGGGGCTTCCTAAATGCGGCATGCCCCCAGAGCAAAATTTGCTTTCAAAAAGCCAAATGTGACTCCTTCTCTTCCGAGACCTGTAGTGCGCCAGCAGAGCACTTTTCACCCCCATATGGGGTGTTTTCTGAATCGGGAGAAATTGGGCTTCAAATTTTTAGGGGTATTTTCTGCTATTACCCTTTTTAAAAATAAAACATTTTTGGGGAAACAAGCATTTTAGGTAAAATTATTATTATTTTTTTTTACATTTGCAAAAGTCGTGAAACACCTGTGGGGTATTAAGGTTCACTTTATCCCATGTTACATTCCCCGAGGGGTCTAGTTTCCAAAATGGTATGCCATGTGGGTTTTTTTTTGCTGTTCTGGCACCATAAGGGCTTCCTAAAGGTAACATGCCCCCCAAAAACCATTTCAGAAAAACGTACTCTCCAAAATCCCCTTGTCGCTCCTTCCCTTCTGAGCCCTCTACTGGGCCCGCCGAACACTTTACATAGACATATGAGGTATGTGCTTACTCGAGAGAAATTGGGCTACAAATACAAGTAAACATTTTGTCCTTTTACCCCTTGTAAAAATTCAAAAATTGGGTCTACAAGAACATGTAAGTGTAAAAAATGAAGATTGTGAATTTTCTCCTTCACTTTGCTGCTATTCGTGTGAACCACCTTAAGGGTTAAAACGCTGACTGAATGTCATTTTGAATACTTTGGGGGGGTCTAGTTTTTATAATGGGGTCATTTATGGGGTATTTCTAATATGAAGACCCTTCAAATCCACTTCAAACCTGAACTGGTCCCTGAAAAATACTGAGTTTGAAAATTTTGTGAAAAATCGGAAAATTGCTGCTGACCGTTGAAGCCCTCTGGTGTCTTCCAAAAGTAAAAACACGTCAATTTTATGATGCAAACATAAAGTAGACATATTGTATATGTGAACCAAAAAAAATTTATTCGTAATATCCATTTTCCTTACAAGCAGAGAGCTTCAAAGTTAGAAAAATGCAAAATTTTTAAAATTTTTCTCCAAATTACGGATTTTTCACCAAGAAAGGATGCAAGTATCGACAAAAATTTACCACTAAGTTAAAGTAGAATATGTCACGAAAAAACAATCTCGGAATCAGAATGATAACTAAAAGCATCCCAGAGTTATTAATGTTTAAAGTGACAGTGGTCAGATGTGCAAAAAACGCTCCGGTCCTTAAGGCCAAAATGGGCTCCGTCCTGAAGGGGTTAAAAGTTTGAATCACCCCCCTATTCCCATCAAAAAAAAAACACAGTGTAAATAAAAATAAACATATATGGTATCGCCACGTGCGGAAATGTCCGAATTATAAAAATATATTGTTAATTAAACCGCACGGTCAATGGTGTACGCGCAAAAAAATTCCAAAGTCCAAAATAGTGCATTTTTGGTCACTTTTTATATCATGAAAAAATGAATAAAAAGCGATCAATAAGGCCTATCAATGCAAAAATGGTACCAATAAAAACTTCAGATCACGGCGCAAAAAAATGAGCCCTCATACCGCCCCATACGCGGAAAAATAAAATAGTTATAGGGGTCAGAAAATGACAATTTTAAACATGTCGGGTTTGCAATAGTAAATGAGGGCCAATGTGTAAATAAAGAGAGGTGTATAACTACTATATAGCCTGATCCCAAAGAATACAACTGTCATCAATATTTAAGGGGTACGGACTATTTACCAAGCGAATAACCTGCAAGTCCCATTCTTGTGCTTTTATACTTAACCCTTTAATTTATTTATTTATCCAGGATATCACGCTCTCTTCTTTACCACACACTGCCACCTGGCATCAGGGACAGTTACACATCTATGCATACATAGAGGTAAGTACAACGTTGTGTAAGTGCATTACATTGTAGATCTACTTGTAGGTATACCCGGGCACTACAGCTCATTATACACGTATTCATTTTATTTTATCTAGACCATCGACACATTGAGGATTATTACCACTATCTGCAGATTACATCAACATTCAACAATAAAAGTATCTCTATTGTTTAACCCTTTCAGCGCTGGGATATGTTTATTTAAATATATATATTTTTATACACACACTCTACTGTAGAGACCCTGCTCAGGTTTCAGTTTGCGGCCCAATTTCCTGCCACAGGGTGTGGATTAAAGTTGCTCGTGATGCGATAGCTACACAGCACTTAGCATGACTGGAAGCCAACAATGAGTTAAGTGTATGCAGAAGAGTCCTTGCTCAGCTACTACTTTTTACTGACAAGAAAAATTCTTCTCATTGGAGCAGGAAGCAGGATTTTGGAGATAACTGGAAAATGAGTTCTGACTAGGCCTAAACTCCTCTCACTTGGGACCTAGCAGAGATATGAGACAATCAGGTTCAAGTCCTCTAGCCTGTTCAGGACGTAGGGCGTATGCATACGCCCTGCATCCCGAGTCCTTTAGGACGTAGGGCGTATGGATACGCCCGTGGGAATTCCGGTCCCCACCGCTAGCCAGTTGGGGACCGGACTGGGATGCCTGCTGAAATCATTCAGCAGGCATCCCGGCACATCGCCGAGGGGGGTCCTGAGACACCCCCATGTTGGCGATCGGAAAAAATGACATGTCAATTCAGACATGCGATTTTCTCCTATTTCGGGATGATCGGGTCTCTAGTGACCCCATCACGCGGAAAATAGGGATGATCAGAGCTGTCAGTGACAGCCCCGATCATCCTGAAGGATAGGAGCGAGGTTTCAGCGCTGCAATCTCCTCCTGTCCCCTGCCATTAGTCAGAAATGAGTTCTGACCAATGGCAGTGCACGACAGGGGGTTGCCATGGAAACCCCCCGCTCTGCCCACCCCTGGATGTCGGGCAGAACAGGGGGAGAAGATGGCGGCCTGTACCTGTGCAGAAGATGCCGTGCGGACTGCCGTTCATCGGTAGAGACAGCGGAGATCAGCGGCGCAGGTAGGGAAGTGACGGTGGGAGGGGGGAAAGAAAGGTGGCAGTAAAGCAATATTTACTGCTGCCCTTCTAGTGGTTGCTAAACTGCAACTCCCAGCATGCCCAGACAGCCAAAGGCTGTCTCGGCAAGCTGGGAGTTGTAGTTTTGCAACATCTGGAGGGTCACAGTTTGGAGACCACTTTTAAAGTGTTGCCCAAACGGTAGCCCTCCAGATGTTGCCAAACTACAACTCTCAGCATGCCTACACTGCCCAGGCATGCTGGGAGTTGTAGTTCTGTAACATATGTCCCTTCAGATTTTGCAATTTTCATGAAAATTTAGAAAATTGCTGCTATAGTTTGAAGTCCTCTAATTTTTTCAAAAAGTACAAATATGTCCATTTTATGATGCCAACATAAAGTAGACATATTGTATTTGTGAATCAATATAAAATGTATTTGGAATATCAATTTTCCTTATAAGCAGAGAGCTTCAAAGTTAGAAAAATGCTAAATTTTCAAAATTTTCATGACATTTTGGGATTTTTCACCAAGAAAGGATGCAAGTAACAACTTAAAGTTACCACTACCATAAAGTAGAATATGTCACGAAAAAACAATCTCAGAATCAGAATAATCGGTAAAAGCATCTCAGAGTTATTAATGCTTAAAGTGACGGTGGTCAGATTTGCGAAAAAGGGTCCTTAAGGTGAAAATGAGCTGCGTCCTTAAAGGAGTAGTCCAGTGGTGAACCCAGTGGTGAACAACTTATCCCCTATCCTAAGCATAGGGGATAAGTTGCAGATCGCGGGGGGTCCGACCGCTGGGGCCCCCTGCGATCTCCTGTACGGAGCCCCGACAGCCCGCGGGAAGGGGGCGTGTCAACCTCCGCACGAAGCGGCGGCCGACACGCCCCCTCAATACAACTCTATGGCAGAGCCGAAACGCTGCCTTCGGCAATCTCCGGCTCTGCCATAGAGATGTATTGAGGGGGCGTGTCAGCCGCCTCTTCGTGCGGAGGTCAACACCCGCTATCTGGCCGGAGAGCCTGGCCCCCGTACAGAGAGATCGCAGGGGGCCCCAGCGGTCGGACCCCCCGCGATCTCAAACTTATCCCCTATCCTTAGGATAGGGGATAAGTTTTTCACCACTGGACTACCCCTTTAAGGGGCTAGGGAGAAAGGGTTGGACTTAGGAGACTAGCAGTTTCTGCATAGAATCTAGCTAAGATGAGTCATGTGACCAAGGATCTATACATTCTTACACATACATATATGGCTCATAAGTAGGGGCAACAAAGAGTAAAATGTCAACTCTTTCACAGCCATAATACCTCAATGTATTCAGTAGTAGACTTATAAAAATAACATGTTATGTAAATGTGACTTATGATAATGTCCATATTATGATGGGCCTGCACCCAACTAAACATACAGGGGAAGATTTATAAAAACCTGTGCGGAGGAAAAGTTGACCAGTTGCCCATAGCAACCAATAAGATTGCTTCTTTCATTTTTAAATGGGCCTCTGAAAAATATAAGCAGCGATCTGATTGGTTGCTACTGGCAACTGGTCAACTTTTCCTCTGCACTGGTTTTGATAAATCTCCCCAACAATCCTTTATTTTTTCGAGATGAAATGTTTTCCCCATGTTGTATAAAATGAGGGCACACAACTCTTGGTACAACTTGGTACTAACTGCCAGGAGTGGTCCATATGAGCCGACCATTTTGAAAGTCAAAAGAAGCTCTGCAGCAGCTGCGTTGTGTAAGATAAATTATAGCCCCATGGTCTGAATATAATACGCTGCCTTATACTGTTTAAATGGTCATGGAAGATCATAAAGACCCTTTTGTGACTTCAAATATTCTTCTATTTTACAATAAGCCTTCATTATTTATATATATATATATATATATATATATATATATATATATAAGCTTTGTATTAGTTATTGCTTACAATTCAGTCTCCTATACAAGGAAGGAAACATAACATATGAGCAGTTGGATGAGGTCCCAGGTGACATGGAGTAGCACATATGCGGATTTACCTGTGTGGTGTCTATAAATGTAAATTATATATAGGAAATATACTGAGGAGCAGCTTTTGCATTAAGGACAGGCACTTCCATTAATAATTAGAGGGGATTGATGTCAGGGCCTACTATTGTAGAGGTTTCAGCAGGGATATTGGTTATTGATCCAAAATTATTGGGGAGATTTATCAATCATCCTAAAACCCTATTATATGTATGAATCCAGCAGATCATCTACATACAAAAGAGCTGGTTTGTGATTGGTTGGTCTTGATACAAGTGAGCTGGCCTGTGATTGGTCGGTCTGGCTTGGCACCTGCACGGTATGTTTGTCTGTTGTCCTGACAACCAACCACTCAGCTGGAGCGACCGCCAGAGGAGGAGCTATTCTGTGATTTCTGAGCCGTACAAGTGCATTATTGTATTATTTGTTGCGTCTTAGTGTCTGTGTGTGTTGTTTGTTGTTGTGTGTCTGTGTGTCTGTGCTTTTATTTCAGGTAACACCTCACTTTCCGGTTATACCATCCTTTCCGGATCATCCAGTGGTAAGTCCTACTCTAAACTATATTATCCCTCATTAATATCGTCACATATTTCTGTCCAGTTACACATCCAGGGGGAGAATTATCAAAACCTGTTCAGAGGAAAAGTTGTCCAGTTGCCCATAGCAACCAATCAGATCTCTTCTTTCATTTTGGACAGGCCCTTTTTAAAATGAAAGAAGATATCTGATTGGTTGCTATGGGCAACTGGGCAAGTTTTCCTCTGCACAGGTTTTGATAAATCTCCCTCCCAATGTATATTATAGCTGTATATTGCTCCAACTGTAAATATATGTCTGAAATAATAGGTCATGAGACTGGCATGTGATGGGCACTAACTGGTCACAGCCTGGCACATATATCATCTTATTATTATATGAACTGGGCTCTATGGGGGAGATTTATCAAAATATTTGAAAGAAGCGATCCAATGGGTTGCTATGGGCAACTGCACCACTCTTCCTCTACATGTTGGAGAGCACTGCTTTAGGCTGGAAAAAAAATGCCCCCAAAATGCATTTGGGACAAAACTACCGCTGCCAGATGTTAGCTAGGAGTCAATAGGAAAATATGAAATTCCATACCTACATAGTGTTTTAAAGGATAACTCCTGGATGTAACAACTTATCCCCTATCCTAAGGTCGCGGGGGATCTGACAGCTGGATCTCCCGAACGGTGCCCCAGTTCTCAGCATGAATGGGGCGTGTTGACCACCACACAAAGCGGCGGCCGACACGCCCCTTCCGGGCAGCTCTATGGGAGAGCTGGAGCGCTGCTTTCGGCAATCTCCGGCTCTGCCATAGGACTGCATGGAGGGGGCGTGTCAGCCACAGGTTCGTGCTGTGGTCGAAAGGGCTTGTTTCATGCAGGGAGCCGGGGCTCCATGCGGGAGATAACGGAGGGCCCCAGTGGTCAGACCCCAGCGATCTAACACTTTACATAGGGGATAAGTTGTTACATCCCGGAGTTATCCTTTAATTTTTGGCATTACCTCACCCTTTAGTGGTGTTTTTTTGGGCTCAATGGAAACTTTTCAAAATCACTGCATTCACTAGCTATGTTGTTGTTTTTTTTTGTTTTTGTTTTTGTTTTTTTCCTTTTCTTAAAAAAATTGTGGTGTTACTCCTCTCATAGTCCTCTTTAGGTGGAAGAAAGGGCATTTTTCAATAGAATTCCTTGAGTCACATGATATAAGAATCAGTGCACCTCTCTCCCCCTTGCCATGTGTTCTATGTACAGTTAATTGTTTACATCAGAATTCTGGACCAGGCTGTAAATTTTGGTTTTGGTAATATTTTTTGTTTGTCAGGGGAGCAGATATATTAATACTATTGATTCTTGGACAGTGTAAAACTTTCAAAATCACCAAATTTATCACAGTAGCTGTATGATATAAATCTGGCACATCTTTAGACTGTCTAATATAAGTTAGTACAGTGGTCCCTCAAGTTACAATATTAATTGGTTCCAGGGCAACCATTGTATGTTGAAACCATTGTATGTTGAGACCATAACTCTATGGAAAGATGGTAATTGGTTCTGAAGCCTCCAAAATTTTATCCAAAAATAGGAAAAAGGGAGGAGTAAACAAAAATAGGTAGATAACTAATATAGATAAAGCAAGTCCTTACATATAAAAGTACGAAAGATCTGCTGGTTGCTGTAAATCACTGTCTATGTAGAGGACAGGAGCTTCTTCAGGGTCCTGTATAGTACACACAATGTCCAAAAAAAGTATCATGGAGTCGCCTTTACCTGGTGTCCAAAGGAGCAGCTAACCCTGGCACAGGTAAAGAGTAGTACAGAACATGTAATACCTCCCTGCACTGTAGAGGGTGCTATCGGACAGGAATTCAGTGCATGCACTTCAGTAACAAGGGTTTTTCCAGTAAAATATCCGTTCTGATTGGTCAGTTCTTCCAGCCATGTTGAGTCTGGATTCAAGTTAAAATGGTCCAGAAAATACTATTGTATGTTGAAACTATTGTATGTTGAGGCCATTGTAAGTTGAGGGATCACTGTATCAGTAGTTTAGTTTTACATACCATTTCTGCATTCTTTTGTTTAGCAATTTGTTTACTAACCACTTAGGGACCAAGGGCGTACAGGTACGCCTTCGCTCCCTGGTACTTAAGGACCAAGGGCGTTCCTGTATGCACGTGGGAATTTCGGTCCCCGCCGCGCACCGGGCGGGGACCGGACCGGGTTGACTACTGATATCTATCAGCAGGCACCCCGTGCAAATGCCCAGGGGGGTCCTGAGATCAACCCCCCCCCCCCATGTCGGCAATTGCCGCAAATCACTGGTGAATTCATACTGGTCTACGGTGACCCGGTTACCCGGAAATTAAGGGGGATCGGGGTTGTCCAAGACACCCACGATACTCCTGAAGGGATAGGAGTGAGGTGGCAGGGGGGGCACCCCTCCTATCCCTGCTATTGGTCGTTCAGAAGCAAAGACCAATAGCAGATCGGGGGCAGGGGGGGGGTTAACGTTCGGTTCCCCCATTCTGCCCACCCACAGTGGCCGGGCAGAACGGGGAACCGTCGGTGCACAGTGCCGGAGGTCCACTTACCCATCGGCAGCTGGCGGCGATCAGCGGCAGCGGGCGGGGATTGGTCGTTCAGAAGCGACGACCAGTAGCAGATCGGGGGCGGGGGTTAACGTAGGCTGGGCAGAACGGGGAACCGTCGGGGAACAGCGCCGGAGGTCCACCTACCCATCGGCAGCGGGCGGCGATCAGCAGCAGTGGGCGGGGATCGGTGGCGGCAGAGGACAGCGATGTGGCTCCCTGGATTCTACGGAAGCCGGTGAGTTGCCTAGCAACATCTGGAGGGCTACAGTTTGGAGATCACTGTGCAGCGGTCTCTAAACAGTAGCCCTCTAGATGTTCCAAAACTGCAAATCCCAGTATGCCCAAACAGCAAATAGCTGTCTCGGCATGCTGGGAGTTGTATTTGTGTACCTCCAGCTGTTGCATAACTACATCTCAGTTGTAGTTTTGAAACAGCTGGACTGGCACACTGGTTGGAAAATACTGAGTTAGGCAACAGAACCTAACTGAAGGGTTTCCAACCAGTGTGCCTCCAGCTGTTTCAAAAGTACAACTCCCAGCATGCACGGTCTGTCAGTACATACTGGGAGTTGTAGTTTTGAAACAGCTGGAGGTTTGCCCCTCCATATGAATGTACAGGGTACATTGACACGGGCGAGTTTATAGTGAGTTTCCTGAAGTTTGAGCTGCTGCAAATTTTTTGCCGCAGCGCAAACTCCTAGCTGGAAACTCACCATAAACCCGCCCGTGTGAATGTACCCTAAAAACATTACACTACAATACACTAACACATAATTAAGGCTAAAACACTACATATACACCCCCTTACACTGTCCCCCCAGTTTAGCAACCGCTCGAGGCACCCTGTTTGGGAATCACTGTGTGGATGTAAAATGCTCTGCGGGCGAACTACAATGCTCAGAAGAGAAGGAGCGCCATTGGGCTTTTGGAGAGAAAATTTGTCCGGAATTGAAGGCCACGTGTGTTTACAAAGCCCCCATAGTGCCAGAACAATGGACCCCCCCACATGTGACCCATTTTGGAAACTACGCCCCTCATGTAATGTAATAAGTGGTACAGTGTGCATTTACACCCCACAGGTGTCTGACAGATTTTTGGAACAGTGGTCTGTGAAAATGAAAAATGAAATTTTTAAATTGCATAGCCTACTGTTCCAAAGATCTGTCAAACGCTAGTGGGGAGTAAATACTCACTGCACCCCTTATTAAATTCTGTGAGGGGTGTAGTTTCCAAAATGGGGTCACATGAGGGGGGTCCCGCTGTTCTGGCACCACGGGGGGGCTTTGTAAACGCACATGGCCCCTGACTTCCATTCCAAACAAATTCTCTCTCTAAAAGCTCAATGGCGCTCCTCCTCTTCTGAGCATTGTAGTGCGCCAGCAAAGCACTTGATGTCCACACATGGGGTATTTCCATACTCAGAAGAAATGGGGTTACAAATTTTAGGGGTAATTTTCTCCTATCACCCCTTGCAAAAATTAAAAATTTACACGTCCAACTTTAACAAAAAGTCGTCAAACACCTGTGAGGTGTTGAGGCTCACTGTACCCCTTGTTACATTCCTTGAGGGGTGTAGTTTCCAAAAT
Organism: Hyla sarda; assembly: GCF_029499605.1. Lineage (NCBI taxonomy): Eukaryota > Metazoa > Chordata > Amphibia > Anura > Hylidae > Hyla > Hyla sarda. The sequence goes on from NW_026610592.1 coordinate 175,570, forward strand.
AGTATGCCATGTTATTTTTTTGCTGTTCTGGCACAATAGGAGCTTCCTAAATGGGACATGCCCCCCAAAAACCATTTCAGCAAAATTTGCTTTCCAAAAGCCAAACGTGACTCCTTCTCTTCTGAGCATTGTAGTTCACCCTCAGAGCATTTTACGTCCTAACATGGGGTATTTCCATACTCAGAAGAGAGGGGGTTACAAATTTTGGGGGGCATTTTCTCCCATTACGCTTTGTAAAAATTGTAAATTTGGGAAAAAAATTTGCACTTTAGTGAAAAATATAATTATTTTCATTTACGCATCCGAATTTAATGAAAAGCCGTCAAACACCTGTGGGGTGTTAAGGCTCACTGGATCCCTTTATACGTGTCTTGAGGGGTGTAGTTTCCAAAATGGTATGCCACATGGGGCGTTTTCTGCTTTCTGGTACCATAGGGGCTTCCTTAATGTGACATGACCCCAAAAAAACATTTCAGCAAAATTCACTCTCCAAAATCCCATTGTTGTTCCTTTCCTTCTGAGCCCTCTACTGCGCCTGCCGAACACTTGACATACACATATGAGGTATTTCCTTACTCAAGAGAAATTGGGTTACACATTTTAGGAAGATTTCTCTCCTTTTACCCCTTGTAAAAATTCAAAAACTGGGTCTACAAGAACATGCCAGTGTAAAAAATATAGATTTAGAATTTTCTCCTTCAATTTGCTGCTATTCCTGTGAAACACCTAAAGGGTTAACACACTTACTGAATTTCACTTTGAATACTTTGAGGGGTGCAGTTTTTATAATGGGGTCATTTGTGGGGTATTTCTAATATTAAGGCCCTTCAAAATCAACTTCAAATCTGAACTGGTCCCTGAAAATTCCAATTTAGAAAATTTTGTGAAAAATTGGAAAATTGCTGCTGAACTTTGAAGCCCTCTGATGTCTTCCAAAAGTAAAAACATTTCAACTTTATGATGCCAACATAAAGTAGACATATTGTATATGTGAATCAATATATAATTTATTTGGAATGTCTATTTTCCTTACAAGCAGAGAGCTTCAAAGTTAGAAAAATGCTAAATTTTCAATTTTTGCATCAAATTTTGGAAATTTTTCACCAAGAAATTATGCAAGTATCGAAAAAATTTACCACTAACATAAAGTATATTTTGTCAGGAAAAAAACAGTCTTGGAATCAGAATGAAAAGTAAAAGCATCCCAGAGTTATTAATGCTTAAAGTGACAGTGGTCAGATGTTCAAAAAACGCTCTGGTGCTTAAGGTGAAAATTGGCTTGGTCCCTAAGGGGTTAAAATGCAAAAAAAAAATTTCCATAGTGTATCTACCCCATGTGAACATACCCTATCAGGACAGGTATAAGAGCTTTGTCCTGTAATAAGCCAAGCAACCCAGTGATCACATGATTGGGAGAGATATTCAGCCATTGGAAGTAACAATGAAGGTTCCCAGAGTGGACATGTTTCATGTGCAGACTATTGTATAGGGGTCAAGTAGTAAAAGGATCCACTGCCACCTTATAGGCAGCTTCCTACTGCCCATTAGATTGCATGTAATAATACATCTCATAGCTTACAGATACTGTTGGGTTGTTAGAGGAACATGAGGGGGAGCTCTATGAAAGGCCGACATGCTGTTCTTATGCAGGTGACCTCTGCTTTCTGTGTCCAACCCTGAAGGTTCCTATTGATGACAACAAGAAACAGAAATCAACAAAACACTGGTGCAGAAAATACATAGAAAAATCCTCATATTTTTTTATCATACAAATAGTAATGTGGTAAATATATAAAGAATAATTGTATATGTCAATCACTAATCAATCAGGTTATATGAATATTGTGCAGGAATATGTCTTTACTGTTTACAGAACGAGTCAATAAGCTGACCTCTGTCTCTTTTTTTGGAGATGGAGCGCCACACTTTTGAAAGGACACCCCACTATGACTACACGGATGACGAGGTAAATCTCATGTTTGTGTTGACTTTCATTAATCCTATAGTTGTGAATAATAATTGCTCTGTTAAAGTGAATCTTCTCCTGAATCATCTCCATACAAGGTGTAGAATCTGCAGATCTTTGCATTTAGGTGCTAGAGGGATAAGATTACCCATACATTTAGTTTTGATGATCGCCTGTGTTACCAGCTGAAGAGTCAAACAGTTGGTGCTAAGTTTCAGCAGCATCTCCTCCCTCCTCTGTTTTGTCGGATTAAGGAACTGAGTAGTGACGTGGGCTGTCAATCATGCCGAGGGGACATTACTGCACCCAGAGCGGCGAGACTAGATAAGTATAGCTCCCGTCTAGGGGGCTACTTACAGGGCTGCTGGGGGGGGGGGGGGACTTACAAACTGCAAATCCTCCCCATCCCTGTGGACAGAAATGTCCTCCGGGGATGGTGCAGATGAAGATATTACTACACTGCTCAAAAAAATAAAGGGAACACTTAAATAACACAATTGCACTCCAAGTCAATAACATTTCTGTGAAATCACACTGTCCACTCAGGAAGAACACTGATTGACAATCAATTTCACATGCTTTTGTGCAAATGGAACAGACAACAGGTGGAAATTATAGGCAATTAACAAAACACCCCCAATAAAGGAGCGGTTCTGCAGGTGGTGACCACAGACCACTTCTCAGTTCCTATGCTTCCTGGCTGATGTTTTGGTCACTTTTGAATGCTGGCGGTGCTTTCCTTCTGGTGGTAGCATGAGACTGAGTCTACAACCCACACAAGTGGCTCAGGTAGTTCAGCTCTTCCAGGATGGCACATCAATGTGAGCTGTGGCAAGAAGGTTTGCTGTGTCTGTCAGCGTAGTGTCCAGAGCATGGAGGCGCTACCAGGAGACAGGCCAGTACATCAAGAGACATGGAGTAGGAGGGCAACAACCCAGCAGCAGGACCGGTACCTCGGCCTTTGTGCAAGGAGGAGCAGGAGGAAAACTGCCAGAGCCCTGTAAAACGACCTCCAGCAGGCCACAAATGTGCATGTGTTTACTCAAACGGTCAGAAACAGACTCCATGAGGGTGGTATTAGGGCCCGACATCCACAGGTGGGGGTTGTGCTTACCAGAAAATACCAAGATTGGCAAATGCGCCACTGTTGCCCTGTGCTCTTCACGGATGAAAGCAGGTTCACACTTAGCACATGTGACAGACTGCATTCTAAAAAAAAAAAAAAAAAAATGTGGCTGTGACAGGGGGAAAATAGCCTAAAAGGCCATACGAACCCAGCCTTGGTCCCCCGCAGCTCCTGTGTGTCTCCTGGTCCCCTGATCTTCTCTTTTCTTCCTGCCTTTGAGACAGGCAATTAGTCCAGGACTTGCTCGCTCAGCCAATAACTGGCTGTCAGAGGACACTACTGTGAAGAAGAAAGATCGGGGGACCTAACCGGGGCGAAACAAAGCTGGGGTGGACCAACAGGGCATTGGGCTAGATATATATCTATCTATATTTTTTTTTTCCTGCCCCAGCAGCATATGATTCATTTTTTTTTTTTTTAGAAAACATTGGAATACCCCTTTAATATTTAAAGGGGAACTCCGGTGGAAAAATTATGTTTTCAAATCAATTGATGCTATAAAGTTAAACAGTTTTGTAAATTACTTCTATTTAAAAATCTTAACCCTTCTAGTACTTATCAGCTGCTGTATACTACAGATATACTACAGAGAAATTTGTGAAATTCTTCACAGTCTGACAAGTCCAGTCTGTCCATGTTAGGGACTGTCCAGAGCTGGAGAGGTTTTCTATGGGATTATGCTTCTAATCTGGACAGTTCCTGACATGGACAGTTGTGTCAACAGAGAGCACTGTGGTCAGACTGGAAATAACTACACAAACTTCTCTGTAGTATATCTGTAGTATACAGCAGCTGATAAGTACTAGAAGGATTACAAATCTGTTAAACTTTCTGGCACCAGTTGATTTGAAAACATTTGTTTTCCACTCTTTAAAGGTCTAACACATTGATAGGCTGCGCTCTTTCACTTTAATGGAACTGCCCTGCATTATCATTCACAGCTGCCTATATGGACAACCTGCTAATCCTGTAGACATAATGAAGAAGATGAGAAAGATGACCAGTTGCCCATTGCAACCAATTAGATTGCATCTTCAATTTTTGAACAGGCCTCTGAAAAATAAAAGAAGCACTCTGATTGGTTGTAAGGGCAACTGGTAAACTTTTCCTAGACATAGGTTTTGATAACATTTCCCCCATGGTGTTCAGGGAGCATCCCAACCATCAAATATTGGTGGCCTTTCCTAAAGACAGGCCATCGACATTTACCTCTTAGTGGAGAGTAATAACACTACAGGTTATGGATACTAGATTCAAAAGGACAGAACGTTGGTTCAGGGATTTATTCTGATGCCATATTTGGAATCAGGAAGGAACATTTCCACCTGGTATTGGGCAATTGGCATGAGCCTTATAAGGTTTTTTTTTGCCTTCCTCTGGATCAACACAGTAGTGACACAATAGGCATATAGGTTGAACTTGATTAACTTTTTTTTTTTAATCTTTTTTCAATTGTGGGGAAGATTTATTAAACCTGTGCAGAGGAAACATTTACCAGTTTCCCATAGCAACAAATCAGGTTGCTCCTTTCATTTTTATAAAAGCCTCTGAAAAAGAAAAAAAAGAAATCTAATTGGTTGCTATGGGCAACTGGTCAACTTTTCCTCTGCACAGATTTTGACACATCTCCTCCTTTCTAAGTATCTGTCCCCCAAAATAGAGCCTAAAATCCTGAATCCTGGATGTTTGATGCCATCTTTTCAAAAAGGCAATGTTGAAATCTATGTTGATATTTATTTCTTTATTTTTCTTAGTACCTAATATGATAGATTTACCAAGACCAGCAATTCATAACAGATGTAAAGTAAACTATCTACAGCCAACCCATACACAATGTATAGAGAGGCAGAGCACATACATGACTGCCTTTCCATGCTCGATATCACAGGTGGTCCCAACAATGAGACCCCTGCAATCATACTGCATACTTATCCCCCATTCTGGGAATAGGGTATACATCTTAACCTCTTAAGGACGCAGGGCGTATGGATACGCCCTGCATTCCGAGTCCTTAAAGACGCAGGGCGTATCCATATGCCCGTGGGAATTTCGGTCCCCACCGTTAGCCGGTTGGAGAGCGGAGCCGGATGCCTGCTGAAATCTGCCCGCCCCTGGTTGTCAAGGGGCTCTGGAAAGAAGATGGAGGCCGTACCTGCAGGAGAAGATGCCTGGGGACCTGGGATCTTCGCTTGAGCCTGCAGGATCCTGATCAGGTAGGGAATCCACAGTGGGGGGGTGGAATTGAAAGTGAAAGTAAATCGATCTTTACTGTGGCAACCACTAGGGGGGCCAAACTGCAACTCCCAGCATGCCCAGAGAGCCAAAGGCTGTCTGGGCATGCTGGGAGTTGTAGTTTTGCAACATCTGGAGGGTCACAGTTTGGAGACCACTGTTACAGTGGTACCCAAACAGTAGCCCTCCAGATGTTGCCAAACTACAACTCTCAGCATGCCTCGACTGCCCAGGCATGCTGGGAGTTGTAGTTCTGTAACATCTGTCCCTTCAGATTTAGTAATTTTCATGACATTTTTGAAAATTGCTGCTCTACTTTGAAGCCCTCTAATTTTTTCAAAAAGCAAAAATATGTCCATTTTATGATGCCAACATAAAGTGGACATATTGTGTTTGTGAAGAAAAATAAAATGTATCTGGAATATCCATTTTCCTTACAATTAGAGAGCTTCAAAGTTAGAAAAATGCAAAATTTTCTAAATTTTCATGAAATTTTGGGATTTTTCACCAAAAAAGGATGCAAGTAACGCCGAAAATTTACCCCCAAAATAAAGTAGAATATGTCACGTAAAAACAATCAGAATCAGAATATTCGGTAAAAGCGTTTTCGCGTTATTAATTTGTAAAGTGACGGTGGTCAGAATTGCAAAAAAGGGCTCAGTCCTTAAGGTGAAAAAGGGCTGCGTCCTTAAGGGGTTAATAATGGGACAAACCCTTTAGGGTCTATTCACACAGCAGAATTTCCACACCAATTCCGCTTCCTTGGGTGGTTTCTGGCTTGTGGATTTTATGCGGAATTTGTGCTTAATCTGTGCAGAAATTCAGAAGTGTTAATGGGAGAGAGGAATCCCATAGAAGTCTATTGGGCTTTCATTTGAGGCAGAATTCCACAAGCGCAAATTCTGCTGTGTGAATAGACCCTTAGGCTATAATTCCACTTGGGATTTTGTGCAAAATTGCCCCCATTCTGTCGCACAGAGTTTTTTGCCTTGAAAAAGCGCTGCAGCCAGATTTCAATAAGGAACTGCAAAATGCTAGGTCCACTTGCCATTTTTGAGTTTGGCATTTTATAAATCTTTTTGGCTCAGTGGGTGATTTTCAAAAACGACCTCATGTTGAAAACATGGCGTTTTTCGAGCAAATCTGATTTATCTGCGAAGGCACGGATGCTGACCGCTGTGATTGGCCATACAGTACCGGCCAATCACCGGCAAACATGAATAAGTTATGTGAAGTTCTGTTCACATCACTGGCCGGAGTACGGTACAGTGCAGGGATGTGGAGCGGTGTTGCGTGTCACCTGCTTCTCATGACTAGAAATTATGATCACAATGGGTCTCAGGAGTGAGACCCGCTGTGATCTGTCACTTAGTGCAGGTACTACTGCTCCCAACATTGAACAGACTCTGTAGTACCACAATAATCACGCACATATAGTTGATATCGGATTTTACACTGTATTTATTAAAAATATCATTATTAAAATACATCAAAAACATTATTAATAAAAAGTTTTAGAAATTAAGATAAAAATATATATTATTTTTACAATTACATGGACCCTTTATCCATTTGGGCTATTGCCGGCTACATTTTCACGTCCCTGACCGCTCACATCAATCATTACCTGATTGAAAATGTAAAAAACTTTTTGTCATAAAAAAGAAATACTTAATTCCCTACAAATTTTCCCATCCCTACTTCTTCATTTTAAATTTTTTTTCTCTTGTACCAAACTAAATTTGTTAAAATACACCCACAAGGAATCTGCCAAAAGGTAAAAACACCTGAAAAAACACCTGAAAAAAATCAGTGGCAGTTTTTCATGCATTTTTTCTGGTGTTTTTTTAGCCTAAAAAAGACACCAGTACAAAGCTTTAGTGTAATTCTAGCCTTAGGCTTCGTCCTATAGATTATTACTTAGATAAGATACAAATAAAGACATTTGATAGGGGAAATGAGTAAAACAAGATCATTTTATTTCATCATAATGTATAGATATAATACATTACGCCATAATATGTTTAATGAGCTGAATAAAACTAAGTTTAATCTGTTCTGTTCTAGGTCTTTGAGATGAACAGAAGGGCCATAGACATTATCACAGCGTTCCAGGAAGAAGTAAGTGACATTGGAGATAATCAAATTTGTTATATAAAAGTATACATATAAAGTTTAGTAGGCATTCAGGGGATTCATCAATTGTGATATTTTTGTTGATTTGTGAAAAAGGCAAATAATTGCACAATTTGTGCACTAACTGCAGATGTGTGATTATTTGCTGTTTAAGACGGTACTTGCTAAAGGGGTGTGACCTATTGAAAAGGGGTGTGGTTGCTCACCGTTTACACTGCCAGCCTAAACTGCTGCTAAGATCTCCCCTTGCTCAGAGCTGGCGGAGATATCATCATGGGTGCACAGGTTTACTGGACTTATATAGAGGTGTCTGCTTCTTCATAAATCCAGGGAGCCTGTGCGCTGGCAGGGAAGCCTGTGCGCTGGCAGGGAAGCCTGTGTGCTGACAGGGGAGCCCATACGCTGACAGGGGTGCCTGTGCACTGGCAGGGAAGCCCGTACGCTGACAGGAGAGCCCGTACGCTGACAGGAGAACCCGTACGCTGACAGGGGAGCCTGTGCGCTGGTGGGGGGAGCCCGTACGCTGGCAGGGGAGCCCGTGCGCTGACAGGGGAGCCTGTGCGCTGGCAGGGAAGCCCGTACGCTGACAGTAGAGCCCGTACGCTGACAGGGGAGCCTGTGCGCTGGTGGGGGGAGCCCGTACGCTGGCAGGGGAGCCTGTATGCTGATGAGGCTTCATAAATGCCCCCTAGATTATGTTATGGCAGATTTTACCAGTTTTGATGAATGTGTCAGTAATCTTATGTCTATGTAGCTAACCCTAATAGACCCCAAATATCTGTGCACACAGTATAAATGACCTGCACCATTGTTTCCATCGATGAAACTGGCACCAGAGGTTCCTCTTTCCTAGGATATATCAAGCTTATTTACCCAGCCCAAAGAACTGTCCAGAGTAGAAGAACCTTCATTCCTCATATCCCATGGTGCCATAAGGAATTTTAGGAACTCATACAGCCACAGCGTCTGTCCCTCCGTCCCTCCCTCCTCCCTTCCAAAAGCAATAGTCCAAAAAACTACTTTTTTAACCTCTTAAGGACCCTTGATATACGCGTATGTCATGACACCCTGGTACTTAAGGACCAGGACCCATGACGTATGCGTACGTCATGGAGTATTCCGGTCCCCGCAGCGCGCCGGGCGGGGATCGGACCGGGATGCCTGCTGAAATCCTTCAGAACCCCCCCCCCCCCCCATGTCGGCGAACGCGGCAACTCGCAAGTGAATTCACACTTGCGATTTGTGCAATTACGGGTCTATGGTGACCCGGAATATAAGGGGGATTGCGATCCCCCTGAAGGGATAGGAGTGAGGTGGCAGGGGTGCCACCCCTCCTATCCCTGCTATTGGTCGTATAGAAGCGACGACCAATAGCAGATCGGGGGCGGGGGGGGGGGTTACTTTCGGTTTCCCCATTCTGCCCACCCACAATAGGCGGGGCAGGACGGAGAAACAGACAGGGACCGGCGCCGAAGGTCACTTACCGATCTGCGGAGGCTGCGGGCGACGGTGATCGGTGGGCAACGATGTTGTGCGGCTGGCTCCCTGGATCCTAGGGGAAGCCGATGAGTTGCCTAGCAACATCTGGAGGGCTACAGTTTGAGACCACTATACAGTGGTCTCAAAACTGTAGCCCTACAGATGTTACAAAACTACAGTTTTGGAGTTGTAGTTTTGCAACAGCTGGAGACACACTGGTTTGAAAATACTGAGTTAGGTAACAGAACCTAACTGAAGGTTTTCCAACCAGAGTGTCTCCAGCTGTTGCAAACGTACAACTCACAGCATGCACGGTCTGTCAGTACATGCTGGGAGTTGTAATTTTGAAAAAGCTGGAGGTTTGACCCCCCCCCCCCCCCCCCCCCCCCCCCATGTGAATGTACAGGGTACATTCACACGGGCAGGTTTACAGTAAGTTTCCTGCTTGAAGTTTGAGCTGCAGAGCAAACTCCTAGCTGGAAACTCACCGTAACCCGCCAGTGCGAATGCACCCTAAAAACACTACACTACACTAACACATAATGAAGGGTAAAACACAACATATACACCCCCTTACACTGTTCCCCCCCCCCCCCCCCCCCCAATAAAAATGAAAAACGTATTGTATGACAGTGTTTCCAAAACGGAGCCTCCAGCTGTTGCAAAACAACAACTCCCAGCATTTCCGGACAGCCACTGACTGTCCAGGCATGCTGGGAGTTTAGCAACAGCTGGAGGCACCCTTTTTGGGAATCACTGGTGTAGAATACCCCTATGTCCACCCCTATGCAATCCCTAATTTAGTCCTCAAATGCGCATGGAGCTCTCTCATTGCAGAGCCCTGTCGTATTTCAAGGTATCAGTTTAGGGTCACATATGGGGTATTTCCATGCAGCTAAAGCAGGACGAAATTGCTTTCTGACATCAAGTTAGACTACATTCACACCACTATTTTTATCATACGTTTGCCAGATCACCTGTAGAAATTTCAAAGTTGGCCACTGCCGTATCCCCGCCAGACCCACGCCACATCTCATTCTCATTTTTGAGACTGGAGTCAGATAGTGACTTTGGTCGGCTCATTTTTGCACCGCATCAGTTTTATTGCCGGACTTAAACCGCAACATTCCATGGTTTTTCCGTCCAGCAACAAAACCAGATTTTGTTGTGAAAAATGATCTGACCAGAGTCACTATCTAACTCCAGTTGGCTCATGCAAATCAATGAGACAGGTCTGTCGAGGATACAGCAGCGGACGGTTTTGAAATTTCCGGCGATCCGGCGACTGTATGAAGAAATCGTGGTGTGAATGTTCCCTCTGTGATCATTTTTCCAGAAGGGGCGATTTCCCCATGGACACCCATGCTTGCACTATAGATCTACAATAAAGCTGTGAATTATAATGCACAGAAGAAAGTGCTGAACTTTTCCCAAAGGAATCCTACAAATATTTACAGGCATATTTAAAGTTGTGAATAAACCGGGCTATTCACAAAACGTAAATCCTCAATTCCAGCCACCAGCCAATTGCATAAGGTCTAAAATACATAGAGCATATAATAACACTGCCAGTGAAGAGACGTAGTAATAAAAGGGGAGACCAAATTTAGGGAATACACTTGCTTTAAAAGATGTGTCTTTAGGGCATGTTTGAAACTGAGGAAGATGGGTATAAGCCTGATGGTCCGAGGTATTGCATTACAGAGAACTGGTGCAGCACAAGCAAAGTCTTAGAGGTGGAATTGAGGGGTTCAGATTAACCCCTTAAGGACCGGAGGTTTTTCCGTTTTTGCATTTTCGTTTTTTGCTCCTTGCCTTTAAAAAATCATAACTCTTTCAAATTTACACCTAAAAATCCATATGACGGCTTATTTTTTGCACCACCAATTCTACTTTGTAATGACGTCAGTCATTTTGCCCAAAAATCTATGGTGAAGCGGGAAAAAAAATCATTGTGCGACAAAATTTTAAAAAAAACGCTGTTTTGTAACTTTTGGGGGCTTCCGTTTCTACGTAGTACATTTTTCGGTAAAAATGACACCTGATATGTATTCTGTAGGTCCATACGATTAAAATGATACCCTACTTATATAGGTTTGATTTTGTCGGACTTCTGGAAAAAATCATAACTACATGCAGGAAAATTAATACGTTTAAAATTGTCATCTTCTGACCCCTATAACTTTTTTATTTTTCCGTGTATGGGGCGGTATGAGGGCTCATTTTTTGCGCCGTGATCTGAAGTTTTTAACGGTACCATTTTTGCATTGATAGGACTTATTGATCGCTTTTTATTCATTTTTTCATGATATAAAAAGTGACCAAAAATGCACTATTTTGGACTTTGGAATTTTTTTGCGCGCACGCCATTGACCGTGCGGTTTAATTAACGATATATTTTTATAATTCGGACATTTCCGCACGCGGCGATACCATTTATGTTTATTTTTATTTTTATTTACACTGTGTTTTTTCTTTTATGGGAAAAGGGGGGTGATTCAAACTTTTAATAGGGAAGGGGTTAAATGATGTTTATTCACTTTTTTTTTGCACTTTTTTTTTGCAGTGTTATAGGTCCCATAGGGACCTATAACACTGCACACACTGATCTTTTACATTGATCACTGGTTTCTCATAAGAAACCAGTGATCGATGATTCTGCCGCATGACTGCTCATGCCTGGATCTCAGGCACTGAGCAGTCATTCGGCGATCGGACAGCGAGGAGGCAGGTAGGGGCCCTCCCGCTGTCCTGTCAGCTGTTCGGGATGCCGCGATTTCACCGCGGCTATCCCGAACAGCCCACTGAGCTAGCCGGCATGCTTTCGGTTTCACTTTAGACGCGGCGTTCAACTTTGAACGCCGCGTCTAAAGGGTTAATAGCGCGCGGCACAGCGATCAATGCCGCGCGCTATTAGCCACGGGTCCCGGCCGTTGTTAGAGGCCGGGCCCGACCCGCTATGACGCGGGGCCACGCCGTGGCCCCGCGTTATAGATCGGGAGTGGACACATGACGTTCCAGTACGTCATGTGTCCTTAAGGGGTTAAAGAAGATGTTAACTTTAGATCATTTCACTACTTATTAGCTGCTGAATATTACAGAGGAAATTCTTTTCTTTTTGGAACACAGTGCTCTCTGCTGACATCATGTCCACAGTGCTCTCTGTTGACATTTCTGTCCATTTTAGGAACTGTCCAGAGCAGCATATGTTTTCTATGGGGATTTTCTCCTACTCTGGACAGTTTTTAAAATGGACAGAGGTGTCAGCAGAGAGCACTGTGGTCATGACGTTAGCAGAGAGCTCTATGTAAGAAAATAATTTCCTCTGTAGTATTCAGCAGCTAATAAGTACTGGAAGGATTAAGATTTTTTTTAATAGAAGTAATTTACAAATCTGTTTAACTTTCTGGCACCAGTTGATTAAAAAAAAAAGTTTTCCACCGGAGTATCCCTTTAAGATCACATAACAGCTGTAGAGAAAGATGAATCTGGCAGTGGCATTTAGGATGGACTGGAGAGGGAGAGTTTAGAGAAGGGAAGGCCTATTAGTAAAGAGTTTCAGTAGTCCAGGTGGGAATGAATTAAAGCATCCACAATAGTTTTGGTTGTTTCAGCAGTAAATGAGGGGTGCGTGGAAGACAGATCTGAGTCTACCATAACTTCAAGACAGCGGGTTTACTGTCCAGGAGTAATGGTTGTACCACTCACCGAGATGGAGATGTCAGGTTTAGGTAGATTAAATGGAGGAAATACAAGAAGTTCTGTAATAGAAAGATTTCTTTTCAGGAATAGGGAGGACACAATGTTAGAGACAGCAAAGAGAAAGTTGCTGGTGTTCTGTAGGAGTGCGGGGGTGATGATACGGGAAGAGGTAGAGAGCTGTATGTCATCAGCGGAGAGATGGTACTGGAGTTCAAATCTACTGAGGAGAAGGCCCAGGAAGGGTCCCTGAACCCCAACAACAAGAGCAGCAGGGAAATAGCTAGAGATAGGGATTGATACACCGAAGGAGCGTTCACGGAGGTAGGAAACAAAAACCAGGAGAGAGAGGAATCTTTAAGAACAATGGAGTGGAGTATAGCAAGAAGTAATTGGTGATCTACAGTGTCAAATGCTGCATAGAGATCAAGAAGAATCAGTAGAGAGAATTGCTATTAGATTTAACCATAAGACATAATTAGTGACTTCGGTTAAGCCAGTTTCTGTGGAGAATGGGGAATGTAATCCAGACAGTAAGGGGTCAAGGAGAGAGTTCCTGGAGAGATAATGGATTAGGTGGGAATAGACCAAGCATTCCAGGAGTTTGGAGATGAAGTGGAGAGACAGGTCAATAGTTAGCTGCACAGGATCCAGAGATGTTTTCTTCAGAAATGGGGTTATGACAGAATGTTTGAAGGAGGAATGAAAGATTTTAGTTATGTGATTGGTGATGGCAGGGGAGAGAATGCGGTAACACGGTGAGAGGATGTACCTGTATATACTTTCATGTACTGATTCATAGCACTATATACATGTATATAGCATCATGTACCTGTATATTACATCACCTACCTGTATATACCACCATTGAACTTTATATTTCATCACCTACCAGTACAAACCACCATGTAGATAGCAGCGTATGCCTGTGCAGCTGGCTTTTTTGGGGGTAGGGGTGTGCTGATACAGGACTTCACCAGGGGCACAATGGACACTATAGTGCCCCACACAGTAGTTAGATCTCAGTATAGTGTCCCTCACAGGAGATTGTAGGGATGTACTGATATTGGTATCAGTCAGGATATAGGTATGAACTTCGTATACTCGTGCAAATGTCCCTGCTAACATATGATGTAGATATAAGAAAGGCTTTCTTCACAACGGTCACATGGGTTCAGTTTTAAAGACATGATGAATATGAAGGATTTGTTATAATCTAGTTTCTAAAAGATCTTCTAAATAGAATTACACAGAATGCTGCAGTATTCTAGAAGACAGAGACTACGTGCGCTCTTTTCTTATAGATATTTTCTTTATTAATAGATAAGCCCTTCAATACATAAGTATGTTCTGAATACCTACATTAGATTGAAGTAACAATAACTTATTTCTGTTTTATTTTTCATGTGGACAGAACAGAGAACAGGAACTAAGGATCACCCAATACTATGTAAGTGATATAACAAATAACCATATTAGCTCCTTATAGACAGAGGCAATTTTCATTTTTTTGCAGTTTCAGTTTTTCCTCCTCTCTTCTTATAGTCATAAAAATGTTTCATAAAATATGCTGGGAAACAAAAAATTTATTTTAAGGTGAAAACGAACACAAATTTTTTTTTTTTTTTTATCTGAGTTGGGGGTGCTATTTTTTATACATTGTTTATTATGCTCGTTAACTGACATGTTATGTTGATGCTTTTAAAATGTACACATATGCTTAAAGAGGTAATCCAGGGAAGTATATATATATATATATATATATATATATATATATATACATATATATATATACATATATATATATATATATATATATATATATACATATAGTCCAACAGGAAGCATGAAGCGGCACTCCAGCGATTTCAAGATAAGAAAAAGTTACTTTATTCACCCATAGTGCTACATTTCGACCCTCTCAATGGAGTCTTTATCAAGCATGCTTGAAATCGCTGGAGTGCCGCTTCATGCTTCCTGTTGGACTATTTTTGTTTGATGCACCTTTGGTCAACGTTGGAGCTGGCTGAGCACCCACAGATCTATTATATAGGGCTAGAAGCCCCTTCATGGTGCTCCTTAACTACTATTTTCAATTTTATATAATATATATATTTATGAAAAGAGCACAAACCAAAGCAACCACACTACCTGGATATGTTCCCTGTAAACTATCCTGCCTGATATGCATTGTCTTCTCTGGCTTCTTGAAATTCTTTGCCATCTTTCCCTCGCCTTGCCTACATCTCCCAGCAATCATTGCAGCACTGCTCTGTCAGCTGGCTCCCTTCTGCAGTGAGCAGCAGAGAGAGGTTCAGTGTCTGATTGGCTGAGGCTTCACACACCTCACAGTTCTTAGCACTAAAGAGAGCATGACCATCAGTGCAGGGTAGAAACCACATGGTCTGTGTCTCACAGGAAGGTGGGGGTTGCTTTCAGATAGTTATTAGGACAGAGACAGAGTGGATGGCTGGATGATGTCATTCCCTCACTTTATGCACATAAGTAACAACTAAAGAGGGGAGACTGCTCTATATAGCTAATGAATGATATTTAGACAATTAAATACGTTGATGAGAGGAAAAGATGGGCTATAGGTTTAGTTTCCCAGAGTACCCCTTTTTACACCTGTGGAATCATTTTAGGGCTCTTTTTTTCTGTATAAGTCATTCCCCATGCAGGATTAATAAGGTTAAGTTTTATGAGTTAGGATAATTATACATGCAGTTATTCCAAATATGCAAACAACATTTTTTTTTCTTTACTTTTTTGTATGGGGAGGGTTAATTTATATTTGTAAAAACAGATTTCTTTTTCTTTACACGTTAACAGCCAATTACTGTTGGGGCTTGCTGGAAGATGTGGTTTTGCAACTTTTGTAGGTCTAGAGTTTGGTGACCAATGCCCAAGGGGACTTGTATGAGCAATGGTTAGATGACTTATACAGATTTATGCAGGACATATGTCCTTTATTGATCTAAGTGATTTACATACATCCCACTCCATACATCCTACAACACGCGCTCAGAGATAAGAGACGGACTGCAGTTCTGGAGATCGTGGAGGTCCCAGCAGTCAGACCCTCCTCAATTATACTCTTACCTTCAACCTGTGGATATGGATTAAGACATTTTTACTGCATCCTTGAGGACTGATTTTTTATTTTCTCTGTAATTAATTGTTTTGCATTGTAGTATAAGCCCTCTGTGGTTATGCACAACATCAGAAACCTTGGTTACTAGTTTATTTTGTTAAAGTGAGCTACACATATCTTTCTTCTTGTTCATTGTTTCATAAACCTTGTTGTTATCATTCATGAGTCAACCTAAAAGAAGTATTTCCTAGAGAAAAGTGATATTTGCCCAAAATTTCCTACAAATAAAGACACCATCGTTGGACCTCTGTTGTCTCATTATGTCAAAGTCTTGGCTTTGGATCCCCTGATACTGTTCTAGTCGAGAGCAACCCTTTCTGACGGAGGATATTACAACAATCATGGAAGGCTGGATGAGGCAAATCATACAGATTATCTGATTTACTTATGTGTGAAGGAAGAAGAGGAGAAGAAGGAGAAGGAAAACAAAGAAGAGGAAGAGGAAAAAGAGGAGGATGAAGGGGAGGAAAAAGAAGAGGAAGAGAAGGAGAAAAAGAAGAAATATGAAGAGGAGAAGGAGAACGAAGATGAGAAGCAGGATGAAGGGGACAATGAAGAAAAAAAAGAAGAGAAGGAGGAAGAGAATGACAGAAAGGAGAAAGAACAAGTGGAGAAGAATGAAGGGCAGAATGAAGCAGAGGAAGAGGTAAAGAAGGAGAAAGATGAAAAGGTAATAGAAGAAGAAGAAGAAGAAGAGCTAACTTGCTGCACGTGGTTTTGTACACCAACTAGAGCCTTCATCAGCAGCGTAACAAACTTTTTCTTTACCAAATGTGGAGGACTCCCTTAACATCAAGTGGAGTCTGGAGGAGGCGCTGTTAAAGAGATTATCAATAGGTATTACCTTTCTTCCCTTCCCAGCAGCTCACTTCTGATTTGGTCTCTACTCTTCCTAATACCTTCTGGTATGAAAAGGTAGATCTTAGATGGCAGAGCAGGTACTATGCTGAAGCCTTTACATGCAGGTGAAACCAGTGGCAGCAAATGTATGCAACATTGTGTGTACATTGGCTACCATATGGAGGCATGGTTTTGCCCACATGTGGTGACCACAACAAAGTACTTGACCCACCATCTCATTCCCCCCCTTTTATTCCAGGTGATAAGTCAACAGGGAAAGAGACCAAGCTTGAAGTGAGCCACTGGGAACCAGGGAAAGATAATGCCATTTTAGATGCTGAGATAACCCCTTTAACATGTAGAGGCAAATGAGGCGCCATTACTATCAGGAGGGTTCATTTGCCTCATATGGGGTAGGAGGAGACCCCCTTTAAGATCAAAGATTGGAGGACAAGACTCCCTTAAGACCACTGGAGTCTGGAGGAGGCGCTGTTAAAGAGGTTATCAAGACAGCTGAAAAGGTATGACCTTCCTTCGCTTCCCAGCCACTGGAGAGAGGGAAAAGTTTATGCCATTTTAGCTCCTTTGATAACCCCTTTAACATAAAGAGGCAAATGAGGCGCCTATAACATCAGGAGGATTCATTTGCCTCATAAGGGGTAGGAGGAGACCCCCTTTAAGATCAAAGACTGGAGGACAAGACTCCCTTAAGACCACTGGAGTCTGGAGGAGGCGCTGTTAAAGAGGTTATCAAGACAGCTGAAAAAGTATGACCTTACCTCGCTTCCCAGCAGCTCACTTCTGCTTTGGTCTTGACTCATCCTGATACCTTCTGGTATGAAAATGGAAGGCCGAGATGGGGGAGCAGGTAGCATGTTGCAGTCGTCACATGCAGGCGAAATCAGTGGCGGCAAATGTATGCAACATCGGAGGCCTGGTTTCACCCACATGTGGTGACCACAACACATTACCTGACCCCTTATTTCAGCCACCCCCTTTATTCCAGGTGAGAAGGTATAGGGATGAGATGAGAGCTATGTGGAAAAGAACCACTGGAGGTAGGGGAAAGTTTATGCCATTTTAGCTCCTCTGATAACCCCTTTAACATATAGAGGCAAATGAGGCGCATTTAACATCAGGAGGATTCATTTGCCTCATAAGGGGTAGGAGGAGACCCCCTTTAAGATCAAAGACTGGAGGACAAGACTCCCTTAAGACCACTGGAGTCTGGAGGAGGCGCTGTTAAAGAGGTTATCAAGAAATCTGAAAAGGTATGACCTTACCTTGCTTTCCCAGCAGCTCACTTCTGGATTGGTCTCGACTCGTCCTGATACCTTCTGGTATGAAAATGGAGGGCCGAGATGGGGGAGCAGGTAGCATGTTGCAGTCGTCACATGCAGGCGAAATCAGTGGCGGCAAATGTATGCAACATCGGAGGCCTGGTTTCACCCACATGTGGTGACCATAACACATTACCTGACCCCTTTTGTCAGCCACCCCCTTTATTCCAGGTGAGAAGGTATCGGGATGAGATGAGAGCTAACTGGAAAAGAGCTGGAGGGAGGGGAAAGTTTATGCCATTTTAGCTCCTTTGATAACCCCTTTAACATATAGAGGCAAATGAGGCGCCTTTTACATCAGGAGGATTCATTTGCCTCATAAGGGGTAGGAGGAGACCCCCTTTAAGATCAAAGATTGGAGGACAAGACTCCCTTAAGACCACTGGAGTCTGGAGGAGGCGCTGTTAAAGCGGTTATCAAGACAGCTGAAAAGGTATGACCTTCCTTCGCTTCCCAGCCACTGGAGAGAGGGAAAAGTTTATGCCATTTTAGCTCCTCTGATAACCCCTTTAACAGAGGCAAATGAGGCGCCTTTAACATCAGGAGGATTCATTTGCCTCATAAGGGGTAGGAGGAGACCCCCTTTAAGATCAAAGACTGGAGGACAAGACTCCCTTAAGACCACCGGAGTCTGGAGGAGGCGCTGTTAAAGAGGTTATCAAGACAGCTGAAAAAGTATGACCTTACCTTGCTTCCCAGCAGCTCACTTCTGCTTTGGTCTTGACTCATCCTGATACCTTCTGGTATGAAAATGGAGGGCCGAGATGCAGGAGCAGGTAGCATGTTGCAGTCGTCACATGCAGGCGAAATCAGTGGCAGCAAATGTACGCAACATCGTATGTACATTGTCTACCACATGGAGGCCTGGTTTCACCCACATGTGGTGACCACAACACATTACCTGACCCCTTATTTCAGCCACCCCCTTTATTCCAGGTGAGAAGGTATCGGGATGAGATGAGAGCTATGTGGAAAAGAGCCACTGGAGAGAGGGAAAAGTTTATGCCATTTTAGCTCCTCTGATAACCCCTTTAACATATAGAGGCAAATGAGGCGCCTTTTACATCAGGAGGATTCATTTGCCTCATAAGGGGTAGGAGGAGACCCCCTTTAAGATCAAATACTGGAGGACAAGACTCCCTTAAGACCAGTGGAGTCTGGAGGAGGCGCTGTTAAAGCGGTTATCAAGACAGCTGAAAAGGTATGACCTTCCTTCGCTTCCCAGCCACTGGAGAGAGGGAAAGGTTATGCCATTTTAGCTCCTCTGATAACCCCTTTAACAGAGGCAAATGAGGCGCCTTTTACATCAGGAGGATTCATTTGCCTCATAAGGGGTAGGAGGAGACCCCCTTTAAGATCAAAGATTGGAGGACAAGACTCCCTTAAGACCACTGGAGTCTGGAGGAGGCGCTGTTAAAGAGGTTATCAAGACAGCTGAAAAGGTATGACCTTCCTTCGCTTCCCAGCCACTGGAGAGAGGGAAAAGTTTATGCCATTTTAGCTCCTCTGATAACCCCTTTAACAGAGGCAAATGAGGCGCCTTTAACATCAGGAGGATTAATTTGCCTCATAAGGGGTAGGAGGAGACCCCCTTTAAGATCAAAGACTGGAGGACAAGACTCCCTTAAGACCACCGGAGTCTGGAGGAGGCGCTGTTAAAGAGGTTATCAAGAAAGCTGAAAAAGTATGACCTTACCTCGCTTCCCAGCAGCTCACTTCTGCTTTGGTCTTGACTCATCCTGATACCTTCTGGTATGAAAATGGAGGGCCGAGATGCAGGAGCAGGTAGCATGTTGCAGTCGTCACATGCAGGCGAAATCAGTGGCAGCAAATGTACGCAACATCGTATGTACATTGTCTACCACATGGAGGCCTGGTTTCACCCACATGTGGTGACCACAACACATTACCTGACCCCTTATTTCAGCCACCCCCTTTATTCCAGGTGAGAAGGTATCGGGATGAGATGAGAGCTATGTGGAAAAGAGCCACTGGAGGTAGGGGAAAGTTTATGCCATTTTAGCTCCTCTGATAACCCCTTTAACATATAGAGGCAAATGAGGCGCCTTTTACATCAGGAGGATTCATTTGCCTCATAAGGGGTAGGAGGAGACCCCCTTTAAGATCAAATACTGGAGGACAAGACTCCCTTAAGACCAGTGGAGTCTGGAGGAGGCGCTGTTAAAGCGGTTATCAAGACAGCTGAAAAGGTATGACCTTCCTTCGCTTCCCAGCCACTGGAGAGAGGGAAAAGTTTATGCCATTTTAGCTCCTCTGATAACCCCTTTAACAGAGGCAAATGAGGCGCCTTTAACATCAGGAGGATTCATTTGCCTCATAAGGGGTAGGAGGAGACCCCCTTTAAGATCAAAGATTGGAGGACAAGACTCCCTTAAGACCACTGGAGTCTGGAGGAGGCGCTGTTCAAGAGGTTATCAAGACAGCTGAAAAGGTATGACCTTCCTTCGCTTCCCAGCCACTGGAGAGAAGGAAAAGTTTATGCCATTTTAGCTCCTCTGATAACCCCTTTAACAGAGGCAAATGAGGCGCCTTTAACATCAGGAGGATTAATTTGCCTCATAAGGGGTAGGAGGAGACCCCCTTTAAGATCAAAAACTGGAGGACAAGACTCCCTTAAGACCACTGGAGTCTGGAGGACGCGCTATTAAAGAGTTTATCAAGACAGCTGAAAAGGTATGACCTTCCTTCGCTTCCCAGCCACTGGAGAGAGGGAAAAGTTTATGCCATTTTAGCTCCTCTGATAACCCCTTTAACAGAGGCAAATGAGGCGCCTTTAACATCAGGAGGATTAATTTGCCTCATAAGGGGTAGGAGGAGACCCCCTTTAAGATCAAAGACTGGAGGACAAGACTCCCTTAAGACCTTTGGAGTCTGGAGGAGGCGCTATTAAAGAGGTTATCAAGACAGCTGAAAAGGTATGACCTTCCTTCGCTTCCCAGCCACTGGAGAGAGGGAAAAGTTTATGCCATTTTAGCTCCTCTGATAACCCCTTTTATAGAGGCAAATGAGGCGCCTTTAACATCAGGAGGATTCATTTGCCTCATAAGGGGTAGGAGGAGACCCCCTTTAAGATCAAATACTGGAGGACAAGACTCCCTTCAGACCAGTGGAGTCTGGAGGAGGCGCTGTTAAAGCGGTTATCAAGACAGCTGAATAGGTATGACCTTCCTTTGCTTCCTAGCCACTGGAGAGAGGGAAAAGTATATGCCTTTTTAGCTTCTCTGATAACCCCCTTAACATATAGAGGCAAATGAGGCACCTTTTACATCAGGAGGATTCATTTGCCTCATAAGGGGTAGGAGGAGACCCCCTTTAAGATCAAAAACTGGAGGACAAGACTCCCTTAAGACCACCGGAGTCTGGAGGAGGCGCTGTTAAAGAGGTTATCAAGACAGCTGAAAAAGTATGACCTTACCTTGCTTCCTAGCAGCTCACTTCTGCTTTGGTCTTGACTCATCCTGATACCTTCTGGTATGAAAATGGAGGGCCGAGATGCAGGAGCAGGTAGCATGTTGCAGTCGTCACATGCAGGCGAAATCAGTGGCAGCAAATGTACGCAACATCGTATGTACATTGTCTACCACATGGAGGCCTGGTTTCACCCACATGTGGTGACCACAACACATTACCTGACCCCTTATTTCAGCCACCCCCTTTATTCCAGGTGAGAAGGTATCGGGATGAGATGAGAGCTATGTGGAAAAGAGCCACTGGAGGTAGGGGAAAGTTTATGCCATTTTAGCTCCTCTGATAACCCCTTTAACATATAGAGGCAAATGAGGCGCCTTTTACATCAGGAGGATTCATTTGCCTCATAAGGGGTAGGAGGAGACCCCCTTTAAGATCAAAGACTGGAGGACAAGACTCCCTTAAGACCTTCGGAGTCTGGAGGGGGCACTATTAAAGAGGTTATCAAGACAGCTGAAAAGGTATGACCTTCCTTCGCTTCCCAGCCACTGGAGAGAGGGAAAAGTTTATGCCATTTTAGCTCCTTTGATAACCCCTTTTACAGAGGCAAATGAGGCGCCTTTAACATCAGGAGGATTCATTTTCCTCATAAGGGGTAGGAGGAGACCCCCTTTAAGATCAAAAACTGGAGGACAAGACTCCCATAAGACCACTGGAGTCTGGAGGAGGCGCTGTTAAAGAGGTTATCAAGACAGCTGAAAAAGTATGACCTTACCTCGCTTTCCAGCAGCTCACTTCTGCTTTGGTCTTGACTCATCCTGATACCTTCTGGTATGAAAATGGAGGGCCGAGATGTGGGAGCAGGTAGCATGTTGCAGTCGTCACATGCAGGCGGAATCAGTGGCAGCAAATGTACGCAACATCGTATGTACATTGTCTACCACATGGAGGCCTGGTTTCACCCACATGTGGTGACCACAACACATTACCTGACCCCTTATTTCAGCCACCCCCTTTATTCCAGGTGAGAAGGTATAGGGAGGAGATGAGAGCTATGTGGAAAAGAGCCACTGGAGGTAGGGGAAAGTTTATGCCATTTTAGCTCCTCTGATAACCCCTTTAACATATAGAGGCAAATGAGGCGCCTTTTACATCAGGAGGATTAATTTGCCTCATAAGGGGTAGGAGGAGACCCCCATTAAGATCAAATACTGGAGGACAAGACTCCCTTAAGACCAGTGGAGTCTGGAGGAGGCGCTGTTAAAGCGGTTATCAAGACAGCTGAAAAGGTATGACCTTCCTTCGCTTTCCAGCCACTGGAGAGAGGGAAAAGTTTATGCCATTTTAGCTCCTCTGATAACCCCATTTACAGAGGCAAATGAAGCGCCTTTAACATCAGGAGGATTCATTTGCCTCATAAGGGGTAGGAGGAGACCCCCTTTAAGATCAAATACTGGAGAACAAGACTCCCTTAAGACCAGTGGAGTCTGGAGGAGGCGCTGTTAAAGCGGTTATCAAGACAGCTGAATAGGTATGACCTTCCTTTGCTTCCTAGCCACTGGAGAGAGGGAAAAGTTTATGCCTTTTTAGCTCCTCTGATAACCCCCTTAACATATAGAGGCAAATGAGGCGCCTTTTACATCAGGAGGATTCATTTGCCTCATAAGGGGTAGGAGGAGACCCCCTTTAAGATCAAAAACTGGAGGACAAGACTCCCTTAAGACCACTGGAGTCTGGAAGAGGCGCTGCTAAAGAGGTTATCAAGACAGCTGAAAGGGTATGACCTTACCTTGCTTTCCCAGCAGCTCACTTCTGGATTGGTCTCGACCCGTCCTGATACCTTTTGGTATGAAAATGGAGGGCCGAGATGGGGGAGCAGGTAGCATGTTGCAGTCGTCACATGCAGGCGAAATCAGTGGCAGCAAATGTATGCAACATCGTATGTACATTGTCTACCACATGGAGGCCTGGTTTCACCCACATGTGGTGACCACAACACATTACTTAACCCCTTATGTCAGCCATCCCCTTTATTCCATTTGAGAAGGTATCGGGATGAGATGAGAGCTAACTGGAAAAGAGCCACTTGAGGGAGGGTAAAGTTTATGCCATTTTAGCTCCTTTGATAACCCCCTTTACAGAGGCAAATGAGGCGCCTTTTACATCAGGAGGATTCATTTGCCTAATAAGGGGTAGGAGGAGACCCCCTTTAAGATCAAATACTGGAGGACAAGACTCCCTTAAGACCAGTGGAGTCTGGAGGAGGCGCTGTTAAAGAGGTTATCAAGACAGCTGAAAAAGTATGACCTTACCTCGCTTTCCAGCAGCTCACTTCTGCTTTGGTCTTGACTCATCCTGATACCTTCTGGTATGAAAATGGAGGGCCGAGATGAGGGAGCAGGTAGCATGTTGCAGTCGTCACATGCAGGCGGAATCAGTGGCAGCAAATGTACGCAACATCGTATGTACATTGTCTACCACATGGAGGCCTGGTTTCACCCACATGTGGTGACCACAACACATTACCTGACCCCTTATTTAAGCCACCCCCTTTATTCCAGGTGAGAAGGTATAGGGAGGAGATGAGAGCTATGTGGAAAAGAGCCACTGGAGGTAGGGGAAAGTTTATGCCATTTTAGCTCCTCTGATAACCCCTTTAACATATGGAGGCAAATGAGGCGCCTTTTACAACAGGAGGATTCATTTGCCTCATAAGGGGTAGGAGGAGACCCCCTTTAAGATCAAATACTGGAGGACAAGACTCCCTTAAGACCAGTGGAGTCTGGAGGAGGCGCTGTTAAAGCGGTTATCAAGACAGCTGAAAAGGTATGACCTTCCTTCACTTCCCAGCCACTGAAGAGAGGGAAAAGTTTATGCCATTTTAGCTCCTCTGATAACCCCTTTAACATATAGAGGCAAATGATGCGCCTATAATATCAGGAGGATTCATTTGCCTCATAAGGGGTAGGAGGAGACCCCCTTTAAGATCAAAGACTGGAGGACAAGACTCCCTTAAGACCACTGGAGTCTGGAGGAGGCGCTGTTAAAGAGGTTATCAAGACAGCTGAAAAAGTATGACCTTACCTCGCTTCCCAGCAGCTCACTTCTGGTTTGGTCTTGACTCATCCTGATACCTTTTGGTATGAAAATGGAGGGCCGAGATGGGGGAGCAGGTAGCATGTTGCAGTCGTCACATGCAGGCGAAATCAGTGGCAGCAAATGTACGCAACATTGTATGTACATTGTCTACCACATGGAGGCCTGGTTTCACCCACATTTGGTGACCACAACACATTACCTGACCCCTTATTTCAGCCACCTCCTTTATTCCAGGTGAGAAGGTATCGGGATGAGATGAGAGCTAACTGGAAAAGAGCCACTGGAGGGAGGGGAAAGTTTATGCCATTTTACCTCCTCTGATATCCCCTTTAACATATAGAGGCACATGAGGCGCCTTTTACATCAGGAGGATTCATTTGCCTCATAAGGGGTAGGAGGAGACCCCCTTTAAGATCAAAGACTGGAGGACAAGACTCCCTTAAGACCTTCGGAGTCTGGAGGGGGCGCTATTAAAGAGGTTATCAAGACAGCTGAAAAGGTATGACCTTCCTTCGCTTCCCAGCCACTGGAGAGAGGGAAAAGTTTATGCCATTTTAGCTCCTTTGATAACCCCTTTTACAGAGGCAAATGAGGCGCCTTTAACATCAGGAGGATTCATTTTCCTCATAAGGGGTAGGAGGAGACCCCCTTTAAGATCAAAAACTGGAGGACAAGACTCCCATAAGACCACTGGAGTCTGGAGGAGGCGCTGTTAAAGAGGTTATCAAGACAGCTGAAAAAGTATGACCTTACCTCGCTTTCCAGCAGCTCACTTCTGCTTTGGTCTTGACTCATCCTGATACCTTCTGGTATGAAAATGGAGGGCCGAGATGTGGGAGCAGGTAGCATGTTGCAGTCGTCACATGCAGGCGGAATCAGTGGCAGCAAATGTACGCAACATCGTATGTACATTGTCTACCACATGGAGGCCTGGTTTCACCCACATGTGGTGACCACAACACATTACCTGACCCCTTATTTCAGCCACCCCCTTTATTCCAGGTGAGAAGGTATAGGGAGGAGATGAGAGCTATGTGGAAAAGAGCCACTGGAGGTAGGGGAAAGTTTATGCCATTTTAGCTCCTCTGATAACCCCTTTAACATATAGAGGCAAATGAGGCGCCTTTTACATCAGGAGGATTAATTTGCCTCATAAGGGGTAGGAGGAGACCCCCATTAAGATCAAATACTGGAGGACAAGACTCCCTTAAGACCAGTGGAGTCTGGAGGAGGCGCTGTTAAAGCGGTTATCAAGACAGCTGAAAAGGTATGACCTTCCTTCGCTTTCCAGCCACTGGAGAGAGGGAAAAGTTTATGCCATTTTAGCTCCTCTGATAACCCCATTTACAGAGGCAAATGAAGCGCCTTTAACATCAGGAGGATTCATTTGCCTCATAAGGGGTAGGAGGAGACCCCCTTTAAGATCAAATACTGGAGAACAAGACTCCCTTAAGACCAGTGGAGTCTGGAGGAGGCGCTGTTAAAGCGGTTATCAAGACAGCTGAATAGGTATGACCTTCCTTTGCTTCCTAGCCACTGGAGAGAGGGAAAAGTTTATGCCTTTTTAGCTCCTCTGATAACCCCCTTAACATATAGAGGCAAATGAGGCGCCTTTTACATCAGGAGGATTCATTTGCCTCATAAGGGGTAGGAGGAGACCCCCTTTAAGATCAAAAACTGGAGGACAAGACTCCCTTAAGACCACTGGAGTCTGGAAGAGGCGCTGCTAAAGAGGTTATCAAGACAGCTGAAAGGGTATGACCTTACCTTGCTTTCCCAGCAGCTCACTTCTGGATTGGTCTCGACCCGTCCTGATACCTTTTGGTATGAAAATGGAGGGCCGAGATGGGGGAGCAGGTAGCATGTTGCAGTCGTCACATGCAGGCGAAATCAGTGGCAGCAAATGTATGCAACATCGTATGTACATTGTCTACCACATGGAGGCCTGGTTTCACCCACATGTGGTGACCACAACACATTACTTAACCCCTTATGTCAGCCACCCCCTTTATTCCATTTGAGAAGGTATCGGGATGAGATGAGAGCTAACTGGAAAAGAGCCACTTGAGGGAGGGTAAAGTTTATGCCATTTTAGCTCCTTTGATAACCCCCTTTACAGAGGCAAATGAGGCGCCTTTTACATCAGGAGGATTCATTTGCCTAATAAGGGGTAGGAGGAGACCCCCTTTAAGATCAAATACTGGAGGACAAGACTCCCTTAAGACCAGTGGAGTCTGGAGGAGGCGCTGTTAAAGAGGTTATCAAGACAGCTGAAAAAGTATGACCTTACCTCGCTTTCCAGCAGCTCACTTCTGCTTTGGTCTTGACTCATCCTGATACCTTCTGGTATGAAAATGGAGGGCCGAGATGAGGGAGCAGGTAGCATGTTGCAGTCGTCACATGCAGGCGGAATCAGTGGCAGCAAATGTACGCAACATCGTATGTACATTGTCTACCACATGGAGGCCTGGTTTCACCCACATGTGGTGACCACAACACATTACCTGACCCCTTATTTAAGCCACCCCCTTTATTCCAGGTGAGAAGGTATAGGGAGGAGATGAGAGCTATGTGGAAAAGAGCCACTGGAGGTAGGGGAAAGTTTATGCCATTTTAGCTCCTCTGATAACCCCTTTAACATATGGAGGCAAATGAGGCGCCTTTTACAACAGGAGGATTCATTTGCCTCATAAGGGGTAGGAGGAGACCCCCTTTAAGATCAAATACTGGAGGACAAGACTCCCTTAAGACCAGTGGAGTCTGGAGGAGGCGCTGTTAAAGCGGTTATCAAGACAGCTGAAAAGGTATGACCTTCCTTCACTTCCCAGCCACTGAAGAGAGGGAAAAGTTTATGCCATTTTAGCTCCTCTGATAACCCCTTTAACATATAGAGGCAAATGATGCGCCTATAATATCAGGAGGATTCATTTGCCTCATAAGGGGTAGGAGGAGACCCCCTTTAAGATCAAAGACTGGAGGACAAGACTCCCTTAAGACCACTGGAGTCTGGAGGAGGCGCTGTTAAAGAGGTTATCAAGACAGCTGAAAAAGTATGACCTTACCTCGCTTCCCAGCAGCTCACTTCTGGTTTGGTCTTGACTCATCCTGATACCTTTTGGTATGAAAATGGAGGGCCGAGATGGGGGAGCAGGTAGCATGTTGCAGTCGTCACATGCAGGCGAAATCAGTGGCAGCAAATGTACGCAACATTGTATGTACATTGTCTACCACATGGAGGCCTGGTTTCACCCACATTTGGTGACCACAACACATTACCTGACCCCTTATTTCAGCCACCTCCTTTATTCCAGGTGAGAAGGTATCGGGATGAGATGAGAGCTAACTGGAAAAGAGCCACTGGAGGGAGGGGAAAGTTTATGCCATTTTACCTCCTCTGATATCCCCTTTAACATATAGAGGCACATGAGGCGCCTTTTACATCAGGAGGATTCATTTGCCTCATAAGGGGTAGGAGGAGACCCCCTTTAAGATCAAATACTGGAGGTCAAGACTCCCTTAAGACCAGTGGAGTCTGGAGGAGGCGCTGTTAAAGGGGTTATCAAGACAGCTGAAAAGGTATGACCTTCCTTCGCTTCCCAGCCACTGGAGAGAGGGAAAAGTTTATGCCATTTTAGCTCCTCTGATAACCCATTTTACAGAGGCAAATGAGGCGCCTTTAACATCAGGAGGATTAATTTGCCTCATAAGGGGTAGGAGGAGACCCCCTTTAAGATCAAATACTGGAGGACAAGACTCCCTTAAGACCACTGGAGTCTGGAGGAGGCGCTGTTAAGGAGGTTATCAAGACAGCTGAAAAGGTATGACCTTCCTTTGCTTCCTAGCCACTGGAGAGAGGAAAAAGTTTATGCCTTTTTAGCTCCTCTGATAACCCCCTTAACATATAGAGGCAAATGAGGCGCCTTTTACATCAGGAGGATTCATTTGCCTCATAAGGGGTAGGAGGAGACCCCCTTTAAGATCAAAAACTGGAGGACAAGACTTCCTTAAGACCACTGGAGCCTGGAAGAGGCGCTGTTAAAGAGGTTATCAAGACAGCTGAAAGGGTATGACCTTACCTTGCTTTCCCAGCAGCTCACTTCTGGATTGGTCTCGACTTTTCCTGATACCTTTTGGTATGAAAATGGAGGGCCGAGATGGGGGAGCAGGTAGCATGTTGCAGTCGTCACATGCAGGCGAAATCAGTGGCAGCAAATGTATGAAACATCGTATGTACATTGTCTACCACATGGAGGCCTGGTTTCACCCACATGTGGTTACCACAACACATTACCTGTCCCCTTATTTCAGCTACCCCCTTTATTCCAGGTGAGAAGGTATCGGGTTGAGATGAGAGCTAACTGGAAAAGAGCCACTGGAGGGAGGGGAAAGTTAATGCCATTTCAGCTCCTCTGATAACCCCTTTAAAATATAGAGGCAAATGAGGCGCCTTTTACATCAGGAGGATTCATTTGCCTCATAAGGGGTAGGAGGAGACCCCCTTTAACCTGTTCAGTACCCCGGGCGTACTGGTACATTCCGACACCCTGGGTACATGTACATCCGTGCGAATTTAGGTCCCTGCCGCGCAGCGGCACCCAGCGCAAATGCCCAGGGGGGTCATCAGACCCCCCCAATGTTGGCGATCGGCGCAAATCGCAAGTGAATTCACACTTGCGATTTGCGTCTATTCCGGTGATGTGGGTCACAGGTGACCCGCTGACCCGGAAATACATGGCGATCGGGGGTGTTGGATACACCCCCTATCAGCCACTGTATCTATGGGAAGGTGGCGATTTCTTCACCCCCAGGAACGCTGCTATTGCCAATAGCAGCCGGCAGGGGAGGGGTTAACGGCATCCTCTTGCAGCTCCCATGGCTGGCTTAGTTCAGTCAGCGGTCAGAGCTGCTGGAGAAAACTAGGGACCTCTCCTCTGCATGATCGGAACCCCCTCAGGACTGAAGATCCCCCTTAGAGCAGATCTTATACCCTATCCCCCTAAGAGCAGATCTTATCCCCTATCCCCTATCCAAAGGATAGGGGATAAGATGCCTGATCGCGGGAGTCCCACAGCTGGGGACGCCCGTGAGCATGCACGCGGCACCCCGTTTGTAATCAGCCCCCCGTATTCGCTACGGGTTTGATTACGGTCGACCGCAGGGCCAGCGGCGTGTGACGTCCGCAGCTCCCCCCCCCCCCCCCCATATAACTGTGTGTGATTTTTAATCACACACTGTTATATATCGTATTTATCGGGGTATACCACTCATCGGCCTATTACACGCACCCCCTTTTTTCCAAGGAGGTTTTGGTAAAAAAGTTTTTTTACCAAAATATCCTTGGAAAAATGAGGGTGTGTGTGTTTTTCAGGTGTACCACGATAAACTGTTTCTGGTGGCTTCTGCAGTTCAATGATTTAAAGCAAGCGCTTAAATCTTTTACGTGCAGTGGCTTCTGTGGGGCCAGAGTGCCGCTGCTCTAGTCCCCGGTTTTATAGTTAAATATCCCCCCGCTCCCTGATTCCCTCCCAGTCCCTGGTTTTATAGTTACATGTGCCCTGGGGACTGCGGTCCTTCATGCTCCGGCGGCCTCCTGATCTGTCACTGCGCCGTGCACTGACTGACGAGTGACGTCGTGTTGAGGACGTCACTCGTCATTACGCAGCGCACAGTGACAGATCAGGAGGCCACCGGAGCATGAAGGACCGCAGTCCCCAGGGCACATGTAACTATAAAACCGGGGACGGGGAGGGAATCTGGCGGTGGCAATGGGACTCTGGCCAGGCAGAAGCTGCTGCAGTTCAATGATTTAAAGTGCCCGCTTTAAATCATTGAACTGCAGCAGCTTTTGCGGGATCACAAACAGTATATCGGCGTATAACACGCAGATAGACTTTAGGCTAAAATTTTTAGCAGCGGAGGCATGCGC
The DNA here is from genome assembly GCF_029499605.1 of Hyla sarda. Taxonomy (NCBI): domain Eukaryota; kingdom Metazoa; phylum Chordata; class Amphibia; order Anura; family Hylidae; genus Hyla; species Hyla sarda. The sequence goes on from NW_026610592.1 coordinate 205,996, forward strand.
TTTTCTTGCCTCCGACTCCGAATCTGTCAGTGAGGACGATGAAGATCCTACATTTCTACTTCTGTGGGGCCAGAGTGCCACTGCTCTAGTCCCCGGTTTTATAGTTAAATACCCCCCCCCCCCCCCCCCGCTGCCTGATTCCCTCCCCGTCCCGGTTTTATAGTTAAATATCCCGCCGCTGCCACTGCCCAATTCCCTCCCCGTCCCCAGTTTTATAGTTACATGTGCCCTGGGGACTGCGGTCCTTCATGCTCCGGCGGCCTCCTGATCTGTCACTGCGCCGTGCACTGACTGACGAGTGACGTTGTGTTGAGGACGTCACTCGTCATTACGCAGCGCACAGTGACAGATCAGGAGGCCACCGGAGCATGAAGGACCGCAGTCTCCAGGGCACATGTAACTATAAAACCAGGGACGGGGAGGGAATTGGGCCGTGGTGGCGGCGGCGGGATATTTAACTATAAAACCGGGGACTGGGAGGGAATTGGGCCGTGGTGGCGGCGGGATATTTAACTATAAAACCAGGGACGGGGAGGGAATTGGGCAGTGGCGGCGGCGGGACATATAACAATAAAACCGGGGACGGGGAGGGAATTGGGCCGTGGCGGCGGCGGGATATTTAACTATAAAACCAGGGACGGGGAGGGAATTGGGCAGTGGCGGCGGCGGGACATATAACTATAAAACCGGGGACTGGGAGGGAATCTGGCGGTGGCAGTGGGACTCTGGCCAGGCAGAAGCTGCTGCAGTTCAATGATTTAAAGTGCCCGCTTTAAATCATTGAACTGCAGCAGCTTTTGCGGGATCACAAACAGTATATCGGCGTATAACACGCAGATAGACTTTAGGCTAAAATTTTTAGCAGCGGAGGCATGCGCTTTTCTTGCCTCCGACTCCGAATCTGTCAGTGAGGACGATGAAGATCCTACATTCCTGTGTTCTTCATCGTCCTCCTCATCATCTAGTACTGATGAGGAGTCACCTGTGCGGCAGAGACGCCGCCAGGTGAGGCCACGCAACCCCCATTGTAGTGGCCCTGTGGCCTGCACTAGTGCGAGTGGTGATGCCGCTTGTACTAGGAGTCCGAACCCCTAGACAAGTTTACCAGAGCCCCCTTCTGGTGAACCTTTCTGGAGACCCCCAGAGGGTTATCTGCCACGGATTCTGGAGTTTGTTGGCTACTCCGGAATCCGGATGGACAATTCTGGATTCACAGAAATTTGACTATTTCAGTTATTTTTTCAGTGACAGTTTTGTCAATCTAATGGTGGAGCAGACAAATCTGTACGCCAGGCAGTTCATTGCCCACCACCCTGATTCTTTTTTGGCCAGGTCCAATGAATGGTACTCCATTGATGCAGCAGAAATGATGACATTTTGGGGCCTCTTGCTGCATATGGGCCTGGTCAAAAGCCAAGTGTCAGGCAGTACTGGAGCGGGGACATCCTATACAAGACCCAGCTTTACAGTATTGCCCTGACACTGAAGCGGTTCGAGGCCATTCGGAAATGCCTCCATTATGCACATAATGAGGCATGTCCACCCCGAAGTGATCCCACCTATGACCGGCTTTACAAAGTGAGACCACTCATCGATCACTTTGGGGCCAAATTTTTGGAGGCCTACGTACCACTCAGGGACCTCTCGGTAGATGAGTCTCTTATCAGTTTTAAGGGGAGACTCATCTTCCGCCAGTATATTCCCTCGAAGCGGGCGCGGTATGACGTGAAGCTATATAAACTTTGTGAGAGTACCTCCGGGTACACTTACAAGTTTAGGGTGTATGAGGGACGAGATTCCCGTATTGAACCCCCAGATTGTTTACCCACTCTGAGTGTTAGCGGTAAAATCGTTTTGGACCTTGTGTACCCATTGTTGGATAAGGGTTACCACGTGTATGTGGAAAACTTTTATACCAGCATCCCTCTCTTCACAACCCTTCCACCAGATCCACGTCCGCTTGTGGGACCGTGCGGAAGAACCAGAGAGGCCTCCCTTTAAATTTGATCCAGACACCTATGTCCAAGGGTATGTCCCGTGCCCTTGCCCATGAAAACCTGTTGCTGGTCAGGTATAAGGATAAGAGGGATGTCCTTATGCTGACTACTATTCATGGCAACAGCAGCTCACCTGTCCCTGTGCGAGGTACCACAACACCGGTCCTCAAGCCCGATTGTATTCTGGACTACAATCGGTATATGGGGGGAGTTGATCTTTCTGATCAAGTCCTCAAGCCATACATGGCCATGCGGAAAACACGGGTATGGTACAAAAAAGTTGCGGTCTACATGGTACAGGTTGCCATGTACAATGCTTTTGTACTGTCCCAGTACGCTGGCAACACAGGGACATACCTTCAATTCCAAGAAGAAGCCCTAAAGGTCCTTATCTTTGGTGACCGGGAAAGAGCAGGCTGGACTTCCCAAGGAACTGAAGTATTAGGTGCCAGGATCGTCCCAGGCCAACACTTTCCAGGTGAAGTCCCCCACACTGGAAAGAAGGGACGAACCCTGAAAAAAATGCAGAATGTGTCACAAGAGGGGGATTCGGAAGGACACCACCACTCAATGTGACACTTGCCCCCATCATCCGGGCCTCTGAATTAAAAACTGCTTCAGTGAGTATCACACTTCCATACGGTACTAAATTTTCCCTCTTCATTTTAATTTCCCATAATTTGACCCCAATGTACCAAGTCCAGAGTACATTGCAAATTTCAACCCCATAAAACCACTAAAATGCCCAAAAAACTCTTTATAAAAAAAAAACTGATAAGACCTCTGGGGGTATTTCTTCCAAAAATGGGTCACTGAGTCACTATCATCGGGGACTTTTTATGTTGCCTCAAATGTTCAGCGCTCTCTCTCTCCACCTGAGCGGGGTGCGCATTAATGCAACAGGTTAGGGACGGCCACACACATCACATTCCCAGAATGATGATTCAGAGCATAGGGTTTGGGGTGGGCATATTTTTTTGTTTTGGCTATGCTCTGGTTCATCATTCTGGGAACATAATTTATAATTTTATGTCCCACTGTACCACACTTTAGTTACATAGTGTACCCCAGTTATTTACCACATGTAATGCCCCTTGAGGGGGGTCCCACTGTTCCTCCTCCATAGGAGAAATACAAAGCTCAAGGACCCTGACTGATCTCCGGCACCTCTGAGACCAGTGTGCAAGCTGTTTACGGCCAAATATGAGGTATGTCCTTACTCCAAAGAAATGTATTTGCAAATTTACAGTAACATTTTCTCCTGTTACCACTTGTGAAAATGAAAAATTTGGGGTAACCCCAGCATTTTTGTGTAAAAAAATAAAATTTTTCCTTTTAACATGCCACTTAATGAACATTTATCAAACACCTGAGGGGTGTTAAGGCTCACTGTACCCCTTGTTACGTTCTTTGAGGGGTGTAGTTTCCAAAATGGTATGCCATGTGTTTTTTTTTTTTTTTTGCTGTTCTGGCACCATAGGGGCTTCCTAAATGCGACATGCCCCCCCCCCCCCCATTTCAGCAAAATTTGCAAATGTGACTCCTCTGGTGCATTGTAGTGCACCAGCAGAGCACTTGACATCCACTCATGGGGTATTTCCATAGTCAGAAGAGATGGGGTTACAAATTTTGGGGGGCATTTTGTCCTATTATCCCTTGTAAAAATTTAAAATTTGAGAGAGAACCAGCATTTTAGTGAAAAAAAAAATCATTTACACATCCAACTTTAACGAAAAGTCGTCAAACACCTGTGGTGTGTTAAGGCTCATTGGACCCCTTGTTATGTGCCTTGAGGGGTGTAGTTTCCAAAATAGTATGCCATGTGGGGTTTTATTTGCTGTCCTGGCGCCATAGGGGCTTCCTAAATGGGACATGCCCCTCAAAAACCATTTCAGCAAAATTTGCTTTTCAAAAGCCAAATGTGACTCCTTCTCTTCTGAGCATTGTAGTGTGCCAGAAGAGCACTTGACATCCACACATGGGGTATTTCCATACTCAGAAGAGATGAGGTTACAAATTTTGGGGGGCATTTTGTCCTATTATCCCTTGTAAAAAAAAAAATTAATTTGAGGGAAAACCAGCATTTTAATGAAAAAAAATCATTTGCACATCCAACTTTAACCTCTTAAGGACCAATGACGTCCTGGGACGTCATGGCACCCTGGGCCTTAAGGACCAATGACGTCCCAGGACGTCATGGCGTTTTCCGCTCCCTGCCGCTCGCCAGGCAGAGATCGGAACCGGATGCCTGCTGAAATCCTTCAGAAAGCATCCAGGGCAAACGCCGAGGGGGGCCATGTAGGCCCCCCATGTCGGCGATCGCCGCAAATCGCAAGGGAAATTGCCCTTGCGATCTGCGACGATACCGGGCTGATCGGGTCTCTGGGACCCGACTGCCCGGTAATTTTGCATGATCCCGGCAGCCAGGACCATGGTAAAGTATAGGAGCAAGGTGTCAAGCCTGCCACCTCCTCCGATCCCCTGCGATTCTTCGGTTAGTTAACCGACCAATCGCAGGGGGGGGGGCAGTTACTTCCTCCCGCCCTGCCCGGCCCCTGGAAGTCCGGAGAGGACGGAAGGAAGACCGGAGGACGCAGCGGGGGACGGGGGAGTGCTGGGGACCGGCCCCGGTACTTACCTCGTCCCTGAAGACCCGGATCCCGGCGATAAAGACGGCGGCGGCGGCAACAGGTGAGTGGATCTTCAGCCGCGGTCGGCCCCTTTACAGCAATGCATGTCGCCGTAAAGCGACATGCATTGCTGTATTGGGACCCTGTATACTACAACTCCCAGCATGCCCAGACAGCCCTTGGCGTCTGGGCATGCTGGGAGTTGTAGTTTTGCAACATCTGGAGGCCCACAGTTTGGAGACCACTGTGCCCTTCCAGATGTTGCAAAACTACACATCCTCAGCATGCCCTTACTGTCCAGGCATGCTGGGAGTTGTAGTTCTGTAACATCTGGCCCTTCAGATGTTGCAGAACTACAACTCCCAGCATTCCTGGACAGTTTTGGCATACTGGGAGTTGTAGTTTTGCAACATCTGGAAGGGCACAGATTGGGAACCACTGTATTAGTGGTCTGCAAACTGTAGTCCTCCAGATGTTGCAAAACTACAACTCCAAGCATGCTGGGAGTTGTAGTTCGGCAACATCTGGCTCTAAAAATGTTGCCGAACTACTACTTCCAGCATGCCTGAGAATGCTGGGAGTTGTAGTTTTGCAACAACAGGAGGCACACTGGTTGGGAAACATTGTCTGTTTCCTAACTCAGTGTTTCCCAACCCGTGTGCCTCCAGCAGTTGCAAAACTATAACTACCAGCATGCACTGATAGACTGTGCATGCTGGGAGTTGTAGTTTTGCAACAGCTGGAGGTTCCCCCCCCCCCCCCCCCCCGTGAATGTACAGGATACATTCACATGGGCAGGGGCCTTACAGTGAGTATAAAACCCCACATGGGATACCATTTTGGAAACTACACCCCTCAAGGCGTGTAACAAGGAGTCCAGTGAGCCTTAACACCCCGCAGGTGTTTGACGACTTTTCGTTAAAATTGGACGTGTAAATGAAAAAAAAATTTCCACTAAAGTGCAGTTTTTCCCCAACTTTACCAATTTTACAAAGGGTAATGGGAGAAAATGGCCCCCAAAATTTGTAACCCCATCTCTTCTGAGTATGGAAATACCATGTTAGGATGTAAAATGCTCTGCGGGCGAACTACAATGCTGAGAAGAGAAGGAGCGCCATTGAGATTTTGGAAAGAGAATTCATTTAGAATGGTAGTCAGGGGCCATGCGCGTTTACAAAGCCCCCCGTGGTGCCAGAACAGTGGACCCCCCACATATGACACCATTTTGGAAACTACACCCCTCACAGAATTTAATAAGGGGTGCAGTGAGTATTTACACCCCACTGGCGTTTGACAGATCATAAATGCTCACTGCACCCCTTAATAGATTACATGAGGGGTGTAGTTTCCAAAATGGGGTCACATGTGGGGGGGCGGGTCCATTGTTCTGGCACTATGGGGGCTTTGTAAACACAGGTGGCCTTCAATTCCGGACAAATTTTCTCTTCAAAATCCCAATGGCGCTCTAAGCATTGTAGAGCGCCAGCAGAGCACTTTACATCCACATATGGGATATTTTCTTACTCAAAAGAAATGGAGTTACAAATTTTGGGGAGGCTTTTTTCCTATTTTCCCTTGTGAAAATGAAAAATTTAGGGTAACACCAGCATTTTAGTGAAATTTTTTTTTCCGTTTTCCCATCCAAATTTAATGAAAATTCGTCAAACACCTGTGGGGTGTTAAGGCTCACTATACCCCTTGTCACATTCCGTGAGGGGTGTAGTTTCCAAAATGGGGTCACATGTGGATATTTATGTTTTTGCGTTTATGTCAGAACCGCTGTAAAATCAGCCACCCATGTGCAAATCACCAATTTAGGCCTCAAATGTAAATGGTGCGCTCTCACTCCTGAGCCTTGTTGTGCGCCCACAGAGAATTTTACGCCCACATATGGGGTATTTCCGTACTCAGGAGAAATTGCGTTACAAATTTTGGGTTCCTTTTACTGCTTGTGAAAATAAAAAGTATGGGGCAACACCAGCATGTTAGTGTAAATTTTTTTATTTTTTTAAACTAACAGGCTGGTGTAGACCCCAACTTTTCCTTTTCATAAGGGGTAAAGGGAGAAAAAGCCCCCAAAATTTGTAGTGCAATTTCTCCCGAGTACGGAAATACCCCATATGTGGTCCTAAACTAATACGACAGGTCTCTTAAATGAGCGCCATGCGCATTTGAGGACTAAATTAGGGATTGCATAGGGGTGGACATAGGGGTATTCTATGCCAGTGATTCCCAAACAGGGTGCCTCCAGCTGTTGCTAAACTCCCAGCATACCTGGACAGTCAGCGGCTCTCCAGAAATGCTGGGAGTTGTTGTTTTGCAACAGCTGGAGGCTCCGTTTTGGAAACACGGTTTTCATTTTTATTGGGGGGGGCACAGTGTAAGGGGGTGTAATATGTAGTGTTTTACCCTTTATTATGTGGTAGTGTAGTGTAGTTTTTTTACGGTACATTTGCACTGGTGTGTTACGGCGAGCTTACAGCTAGCATTTGCGCTGCATTGAAAAATTTGCCGCAGCCCAAACTTGAAGCAGGAAACTTACTGTTAACCTGCCTGTGTGAATGCAACCTGTACGTTCACGTGGGGGGGGGGGCAAACCTCCAGCTGTTTCAAGACTACAACTCCCAGCATGTACTGACAGACCGTGCATACTGGGAGTTGTACTTTTGCAAAAGCTGGAGGCACACTGGTTGGAAAACCTTCAGTTAGGTTCTGTTACCTAACTCAGTATTTTCCAACCAGTGTGCCTCCAGCTGTTGCAAAACTATAACTCACAGCATGTGCTGATCGCCGAAGGGCATGCTGTGAGATGTAGTTATGCAACAGCTGGAGGTACGCAACTACAACTCCCAGCATGCCGAGATAGCTGTTTGGGCATGCTGGTATTTGCAGTTTTGCAACATCTGAGGGCTACAGTTTATAGACCTCTGCACCGTGATCTCCAAACTGTGACCCTCCAGATGTTGCAAAACTACAAATACCAGCATGCCAAGACAGCAAAGAGCTGTTTGGGCATGCTAGGAGTTGTAGTTTTGCATGATCTGGAGGGATACAGTTTAGAGACCACTGTATAGTGGTTTCAGACTGTAGCCCTCCAGCTGTTGCAAAACTACATATTCCAGCATGCCCAAACAGCTGTCTGGGCATGCTGGGAGTTGTAGTTTTGCAACATCTGGAGGGCTACAGGTTAGAGACCACTGTATAGGCAACTAGGCAACTTACTGGCTTCCGTAGGATCCAGGGAGCCATCCTCTTCTGCTGCACGACATCGCCGCCCGCTGATCACCGTCGCCCGCTGCCTCAGGACGGGTAAGTGGATTTCGGCGCCCTGTCCTCTTCGGTTTCCCCATTCTGCCCCGCCTATTGTGGGTGGGTAGGACGGGGAAAACGAAAGTTAACCCCCCCCCCGCCCCCGATCTGCTATTGGTCTTCGCTTCTGATGACCAAAAGCAGGTATAGGAGGGGTGGCACACCTGCCACCTCACTCTTATGCCTTCAGGGGGATCGTAGGTGTCTTAGACAACCGCGATCCCCCTTGAATTTACTTGCGATTTGCACCAATCGCCGACATGGGGGGGGGGTCTGATGACCCCCCTGGGCATTTGCGCGGGAAGCCTGCTGATCAATATCAGCAGTCACCCCGGTCCAGTCCCCGCCCGGTGCGCGGTGGGGACCGAAATTCCCACGGGCGAATTCATACGCCCTTCGTCCTTAAGTACCAGGACGCAAGGGCGTATGCATACGCCCTTCTTCCCCAACAGGTTAAGATCAAATACTGGAGGACAAGACTCCCTTAACCCCTTAACGATGCAAGACGTATATTTACGTCCTGCGCCGGCTCCCGCGATATGAAGCATCACATCACGTCCGTCCCGACGCTCATCAACGGCCGGCACCCGCGGCTAATACCACACATCGCCAATTACGGCAATGTGCGGTATTAACCCTTTAGAAGCTGCGGACCGCCGCTTCTAAAGTGAACGTGAAACTATCCCGGCTAGTCAGCCGGGCTGTTCGGGACCGCCGCGGTGAAATCGCGGCGTCCCGAACAGCTTACAGGACACCAGGAGGGCCCTTACCTGCCTCCTCGGTGACGAATGACTGCTCCGTGCCTGAGATCTAGGCAGGAGCAGTCAAGCGCCGATAACACTGATCACAGGCGTGTTAATACACGCCAGTGATCAGCATGAGAGATCAGTGTGTGCAGTGTTATAGGTCCATATGGGACCTATAACACTGCAAAATAAAATAAAATAAAAAGTGTTAATAAAGGTCATTTAACCCCTTCCCTAATAAAAGTTTGAATCACCCCCCTTTTCCCATAAAAAAAAAAAACATATGTGGTATCGCTGCGTGCGTAAATGTCCGAACTATAAAAATATATAATTAATTAAACCGCACGGTCAATGGCGTACGCGCAAAAAAATTCCAAAGTCCAAAAAAGCGTATTTTTTGGTCACTTTTTATACCATTAAAAAATGAATAAAAAGTCCGATCAAAACAAAAATGGTACCGATAAAAACTTCAAATCACGGCGCAAAAAATGAGTCCTCATACTGCTCAGTACGGGGAAAAATAAAAAAGTTATAGGGGTCAGAAGATGACATTTTTAAATGTATACATTTTCCTGCATGTAGTTATGATTTTTTCCAGAAGTATGACAAAATCAAACTTATATAAGTAGGGTATCATTTTAACCATATGGATCTACAGAATAATGATAAGGTGTCATTTTTACCGAAATATGCACTGCGTAGAAACGGAAGCCCCCAAAAGTTACAAAATGGCGTTTTTTCTTCGATTTTGTTGCACAATGATTTTTTTTCCATTTCGCCGTGAATTTTTGGGTAAAATGACTAATGTCACTGCAAAGTAGAATTGGTGACACAAAAAATAAGCCATAATATGGATTTTTAGGTGGAAAATTGAAAGGGTTATGATTTTTAAAAGGTAAGGAGGAAAAAAGGAAAGTGCAAAAACTGAAAAACCCTGAGTCCTTAAGGGGTTAAGACCACTGGAGTCTGGAGGAGGCGCTGTTAAAGAGGTTATCAAGACAGCTGAAAAAGTAAGAACTTACCATGCTTCCCAGTTGCTCACTTCAGGTTTGGTCTCATCCTGATACCATCTGGTATGAAAATGGAGAGCCGAGATGGGGGAGCAGGTGGCATGTTCAGTCGTCACATGCAGGCAAAATCAGTGGCAGCAAATGTATGCAACATTGTGTGTACATTGGCTACCACATGGAGGCCTGGTCTCGCCCGCATGTGGTGACCATAGCACATTACCTGACCCCTTATTTCAGCCTCCCCCTTTATTCCAGGTGAGAATGTATCGGGATGAGATGAGAGCTAACTGGAAAAGAGCCACTGAAGGAAGGGTGAAGTTTATGCCATTTTAGCTCCTCTGATAACCCCTTTAACATATAGAGGAAAATGAGGTGCCTTTTACATCAGGAGGATTCATTTGCCTCATAAGGGGTAGGAGTAGACCCCTTTTAAGATCAAAGACTGGAGGGCAAGACTCCCTTAAGACCATTGGAGTCTGGAGGAGGCACTGTTAAAGAGGTTATCAAGACAGCTGAAAACGTATGACGTTCCTTCGCTTACCAGCAGCTCACTTCTGATTTGGTCTCGACTCGTCCTGATTCCTTCCGGTATGAAAATGGAGGGCCGAGATGGGGGAGAAGGTAGCTTGTAGTCACATGCAAGCGAAATCAGTGGCAGCAAACAAATGCAACATGGTGTGCACATTGGCTACCACATGGAGGCCTGGTTTCGCCCCCACATGTGGTGATCACAACACATTACCTGACCCCTTATTTCAGCCACCCCCTTTATTCCAGGTGAGGAGATATCAGGATGAGATGAGAGCTATTTGGAAAAGAGCCACTGGAGGGAGGGAAAAAGTTATGCATTTTTAGCTCCTCTGATAGCACCTTTAACATATAGAGGCAAATGAGGCGCCCTTAACATCAGGAGGAGACCCCCTTTAAGATCAAATAATGGAGAACAGGACTCCCTTAAGACCAGTAGAGTCTAGAGGAGGCGCTGTTTAAAGAGGTTATCAAGACAGCTGAAAAGGTATGACCTTACCTCACTTCCCAGCAGATCACTTCTGGTTTGGTCTCGACTCGTCCTGATACCTCCACGGTAGCTTTACTGAGGGTAGAGAGGTGATATAGTATATGCAGTACAGACAATTTCCCAAATAGGTGACCAGTTACACAGAGGGACCTCGCAGGCTTCCTGGGAATTGCAGTGTATAGATACACTTTAGTGCAGGCCATGGTGACTATATAGAAGACTTGACTGACTTGACAATTGACAAGAAGATGACTTTGAGCTTACTTGAGCTGACTTGTGGCTGCAGGCTTTAGGCTTGAGGCCTCAAATGCTCTGGACACACTCTGAGGCAACTGCACTGGACCTCAGCAGAAGCAAGAATGCAGGAGGAGAGCGATTGTAGCTCCACCCCTGCTTTTATTGGAGTGTCTTGCAAAGAGCCCATAGGTCACTAGAGGGGTCACCTGGTCACTAGTGCCTCCTGGGTATCAAGCACATGGTCACGCTAGTTAAAGAAACATTACACTTTTAACATATAACATGTGTACATAGGGGTTAAAACTGCAGGGGGCCCTGGGTACATAAAGGGACTCTTGGTAACCATGCAACTGCTGTAGTAACATGTCAAATGACAATATACATAGCTCTTTCGGATTGGGCTGCCAGAGGCTATCTACCCAATGCATTGGCTACTGGGGTCTCTTGGTTGGACACACTTCCCCCAGAGCTCTATGCATTGTTAGACAACATTAGACATTTGTTACCTTATTTTACCTTCTGGCCAGTAAAATATCCTGGGCACGTGGACACAAGAAAATATTAGACATTAAGCATTATAAACATTTTGTGGACTAGTACTATGGTAAATGCTACAGCCCTAATGTGATATTAAACATATGTGCATGACTTAACGTGGTGTCAGTGGACTATGTGTAGCACAGGACTTTATGTGGTATTTTAATCTTTATACCTAGCTGGAACTTGGCCTTGAGTGGACTGTTGAGGACCTACACAGCACCTACCCTTGGGATTAAGGAATGCCTACTTCTTCGGGAGCTCTTGACTCGATTGGAATTGCAACAGGCTCTCCCTCGTCGAATTCTGGAGTAGGTAGCGGTTCGGGACTGGCAGGACTTGGACTTGTTGGCAGAGACATTGGTGAGACAGGTGATCGGGAGATTGGGGTATAGACTGGTGACAGGACTGGGACTGGTGTGGCGACTAAGGTTGGTTGAACCGGTCCAGGGTTTGGCGAGATACAGAAGACCGAAGGTTGACTTTGGGAGAACATAGGGACATTCATGGATGGGTGGATTTCCTTGCCCGGCACATACTCCCTCGCAGGTCTGACAGCTGGTGGAGAAGGTGCTGGGAGCAGGAATAGGTCTTCCTTGAGACACAGCTTGATTCTGTTACGATGGACAATTTGCGGCTCATACCCAAGTTTTTGTACCTCGTACATGTCAGAGTCTGGATAGGGTACAGACATCACTGTGTATGGTTCTGTCTCCCAGATAGAGTCCAGTTTATGAGTTCTCGGGAACTTCCGCAGACAGATTTTGTCATCTAGCTGGAGGGGTTTGGCGGAGGCATGACAGTTATAATTGTTGTGGTTCTAAAGGTGATAATCCTGTCTGCAGCTCCACTTATTGTGGACAATCCTGCATGCTACACCAATTGTGATTTTAGAATTAGAGTAAAACAAACATGCCCCTCCCCCGACCATGTGCTCTCTTTGTTGGAGTCAAAATGGCACCAACTATATGAAAACGGAAGCAGGAAGTTCAGGCTAAATTTATAGGTCCTAAATATGTTTGTAAAACACCCAGAAACACTGATTAAGTTTTGTACAACTATGAAATAATTGTACAAGGTATTTTGGCAGAAATGTCTTGTACCGGCAGTGTATACCACCAAATTAACTATCACTCGGTAACCAGCAAAGTTAATAACATTTAATAAAAACATTAATTAGCTAAACCAAATAAGACATACATACAAGCATTAATACAATAGTACATACTCTATGTTTAGCAAACTAGCAGGAATCTACGCAAGTGATACGTGAATATTTAGTGTAGAAATGATACAATCAATATACTTATCCATCCCAGGCTAAAGAGCAGGATGCTCCTCTCTCAACGAAATTCCCAAGCAAAAAAGGACCAAAGGCTATGTGGTTTCCTGTGATATCCCCTAATGCCCCACCCCTTTGGCCTACTCTCCTCACATAACCTGGAAAAACAGGTTCTTTAGCCCCGCCCACTGTGGCTGTGGCTAAACCAAGCTAAAACCGTGGGGGCAGGGAAATGTATACTGCATGGAAACAATGGATGTAAAAACACATAATTTCAGTGTCCATAACATTCCACCTCTTGCTTTTACATCATAATTGACGAATGTTAGGTGATTCCCTAAATTCCATGTCTGCTAGTTTACCAAACATACAACATGTATATCTCCATAAAACAAAGAAATACAAAGTAATTATATTCCCCCAGTTTCCCATCCACCCAAATAATCCGGTGTTTGGTGTTCCATGGAGTTTTGATCGCTGTCAGTCTACATTGATGATGGTTAATGTCGCCCTCATTGTTCACTATGTAGCTGCAGCAAGGATCTAGGGCTAGGAGATTGTTAGAGCTACAGCCCTTATTTGTAGCTTCTCTTCAGACAGTTTCTTTAAAGCATCCTCTGTGGTGTCCAAAAGCCTTTTCCAAAATGCTGGAGGGAATTCTTTGGTTCTGGGTTCTCCTGTCTCGCGATGTCATCCAAACCCAGTCTTGACGACTTGATCCTTGTCATCTTCCAACCACGGGATGCTGGGGAATAGGTAGCCTTCTTCACTCCATTAGAAGCGTTGGTCATCTGGTCATCTCTTTGTGTTGAGCTTGGATTCTTCTGATAGGAGGTCGATGGGTTGAGCGGGGTTACACTGCCACTAATCTGCTGAATGGAAAATAAATAGGTTTAGAGTCACTTTCCAACAATACAATTTTAGTATTTCCAGGCCCATCAGAGAATCTCTGCGGCCTGTGCTGATCAGTGAACCTTGGAACAACCCAACACCAGACACAGTTGAACTCCACTCTGCATATCCACACTCACTTTCCCAGCATTATTCCGACCATTGCTAACTAATATTTGAGTGTGAGTGTTACCTCAGTCCCTCTAGGCATATTGCCTTCTAGTGGAAGGACTAGCTATTGCTAAACCTCCCCCACCTCTTGAAAAAAATAAATCAAAGTGGTTAGTTAGTTTCTTCCTAATTAGTTTTCCCCACAAATTTGGGGAGGCTCCTGTAAATGTCAACCCTAAACTAACAAATGAATTGTCATTTTTACAAGTAAGCCTATGGTATGGCCCTAGTGGGCAGAAAGAAAGTTTAGTCAGTATCTTATGTACCTCCATTTTTCCCCAAAAGACAAAACAAGTGAACACTATTTACATGCAAAAGGAAGGTAGCCCTTGTTTACTCTTTAGTCTCCCTTCCCCCGTTTGACCAACAGGGGGCATGGGATCCTCAACCTGTATATACGGTTTCTGTAAGAATATTGCTACCTGTGCACACAACTCCTTGAACATATATTTTGTAATGTCATCTTTCATAGGATTAAACAGATGAGGTTTATATGGGAAGCTGAGAGATTTCTCTGGAAACTGTTGTTTGGAGGAAGAATGTAGATTTCCCTTCCCAGTCTGTTTGGATTTACCTGGTTCCCTCTGCTTCATGTTTCCAGTAGAATAACAACTTGTGGAGATATGGCCACTATGACCACATGTAGTACATTTAGCTGAACAGTGTTTCGTTTTGTTACCATGTGCCTTACAATATCTAGCGATATGGCCTGAACCACCACATGCAAAACAAGACTTTACCCTTTTAGCCGTATTTACTATCTGGGTCTCATTTTTCATAGCTGATCTATACCGCTTCACTGCCAGAGACACACTTCTAACAACTCTTAAACTTCTCCAATTTGCTTTGTATTTGCCCTTATTGTTATTCAATTTCTGTTTATTACACAATTGAGAACCAACACTGGGAACTTCTACAATCTCACTCTCTAGCGCCCCCTTATTTACACTTGAAACACAGACCTTTTCAGAGGGCAAATCTGCTGTGAAATGTGGCTGTGAATTATGGGAAGGGGCCACACCAGACACCATTTTGGGGAGCTCACTTTTAGCAATCTCATTCCTCAACTCCCGGATTTCAGCATAAGACTGAGACAATTTTTCATCAGTATCTATACATTGGCTCTCCCATTCCAGTAATTCTGATTCCAACATGCAAATCTGCTTATCTTTATCACGAATCATCTGTGTTTTTGTCTGCAACTCTTTCTCAAGTTCCTCATTTCTCTGCACCTCACATTTTAGGGCATGTAACAGAGTCCAGCCCACTTCAGCCGCAGCTCGGCTCTCATTTTTGGGATAAACCCCTAAATCAAGCTTCAGAGCCATACCTCCTATCTCACTCCCCATCTCTGGGTAAACCGGTGCACCATAGCGTACAAGCTCTTCTGCTACAACACTCCATTTTCCCATAGTGGTAGCCCAATGTGGTACAGCCCCAAATTTGGGCCTTCTATCCTCCATCAATGCACAAAACTTCTTCCTAAGGAAACTCATTCTGAACAACAGCAGATGGCAGGACAATCACACGTGTTTGCAGTAAGCCTTATTGTACCACTAACACATACAGGCTACACTGGGGGCATCCTGCACAAGTGTGTATGCCCTCTCACTAGTGAAGCACTGAAAATATATATTGTAGAGTTACAGCTCACACAACTAAAGGTACACTCACAATCTAACAACACATGTACAACAGGAGACTTTCAATATGCTTTACAGTCTGTGTCTAAACTATCATGTATGCAATAAAACCATCCATTACCTAGAAAAGCAATGCTATTAATAACCAGTGACAAATCACTAAATAACTATCATGTATGCAATAAAAGTTACCCTTAAATAAGGAACACAAAGCAACAGTCTATGAGAATCCTGTATAACTAGTACAGTGCTACACGTGATAACCACATCTAAACAGATTAACCTATTGTATCATACAACAAAATCTGTAAGGGCTTCCTCCTGTCTAAGGCAATAATCCTTAGGTCACAGTTTAAGAATAAGTCTCTTGTAGACTCACTCAATTACACTGAGAACATATACTAATGTAATCAAAAAGCTACACCAAATTAGAAAAGTAATTAAACTATTATTGTCAACTTGGTTATTAACTGCCAATACTCAATTTCCGGCAAAATCCTGCCGACTACGCCATTTGTTGCGGTTCTAAAGGTGATAATCCTGTCTGCAGCTCCACTTATTGTGGACAATCCTGCCAACTACGCCATTTGTTGTGGTTCTAAAGGTGATAATCCTGTCTGCAGCTCCACTTATTGTGGACAATCCTGCATGCTACACCAATTGTGATTTTAGAATTAGAGTAAAACAAACATGCCCCTCCCCCGACCATGTGCTCTCTTTGTTGGAGTCAAAATGGCACCAACTATATGAAAACGGAAGCAGGAAGTTCAGGCTAAATTTATAGGTCCTAAATATGTTTGTAAAACACCCAGAAACACTGATTAAGTTTTGTACAACTATGAAATAATTGTACAAGGTATTTTGGCAGAAATGTCTTGTACCGGCAGTGTATACCACCAAATTAACTATCACTCGGTAACCAGCAAAGTTAATAACATTTAATAAAAACATTAATTAGCTAAACCAAATAAGACATACATACAAGCATTAATACAATAGTACATACTCTATGTTTAGCAAACTAGCAGGAATCTACGCAAGTGATACGTGAATATTTAGTGTAGAAATGATACAATCAATATACTTATCCATCCCAGGCTAAAGAGCAGGATGCTCCTCTCTCAACGAAATTCCCAAGCAAAAAAGGACCAAAGGCTATGTGGTTTCCTGTGATATCCCCTAATGCCCCACCCCTTTGGCCTACTCTCCTCACATAACCTGGAAAAACAGGTTCTTTAGCCCCGCCCACTGTGGCTGTGGCTAAACCAAGCTAAAATCGTGGGGGCAGGGAAATGTATACTGCATGGAAACAATGGATGTAAAAACACATAATTTCAGTGTCCATAACAATAATCTTGCTGTTGTCTTCGTTAAGCCTCGCCCATCTTTTTGCCAACAATCTCTTTTGCTTCTTGGATCCTTCTTTGATCCTGGGGAGTTATTGAATGGGGCTTGAAGCCCAAATGCCCATGCCATTCCCTCATCGGGTAGAAAGGGGTGTAGCCGGTAGAACAATGGACCGTGTTGTTATAAATCTCCAACAATTCGGGCAACAATTGGGGCCACTCTTCATGCTTGGATACAGATGCAGCTCGCAACATGTTGATGAAGACTTGATTGATGTGCTCACAGAGCCCGTTCCCTTGAGAGTGGTAAGCTGTAGTCCAAAGTTTCTTACAGGCGTGGAACTGACACAGCTCCTCAAAGAGTTGGGCCTCGAAGGCCCTTCCACGGTCTGTTAGGACAGACTCCGGACACCCAAGGGTTTGCACCCAATTGGAGTATAACATCTGGGCCGCTGTCTTGGCTGTGAGGTCTTTAACGGGTACCATGACAACCCATTTGGAGTAGTGATCCACCATGGTGAGAGCATAAGTGTGCCCAGACTGGGTAGGAGACAACTTGACATGGTCTAGCGCGACCAACGGATTAGGCCTTTCACTCTGGATTGAATGGAGGGGTGCTCTTGCGCCCTTGCACACATTCTTGGTGACATTGCAGAGTGCACACTCACTGCACCATTTCTCAATGTCGCTCCACATTCCAATCCAGTAGCCTCGGTCTTGTGGACTCCAAAGTGTCCCGACTGATCATGACATGTGTTGCGGACCATCGCCGCATCTCTTCGAGGAACCAGAATCTGATGAAGTCGAGCATCAGAGACCGGATCCAAAGAATTTCTGTAGCTGGGTTGTCGCCGGTGAGGATTCTGTGTTGGATCATGGACGCATGTACGAAGTCTGTAGGGTGTTTACTAAAAGCCTTGTGGTACCTTTTGGCGACGTTGACGACTCCCTTGACTTGATCCCTTGGGGTGGTATTGTCTCCTACTTGGAGTTGCGCCCACCAGGGCTCAGGAGAACTCATACAGGATCCTTCAACCACTTGGGCCGCATGCTTTTGAGCCACCTTGTGTTCTGTTAGGATGACCCTTGACTCTATGAGATACAGCTGGGCGACTGGGGTGTATTTAGGTAGCACAGTAGTAGAATCAGACAGATTGACTAACCGTACTGGGGCCCATTGGCAACTGTAACAAGGCTTCTCGCAGCTCCAACAAGGATGATCGAGGATGATCTTCCAGTTGCATTGGCTCCAGCAGGGCTTGATAGTCCTTGTTTCTTACTCCAGGACTTGCACGGCACCAGGTGATGGTCTCTATGTTGGGTTGCAAGGTCACCGACCTGATGTCTTGTACTCGCCCTCTGCAGATTTCACCTTGCTTGTTGGAAAACTTCTCTGCCTGTAGAACTTTCAAGTGGTGTTGCACAGCCCATTGGCCTGAAAGGGACATGTAGGGGAGAGAGGTACGGCATCTACTATTTCAACAAAACAGTTTTTCATAATGTTCATCTCCATTATAAATTCAGCAGACCCCTTATCTGCCACATTATTTACAATCACTCCCTGCCCAATAAGTACACGCTTTCCCAACTGAATAGTTGGCTCCCAGTATTCATGTCTGGGTATTGGTTGTCTTACCTGCCACTACTCTAAAGTCAACATCATCAGGCTCACACAATAAACTAGCATCCCAATGCTGATAGAATTTTTTTTTAGGTATGGTAGACACTTGTGACCCTGTATCTATCAGCGCCTCCAACTGTACACCCTCTACAATAATTTTTACATAGGGGCAGGAGGCAACATAAAGTGCGAGTCCTAACTTAGGCATTCAGGTTTGGACCTGGTGACTGTTTTCCTGAGGGCCGGTCCGCGACCTCAGGAGAAATCTGTTTAAATCCCTGCATCTTCCAATGTCCTGACTTATTGCAGTAAGTACAAAAGGGCCTATGAGTCCCCGAGGGCCTATTGGACGGAGAGTTGAAATTGCAGGGGGCAGGGACAGGTTTCCTATGTGGGGGCTGTTCATAGTCAGGTGGGGCGGCCCGAATGGCAAGCTCCTTCACCGCCTTAGTCAACTGTTCAATGTCCTGCTTAACACTTTGTAGGTCAAAGGCTGTGGTGACTGGCAAAGCAGATGATACTGGGGCGGGGGCCCATGATGGTGGTATTGGCCCAACTACCGGCCCTTGTGGCTCTTGGACAGGAGTACAAACTTCCTCAAAGTCAGTCCCGGACTCAATCACTTGAATAGTCAGTCTCTTAAAAGCAGGGCAGGACAAATGAGGGTTTTTGACTGCTAACATTCTCAACTGGGCTTTGTCCCACTTATTATGAGCCCCATCGATAAATCTGTCCATTAACACCTTGTTGCCCTGCTGGGGATTTATACCATCTAGTTTTTGGACAGTCTCTAGGGCCTGGGTTCTCAACCTGGGGTACGCGTACCCTTAGGGGTACGCCAGGGGCTGTCGGGGTACGTGAAAGCGCTGACAAATACCGGCCATGCATTGGCCAGTATTTGTCAGCGCATAGCCTGTAAGTGAGCTGCGTGGTTGCCGGAGAGACGTGTGGCCTCCCCTGATGTTGCGCGGAGTTGCCGTACAGCGCAGGGGGACGTCAGTGCGGCCCCGCCGAACATCCCGTGAAGGAGCAGGTAACGGGACCGCAGGACGCCAGGTAAACAACTGTATTGGACGGAGGGGGGACTGTATGGGACGGAGCACAAGGCATTAAGATGGAAGGGGAGAGGGATAATGGCGGAGGGGGGATGGGGAGTAATAAAGCACAAGGCTTTAAAATGTAATGCCTTGTGCTTTATTACTCCCTCCCCCCCCTCCGCCATTATCCCTCTCCCCTTCCATCTTAATCCCCTTGCACTATTCCCCCTCCCTCTGATCCCCTTTTGCCATATCGGATAATAATGGCACAAGGGGATTAAGGTGGAGGGGGGAAAATGGCAAAAGGGGATCAGAGAGAGGTGGGAATAATGACACAAGGGGATTAAGATGGAGGGGGGGGTTGATTATCCCCCCTCCATCTTAATCCCCTTGTGTTATTATTCCTCCTCCATCTTTATCCCCTTGTGCCAATATTCCCCCCTCCCTCTGATCCCCTTTTGCCATTTTTCCCCCCTCCAACTTAATCCCCTTGTGCTATTATTATCTGATATGGCAAAAGGGGGGAATAATGGTACAGGGGGATTAAGAAGGAGGGGGGAATAATTGCACAAGGGGATTAATATGCAAGGGGGAATAATGGCACAAGGGGATTAAAAGGGAGGGGGGAATAATGGCACAAGGGGATTAAGATGGAGGGGGGAATAATGGCACAAGGCGATTAATTCCATCTTAATCCCCTTGTGCTATTATTCCCCCCTCCATTTGAATCCCCTTTTGCCATTATTCCCCCCTACATCTTAATCCCCTTTTGCCATATTGGATAATAATGGCACAAGGGGATTAAGATGGAGGGGGGATGCATTAGTATAAAGGTAAGAACACTCCTTTTGTCCGCGGGTACCCCTCGCGCATGAGGGGGTACCCGCGGACATAAGTTCAGGACTTGGGGGTACGGTCGCCGAAAAGGTTGAGAACCACTGGTCTAGGACTTTATTTTGTTCCTGTTTATGTTTTGTTTTTACCTGCAACCTGTGGAAATAAAGCTGGCAAGGAGCCAGACTTGTATGAGGAACTGTGGTCTGCTGTGTTATTGTGAGGAACGTGTCCCTTTGAAAGTGACCAGGACGATCCGAGAGCTAATCCCTGAGACGGTTCGTCACATTTTGGTGGAGGATGCGGGCACACGTTGATAAGGACATAACGTTGACAAGGGCAACCAACAGGCGAGTTGGAGAGGAGCCGTTGCTAGGAGCAACCCCCTCAAGATTGCAAGTTGGAGGAGCCCAGCAGAGGAGTTCAAGCACAGGATGGTGTCTGCGGAGGAGCGTTGCTAGGGGAAACTGATCGAGATTAAAAAAAAAATCTGAAAAAAGGACATCGGCAGTTCGTTGCTGGGGGCAACCGACGTGAATGTGGTCCCCACCTCTTTGTGTACATAGCGATGTTTTACAGGCACTGCAGTTACCTGGGTTTGTGACCACGATCCAGGCTCTCTACATCGCGATGCACTCTCGGCCCGCCGCCGCAACAAGACTGGGCAAATCCTATTACATGACCAGACGCCTGGCAACGCGTCGCTGGTTAACGGGGCCCTGCAGTGGGCTCCGAGCCCTGTTTCTTCAGTGCTGCAGAATCGAGAGGCGGGACCCCCGAACATCATGCCTGGTGCTTAATCATGCTAGGTATATATACATATATATTGAATGTCTCCGTTTTACACATATATGTTTTAATTTGATATTGGGCGTACATAGAGTGTATGTGGTGCTTGCAGTCACGGCTTTAATACTGTGCATTTTAGCTGCATTCATACCGTGCATTGGTACTGGGCTTTCTTCCATTACATTGAAGTTTTGCATAAAAAATTTTCATGCAATCATCATATTTCCTGTGCATTTAATCTCAACGTCTACAATGGGCATTCATACCGAGCATTTATTCATGCCGCTAATACTACACTTCATTTAGAATCACCACCGGGGAGAGAAAAAAAAAAACGCACGCTCCTAGCATTGTATACTGCACCCACAGTTTTCTTAGCATTGTAGTCTGCACGCAGGCTCCTAGCATTGTATACTGCACGCACGGTTTTCTTAGCATTGCAGTCAGCACGCACTCTCCTAGCATTGTGGACTGCGCGCACGGATGTAGCATTGTATTCTGCACGTCCGCATAAAGCATGGTATATTGCACGCCCGATCTTAGCATTGCATGCTGCACGCACACTTTCAGCACCGTACACTGTACGCACACTCCTAGCATTATACACTGCATTTACGCTCCTAGCATCACATACTGCATGCATGCTCTTGGCATTGTATACGGCACGCACTTAGCATTACGCTGCACGCATGTGTTTCCACACCGAGACCATGGCACGCACACTCATAGCTTTATACTGCACGCAGGGTCATAATAATCGCACTGCATGCACGCTCAAACGCTTTCACTACACGCACGCTCCACACATACACTTATAACGTTCATGCTGTAAGTACGCCCACAGCTTACCTTGCACATACACTCATAGTATTTATACTGCATATACGCTTACAGGAACACTGTTTACAGATCATGAACGTTATATTCATGCGCTCACGACATTTACATGGTTAACTTACTCATAATATTCATTCGATCATGGCACTCATACTATTCATACGCTCTTGGTTTTACATTGATTATACTTGTGTACATTTATACTGTTCACACAGGTAGGGCATCTTCACCGTTGTTACATTCTGGCGTTACTGTGGTAATTATCACACTGTTCATACACTAGTAGTTGGTTACTGCACACATGCTTGTATTATTACATTGAAATACATTAATGATGGTTTCGCCCTTGTAGTGATACGGTATACATGCTGGTAGTAGGTTTGCTGCACACACGGTTTTGTGCCATTCATACTGTACACACGCTAGTGGTTGGTACTGTAGTAGTTACACAATACAGGTGATAGTAGTTGTCATAAGATATATATACTTGTAGTTGGTATACGGGACGTACGCTTGCATCATTTATACTGTACATAGGTC
Source organism: Hyla sarda (assembly GCF_029499605.1). Classification (NCBI taxonomy): domain Eukaryota; kingdom Metazoa; phylum Chordata; class Amphibia; order Anura; family Hylidae; genus Hyla; species Hyla sarda. Next base: position 228,471 of record NW_026610592.1, read on the forward strand.
AGGGGTTGTTACCATAGTCATTGGCATAATAAACTTACGGCCGTACTATTTTACGCTTGTAAGTTTACAACGGTACTCACGCTCATATCATTAGGGCGACAGATTCGTTTGCTGTTATACTGTTCGTATGCTTGTGCAAGTTTACACTGTACATGTGTTTGCGCTTTTTACACAAACATGCACTCTTAGCTATAATTTCATTTGAGCTTTATACTATGCTCACAACTTCACACTGTCTTCAAGCTCACAGCTTGATACTATGCATACTACATACATTCCTAGTTTCACACACACGGTACAGAGGTTTGTAACTTTATACAGTATTTTCATAAACAATCTCACTGTACACTCGGTTTTCATACACTCAACGGAAAAGCTATACATCATGAGATGCTACACGTACAAGTACTGTAAATTGTCACAACGTTGTGACAATTTACAGTACTTGTACGTGTAGCATCTCATGATGTATAGCTTTTCCGTTAAGTAGCAATTACGGCACAGTATATACATTCTGAAAATGGTCATAGTGTAAATGCATAGCATTTCGCTCCAGTCATACTGCATAGGCTTGGAGCATTCATACGACATTCACTAGGTCCAGCATTAATGTGATAAATGATCATCGTTTCATGCATGTCGCTTATAGTTTCATTTGGTGCATGGCATTCTTGGCGAACATTGGGATACATATGATCACAGCTTCCAAGTTCTGCTCGTATCATCTGTCCGATTTGTTTGCTCATGCCACTCATAGGTACTTCATGCTTATCGACCTACAGGTCATGACTGTCACGGTGCATACACGATAGCTTTCTTATTGTTATCATTTGGTACATAACTACATTGCTTTAGTCCAGGTTTGCATAAGATTTAATGATTCATCATGAGCTGCACCAGCTTTTGGTTATTTCATATTATGCAGTTATGCAGTCACAAAAAGCTTGTACATGGTTCTTGGGGTCTTAGCTCACTCATCACTCATAAGTCCATGACTAGTCACTGTGCATGGACAAGTATACATCAACATCAGCACGATCATCTTGACAGTTTCATAACATCCATAAGTTTAACAGCATCATTACACGACTATAGTCTCCACCTCACACATGTGTCAGACATTTCGAATCAGGCACATGTACAGTGGTCCCTCAACATACGATGGTAATTCGTTCCAAATGACCCATCGTTTGTCGAATCCATCGTATGTTGAGGTATCCGTGCAATGTAAAGTATAGGAAGCTGTACTCACCTGTCACAGCAACTCCGGACCAGGTCCTCACCGCTCCCGATGCTGTCCAAGGGGCTCCCGATGCTGTCCCGCTGCTCCGGTGTCTTCTTCGCGATCCTCCGGCTTCTTCCGCATCTTCTCCAGGGTCCGGGCCTCGCTTTCTGGAGCCGTTATTACGATGCTGCGCCGGCGCGGCGTGCGTAGTGACGTAATAACGACACCGGAAAGCGAGGCCCGGACCCTGGAGAAGATGCAGAAGACGCCGGAGGATCGGGAAGTGGACCCGGAGCAGCGGGAATAGGTAGGCGAACCTGCCCGGGATGCTTAAACTGCTATCCGACAGCAGCTTAAGCATTTTGCGCTGTCGGATAGCAGTTGATGCGATGGCCCCGACATATAAAAGCATCGTATGTCGATGCTGACATCGACACGCGATGGCCTCTGAGAGGCCATCGTATGTCGATTTGATCATATGTCGGGGCCATCGCAGCTCGGGGGGGTTACTGTATAGGGTGATATATACGTCGACTAGGTTCAGCAGAAGTTTCGGCATTCACCACTAATGCAGCAGAGTTGAACATTTTACCAGCAATACCAATCATTAGACATAATGGTAATGTCAGACATAATGGCAATAGGGCGGGTTTATCGTAATGGGACACCACTCATGAGGCTAGTGAAGTTAGGAATGGGGCATTGGGATTGATTTAGTTTCAGGTAAGGTAGTCGGATATTGTTGATATCGCCAAGGTCGATCGGGTGTCGATGGTTGTGCCTATTTAGCTAACAGTTTCTATTTTGCCACTCATTAGCAGGAATATGATGGGATTCATTGGGCCGACAGGTCATAGTGTTTCACTCTTGCAATGAGGTTAGGCCGCATGCTACAAGCAGATATCGGTTTGGGTTTAGCCTGACCCTGTTCAAGTGCCGAACTCTGGTTTCGGTGTAGAGGAGGCATGACTGTCACAACTCTTCAGTTTCCAGGCATCGATCCCTGTGCCAGTCAGTTTGCTTCACCTATTTTCTGTCTCAATGTCGGGACTATATCTTGGATTTGTGCTAAGGTAGGGGCATTGGTCATGATTACAACATTTGATTCCCTACCAGATTGACTTTTGCCCTCTAAAGGTGCGGCCTCCGTTGCGGTCATTGGACACACTCCAGACCGATATGTTAAAAGTTTATAATGTGTACATTACAAGTAAATATATATCATGGTTATCACAAGCAGGAATGTGTAAGCCCTGATCACAAGTGTAAAGCCTAATTAGGCTGTATTTGTGATATGGGCGGTAACATCTCCAACCCCCCTACACATCAAGGTGGCACATAAGGGGTTGTGGGCGGGGGCAGGGATATATATATAGCCCCTGCCCCCTATCAGGTGGCGTTCGTGACATTTTGAGGACCCCTCCCAACCCTCCCTCTCTTTTTTCCATCTTTTCATTTCTTCATTTCATACATTACAGGGCATGCCCTCTAAAGGTGTGGCCTCTGTCGCGGTCATTGGGGACACTCCAGACCGATATGTTAAAGGTTATAATGTGTACATTACAAGTAAATATATATCATGGTTATCACGAGCACGAATGTGTAAGCCCTGATCACAAATAATAATTAAGCCGGAGAGCGGCTGACACTTACCGTGGTCCAGAGACTTACAGCGCAGCGCAGCATCCCTCTTTAGGCGGCGGCGGCAGGCAGCAGACATGAGTATAACGGCTAGGATACTTCACCGGCAATCTTTCCTCTGGAACACACTGCCGTTAACGGAGACCAGGACCCCGCACTGGAACCTCCTAAAAGCCAGGATCCCGCACTGGCTATAGTCCTGCCATGCCGCCGACAGACCGTGGCAGGACAGAGCCAGGACCCCGCACTGGCATATACTCACGGACATAGATGCAGCCAAGACCCTGCAGGGCTGTACAAAATCTTGAATAGATGGGCAGCGTGCGGGAGTTTGCGGGGTTGTTTTATAGGTATGGTACCTTGGTTAATTAAAATAATTATTTATGCTAATATCTGGATGGGCGGTCCTGGTGGGTGGTCTGGAGACCGCATTACCCTTCTGTGCTGCCGTAGGGGACGATGAGGAAATATATATATATATGTATATATATATATATATAGATATGTGTATGTATATACATGTACATATACATGCTTGATAAAGACTGTGCAGACAGTCAAAACGTTGCTCGCCACATATGAGAAAATAAATCACCTTTGATTTTTCATCTAACTGGAGTGCTGTGGGACACTTTATTTTGGATATATATATATAAATATGTATTTGTATGTATATATGAATGTACATATATGTATAAATAAATATGTATGCATATATATATATGTATGTGTGTATATATATGTATATGTGTGTATATATATTTGTATTTATGTATGTGTATAGATATATGTACATATATATTGTGACATTCCGTCTCGGGGATTAGCTCTGGGATCGTCCTGGTCACTTACCACGGGACACGTTTCCTCGCAATAACTCGCCAGACAACCGTTAAGCATACAAGTCTGGCACCTCACGAGCTTTATTTACACAGGTTACAGGTAAAACAAAATATAACTCAGGAACAAACCGAAGTCCTAGACCGTCTGGTCACTGACTACACATGTAAGCATGCCCTGACTACTAACTGGTGAGCTACCCTCAGCCAGCATAAAACATGTGCCCCTGCAACCTGTTTTACTCACAGTTCACACCACTTCTTGGACCACTCACAGCTCCTGCTGTGTGTTTCCTCAACAGGGTCCATGTGTCTCCCCCTACAGCGACATGCTGTTTTCCTGGGTGAGCCCAGACTAGACTATTCTGTTTCCTTTCCTTATATCTAGACTTCCCACATTTCTGCTGGCCTCATTAATTAGGCACCTGATGAGCATCTCTGCTAGCTCAGCTAGGAGAAAGGACTGGGAAAAACACCCTTTCATTACCCTCAAACCTGCCTTAGTGCCACAATATATATATATATGTGTGTGTGTGTGTGTGTGTGTATATATATATATATATATATATATATATACACACACACACACATGTATATACATATACCTATATATGCATACATATATAAATATATATATATATATGTACATATGTCTATACACATGGGATGCAGAGCGGGTGCATGCTGACTGAGGGGTCCTGATACATCAAGAAGAAAAATCACCGCCACATTCACAAGTAGATAATATGGCTTTATTACATCTCATACAGGCAACGTTTTGGCTGCGTAATTAAAGCCTTTCTCAACCCATCCCGGCTTCAGAAAGGTTGTTACTGTGCAGCCGAAACGTTGCCTGTATCTGATGTAATAAAGCTAGATTATCAACTTGACATCTACTTGTGAATGTGGCAGTGATTTTTCTTCTTGCTGTATATGTAAACATATATATATATATCTATATATATATATAGATATATTTATATATAATATTAGAATATGTATGTATGTATATATATATATATATATATATATATATGCATTTCCATATAAGTTGGATGAATGCGTTCTTATGGGTAGAGCTGAGGAGAGCCAGGGCACCAGGGAGGAAATTGTTGTGGTCTTCCTCCCCACCCACAACCAGACAATCATGCAAATAAATTGGAACTGTTTGCACCAACTGGAGCACTCCTTTAATATGGTAAAAATGTATTAAAAAAAAGTTTTCATTAACTTTGTCCTACTTTTAATTTATTAAAATTTTTCATAACATAACAAATGAGTCTTGTCACATATTTTTGCAGGTATTATTGTGGGACAATTTATTATATCACTAGACAAGTGTTTGTTTGAGAGTCTGTCTTTTTTTCCATGGTTGTAGCGACCGCTAAGTGGGAGGGAGATCATTCTGCAATATTTAGACTTTTGAAACAGTTGGTGGCACACTGTATCATAAACAATGGTCTGTTGCATGGAATGAATAACAGGTGTATCTGAATGGGTTGGGTGGGTGATGTTGAAATAAAATTACTTCAAACTTATCAAAAAGGAATCCTGGGACGTATAGTTAGTACAAAGTCCGACACAATTTAGGCATTTCACAAAATGTAAATCATCAGCTATATATAGAATTGACAATACAGTCCTTGAGCATCAAGCCAAGCATGGATCCTGGTATGTACTAAAATTACCTTATGGTGCATAACCCCTTCAAAGGGTTACTTCAAGATAAACAACTATAGTACATATCCTAAGCATATGAGCTAAGTGTCCCATTGGTCAATACCCCAGGTACATATCTCTGGTTCACATGAACCAGACATTCACCTTCAATAGATTGCCATAGGCCTGCACTTGGGTATCTTTGGCTATTTCATACCGATGAATGGAGGTAACAAGTCTGTTATAGCTTTGTAAGGCTTGGTTCACATACGTCCGACATCTGTCAAATCTAGACATTAGACACATAAATATAGACACAACTGATGCCAAGTTGCCATCAGTTGTATTGCATCCGACATCTATTGTTTTTGCCCTTCGGACTGGGGAACAAAAACAAGCTGCGTTCCCCTGTTTGTTGCACTCCGGCATGTCCAACCATCCGGCATTAAAATTGAGATGTTGGATAATAGTGAAATGTCCCAAAATGAATGGGATCAGTTCTAGCATCATTTTCCCTCTGGTGCACCCGGAGCGAAACTGCGCACAATGCCTGATATATGTGATCCCAGCCTTAGACAGTCAACAGGCCCAATTCGAGAGGACTGATTACTTTTTCTATGGTGGACAGAGGCCTTTTATATAAAACATTATTTTCTATTTTACATTAGAGTACAATTACTATAGTCATGCATGTATAATGTTGGTGAATATGTTAAATCACGAGATTACTGCATAGATTATAAAATAATCTTTTAATGTAACTTTACTGATATAATTTTATGTAATATGAATAATAAAACTAAAATAAACATGAAAAATCTATTTTTATTAACCGAAAAAAAAAATATTTCAAACATTTACAACATTCACAACATTTACAACAACATTTTGAGAACCATAAACCTAGTGCTACACGGTCTTCGGAGTCATCTGTAAAAGTAAGGCAATCTAGATTGTAAATCTGGAATTATATTCCTCCAATAATTGGGATGTATCTGGCCGTGGTACTGGAGCTATGTTTGCTGGGAGAGTACCTCGCCGAGATTGCCAATCTGTGACATTTCTGTCCTTTACCACTTCAAATATTTTTAACAAGATGTCATAGGCAAAATCTTGGGAGGTGGATTCGTATATGGCTTTTACCACCCATGCCCGACGTGCCTTCGAGTATTCATAGCTATTCATCTTTTCCAGATGCTGTTGCTTTTTGGATAGTGGCTTGGATACGTCCTACATTCCGGTTATGGAAGATAGCTGCTAATTGAGTGCGAGCTATCATTCAGTCTATGAAAAAATGAATTATTTTTGGTCTGTACTTCAGACAAAGACTGTGATATATTTCAAGCTCTCCTGTGTGGCAAAACAATGAAAGTTGCCTTATGTCCTTCAACAGACTAGGATTCAGAGCCACTTTGCTTACTACATTATGAGCTGGAAGTTTAGGCATGAGCCACTTGGTGTCATTTATCTGACTTTCTGTCAAGGGTGGATGCTGACAGACAGAGTCATTTGAGTCATCATCCCAGGCATGTATATTTGAGACATGATGCAACAAAAATTTCCATCGCTCCTCCAACACATCCGGATTTTTCCCACATGTTCTGGCGCACGACCATAGATGGTTTTTTATTGGTTGAATCCACTTCATGAGAACATTGGTTTCTTTGGTTTTTGCTCCAGCTGCAATTTTATTTCCAATTGACTTTCCAAATGCCAAATGTCAAACTGATGTTCAATGAAAGGGTATTTTTCACGTAGAATTTTTCGAATAGAGACATGTCTGTCTGTAGCTATTGTTAAAATCCCAACATCTTGGGATAGTAATTCCTGAATTGTTTTTTCAAAGGCAATTTTTTCCATGGCTAGAGAAGATGTGGTAGGTAGAAGTTGCTCTACGTTAAACACACACATTTTTTTTGAAACCGCATCCATAATTGTATTAGTACAATAGGGGAGATTTATCAAAACCTGTCCAGAGGAAAAGTTGCCCAGTTGCCCATAGCAACCAATCAGCTTGCTTCTTTCATTTTTAACAAGGCCTCTGCAAAATGAAAGAAGTGATCTGATTGGTTGCTATGGGCAACTGGGCAACTTTTCCTCTGCACAGGTTTTGATAAATCTCCCCAATATTTTGCAGAAAACCCTGGGGAATCTGATCGACCATCTCCTGTCACAAATGCAGGTGTACGCCTGTGCCCCCGTGCGATGTCACGCTCCGCCCCTCAATGCAAGCCTACGGGAGGGCAATCACGCCCCCTCCCGTAGGCTTTCATTGCGGGGCGGAGCATGATGTCACACACCGGCGCAGGCGTGACGTCACACGCCGCCCGCCCTGTAGTCGCCTGTATTCAGACCCGGAGCGAACACGCTCCGGGGACTGATAATAAACGGGGTGCCGCTAGCATGATCACGGGCGTCCCCAGCAGCGGGACTCCCGCGATCAGGCATCTTATCCCCTATCATGCAAATCAGCTTTTTCAAGCATGACTCAAATTAGAAATTTTATATAGAATACTGGGTCATCATTTATTTCAAATAAGTACTCGAAGACAGGCAAGGGTTCCTCCTCTTCATCACTACTTAGTTCAGATGATCCTTCATTTTCGACTTCATCATCACTTTGGTGAAAGGATCTGTCCTCAGTGTCAATGTACGTGGTTATTGTGGTAGAATGATCAATGACCTCCTCCTCAGGCTCATCGGTGGTTATGAGATCTGGCTGTGCTTGAGAAACAATAGGAGAAAGTGGTTGTACATTCTCCTCAACCCCTGGTAAAACACTTTCTGAGGATTGAGGGAAGTATAAATCTTTGTCAAGGTGAGAAAGGGTTTCCTCATGGATTTTAACCGTGTGTTCCTTTAGGAATTGAGGACAGAGTGGAGGATAAGACAAGACTGTTTTTCTTTGAGTCGATTATGTAAAAAGAGGTCCTCTGTACATAGTACCTTTTTCCTGTTGTTGTACTGTAACAGTTGGATCTGGAACTCTTGGCTGAGTGATTGGTGAGATAGAAGTTGGAGAAGTGGTAGGTTCATTTATACGGATTTCAAAAATAAAATCTGATATATCAGTACTAATGTATTGTATCTGTATATCCTGATTTGTACTATGTCCAGCTGTAGTTTCCAGTGCCTCTGTAAGATCTTGAAGTTTTTGGGTAGACACTGTCTTTTCCAGTCTCGTCGGCTCACGGCTTGATTTAGATTTCCTTTTTTGATATACAAAAGGCATAGTGTTAGTTGCAAAGTCTCGCTTTTGAGGAGTACTGTTCAATTTCCATCTGTTTGGAGATGCTGAAGCTTCAGTATTTTCAATTGATGGTAGGAAACATGAAGTGGTCTCTGATGTTGTGGGAATAGACAAAGTTTCACTTTGAGTTTCGGAGATGACTTCAGGTCTGGACACAGAAATACAGTACATGTTGAAGTTAAAGATGATGTTGTCGATAAATTAAACATTTTTTTCTTCTTTTTAGCAGGTGGGAGCACAGATGTGTCTTTAGACGTAGATTACCCTAAACTTGAGCTTAGCTGCAGAACTGAAGTTATCGGTGCAGTGGTAGTTGTAGTTGAATATGTGACTGTACTGGAAGTGGTGCTGGAAACACTGTATGTCACAACCGTAGTTGTTGGCGTGCAAACTGGGGTAGTAAGCACAATTGCAGTAGTCATCCTAACAACAGGTTGAGAAGACATAGATGGTACAGCCGCCTGTTTTCCTCTAGGTGTTGTAGGCTTCTTTGGAAATATTGTTGGAATTGCATCTTTCCTCAGTGTTTGACGATACTCCTCGTGATTGTAACAGGAATGATGAAAGTGAAGGGAACATAGACAAAAACTATAGTTTATTTTCCCAATAAGAACCTGTTGAACCTTTTCTTCAAGGTTGTCTTCAAACTGTCCCGTCTGCTGGAGCCATATACATATCCTTGCTGGATCTTTAGGAAAGCCATGTAGGATAACAGACTGATCTCGTTTACGCCATGATGAAGTACACCCCTTCACAATGCACGATGGCATGCTACATTTTTTAAATAATATGGATTATTATAATGTAAAATAGATGAGTCAAAGCCTTTTAAATTAGAATACACATTTTGTACACACATTTTCTCGTAAATGTAGCCAAAGTAACATTTCATAGAATATTGTGTGTGTGTATATATATATATATATATATATATATATATATGTGTGTGTGTGTGTGTGTGTGTGTGTGTGTATATATATATATATATATATATATATATATATATATATATATGTATAGATATGTGTGTGTATATATATATATATATATATATATATATATATATATATATGCAGATGAAGTCAGGCTGCTCACCACTCTCGCGTTTGCTGCACTATCTCGTGCTACGGACACCGATACCGCTCCCGGCTTAGTAGAAATCACACAGGAAAAAACGTTCGGCACTCGGGAAGATGCAGGTAAAACTTATCAATGGCTTTATTCACACGCTTAAGGCAGGACACAATCTGACGCGTTTCGCACACTCAGGTGCTTAGTCGTAGATAGACATACACTCAATAATGCGGGTTAAAATACACATGAGTTTGGTCACATGACCACATGAATCTTAATTAAAAACAGTTGGTTACAAAACATGGCATTGGGAATCATGATCACATTTGGTCGTTCGGAGAGAGTTCACACAAGGGTGCAGACAATGCGGCTTTAAATTTCAAATTTTGATTAACATTTAAATTTCAATCTCGAATGGTCTAAAAACTAGTTTATCAAATACTATGGATATTCATATTAATTTAGAAGTACATATTTACCGAAATAAATAGTTTGAACTATACCTGCACATCAAGAACCGAAATATTTATATATAGATCAATAACCGCATAATGTGCATCTCACCGTGTGAACATCCCCCTATAATTTGCGACAATCCAAAATTTATTATATATACACAAGAAACGAAGAGTACATATTGGACCGGGAACTAAACATACGTGATTAGTAATAAATTGTATACATCAACTATATTCTCTTATTCAATTTATGCACACATTAACATTAAATCCAATCTTTTATTTAACCCTTGCGGGTATCTTGTTCCCAAAAGGAACATCCAATGTGCCTCTCTATTGTATAGTTTCTTTCTAAGATCGCCTCCCCTAGGTCCTAAGGTGACTTTTTCTACCCCCAATACTCGTAAATGGGTGGTGTCCCCTGAATGGGACTCCCTAAAGTGACGTGACAGCATAGACATGCTTGTTAAGCTACTTTTAGCATCCGTAATATGTTTCCTAAACCTCACTTTTAATGAATTACCCGAGCATCCTACATACTGCAAATTGCAAACAATACATGTTGCTACGTATATAATGGATTTAGTGTTACAATTGATATACTGGTGTATATTGTATGTCCTATTTGTTGTACAAGACGTTACGGTATTTGAATTTACCATGTGTGTACATGTGATGCATCTGGTATGACCGCATTTGCGATTACCTATATTCCTCAACCAGTCCCGGTCCTTTACACTTTCCTTTTGACTAGTAAATAGACTAGGTGAGACTCTGGTTCCAATAGTGGGGCCTCTCCTGGACACAATAGAAATACCCTCTGATAATATGTCTCTTAATATTGGATCTGTTTCTAATACCGGAATGTATCTGTTTATTATTTTCTTAATCTGTCCAAATTGAGTACTGTATGATGTCACGAAAAATGGTGGTCTATCCTTATTCGGATTTATGTTTTCATTTTTGATTGTGTTTTTGGCTAATCCTTCTCTCTTCTGTTTCCTTAATGTGTTTCTTAGTACATTGACTTTCTCTTTTTATATCTTCTTCTGATCTTTCCTAATTTATTGTTGACTTCCTATTCCTCCCCTAAATGTGTTCCATAATTCCCATTTTTTATAAAAGGGTATACTCTGATTGTTTCCAATCGCTATAATTTCCTCTAATTTATAACAGTGTTGTATCGTATTTATTATTTCATTCACTTCAGGAATCTGTGCTTGCCTCCAGTATCTGCAGAGAACTAGCTTTGCGACCACTAAAATCTTGCATACCAAAAATCGCATTTTTACCGGATATATTTGCATTTGTAATAGTAACAATGCTTTTTGTGGTGTCAATTTACTTGGGATGCGGGTGATGTTTACTAGTAATTGTTCTACTTTATGCCAGAAGACTTGTGTCATCGGGCATAGCCATAAAATATGTATAAAGGATTCCGTCCCCCCACAGTTTCGCCAACATTTTTCAGAATTCACCGAGGATATCTCATGGAGCCTATCAGGGGAGTAATACCATCTTAGGTTAGTTTTAACTATAGCCTCTATGTCAGGGTCCGGACTAGCAGCTGGTGAAGACACTGGAGGTGGATCCTCTGTGCCAGAGAGGCGATGACGCGGGCCGTACTGGGGAATCGGTTCTAAGCAGTTACTGGTGTTCACCAGAGCCCGCCGCAAAGCAGGATGGACTTGCTGCGGCAGTAACTACCTGGTCGTGTTCCCCAGTAGCAACTCGACCTCTCAGGCAGCTGAGACTGGTGCGGTACACAAGGACTAGACAGAGGCGAGGTCAGACGTAGCAGAAGGTCAGGACAGGCAGCGAGGTTCGTAGTCAGGGGCAACAGCAGAAGGTCTGGGTACACAGGCTTGGAACACACTATAACGCTTTCTCAGGGCACAAGGCAACAAGATCCGGCAAGGAGAGTGGTGCACTGGCCCTTTAAATTTTGGCAAGCCGGCGCGCGCACGCGCCGGGAGGAAGCAGACGGGGGCGAGAGTTGAGTGACATGTGGTGCGATCCGAGGGCGGGCACGAGCCGTGCCTCGGATCGCGTCCCCTCTGGGGACCAGGGAGCAGCGCTCGCGGTCAGCAATGCCGACCGGAGCGCTGCAGACAGAAGCACACCCTGAGTGCTCCGGGGAGGCAGCAGGACCTGGAGCGCTCGGCGTGACAGTACCCCCCCCCCTTGGGTCTCCCCCTCTTCTTGGAACCGAGGAATCTGTAGATGAGTTCCTTGTCTAGAATATTGTCCTCTGGCTCCCAAGACCTCTCTTCGGGGCCACAATTCTCCCAATCAACAAGAATTTTTTTTTTTACCTCTGACAACCTTTGAAGTGAGGATTTCTTTAACCGAGAAGACGTCAGAGGACCCCGAGACAGGAGCAGGAACGGTGACCTTGGGGGGAAAGCGGTTAAGAATGAGAGGCTTGAGAAGGGAAACATGAAAGGAGTTAGGAATACGAAGAGAAGGAGGAAGATGGAGCAGGGTTGATTTGACTTTTGACCCTAAATGGCCCGAGGTAACGTGGACCCAGCTTGGAGCTAGGGACACGAAACCGAATATATTTGGCAGAGAGCAACACTTTGTAACCAGGGGCAAAGACAAGAGGAATTCTTCTCTTCTTGTCCGCATGACGAAAATGTATCTGGAAATTGAAGCGGGCGAAGAACAATGACCACCTGGCCTGGCGAGGATTTAAGCGCTGGGCGGACTGTAGGTATGACAGATTTTTGTGGTCAGTGTAGATGGTGATCGGGTGGAGGGATCCTTCCAGGAGATGCCTCCACTCCTCAAGTGCCAATTTAATGGCCAGCAATTCTCGGTCACCAATAGCGTCGTTTTTTTCAGGAGGAGAAAATGTTTTAGAGAAAAAAACGCAAGTGACGTTTTTTTTCTTTAGCGTTTTTTTTAAGAAGAACCGCCCCGGCTCCTACTGAAGAGGCGTCTACCTCATGGAAGAATGGTTTCAGAGGATCAGGCCTAGTCAAGACTGGTGCGGAGGCGAAGGCGGCCTTAAGGTGAGTAAAAGCTTCTTCCGCTTGGGGAGGCCAGGATCTCGGATTCGCATCTTTCTTGGTCAGAGCCACAATGGGAGCCACGATAGTGGAGAAGTGGGGGATAAACTGACGTTAGTAATTAGCGAATCCGAGGAAGCGCTGGATAGAGCGAAGTCCGGAGGGACGTGGCCAATCCAAGACCGCGGAGAGCTTGTCGGGGTCCATTTGAAAACCTTGTCCTGAGACCAGATATCCCAGGAAAGGAAGACAGGTACGTTCAAAGAGGCATTTTTCAATCTTGGCGTAGAGATGGTTAACACGGAGGCGCTGGGGCACTTGACAAACATGGAGGCGGTGTTCCTCTAGGTTGGAGAAGATTAGAATGTCTTCGAGATAGACAGCCACGCAAGTATATAACAAGTCCCGGAAGATTTCATTGACAAAGTCTTGGAAGACTGCAGGGGCGTTGCAAAGACCGAATGGCATGACCAGGTATTCGAAGTGACCATCTCGGGTGTTAAAAGCGGTTTTCCACTCATCTCCTTCACGAATTCTGATGAGATTACACGCGCACCTGAGGTCAAGCTTAGTAAAAATCTTTGCTCCGCGGAGCCGGTCAAAGAGTTCCAAGATGAGAGGCAGAGGGTAGCGGTTCTTTATAGTGATCTTATTGAGGCCGCGGTAGTCAATACAAGGGCATAGAGACCCATCCTTCTTGGCAACAAAGAAGAATCCTGCTCCAGCAGGAGAAGAAGACTTCCTGATGAAACCTTTTTTGAGATTCTCCTGAATATACTCCATCATGGCCTCAGTTTCTGGAGCGGAGAGAGGGTAAATCCTGCCACGGGGCGGTGAGGTCCCAGGGAGCAAGTCAATAGGGCAGTCGTAGGGCCTATGTGGTGGTAAGACCTCTGCCTGTTCCTTTCAAAAGACGTCAGAAAAGTCTTGATAGGCCTTTGGAAGGCCGAGCAATGGAGAAGCAATGGAGACTTGGATGGTGGGTAGCGACTTAAGGCAGCGTGTGTCCCCAGTGGTCCAGTCGAGGGTAGGAGAATGCCGCTGGAGCCAGGGTAAGCCAAGAAGGATGTCAGAGGTGCAGTTAGGCAGGACAAAGAACTCAATCATTTCTTGATGGAGAACCCCCACGGTCATGCGTACTGGGGCCGTGCGGTAACGCAAGGTGGAATTCAGTTGTTCTCCGTTAACTGAGGAAATGAAGAAGGGCTTGAAGAGACGGATAACAGGGATGTTAAACCGGTTGATGAAGGAGGCTTTAATTAAGTTTCCTGCTGAACCAGAGTCCAAGAATGCCTCCGCAGAGGAGGAGGCTTTATCAGCTGGAGAAATCCGCACTGGAATAGTCAGGCGTGGAGAGGAGGAATTTACACCCAGTGACGCCTCTCCCATGTTCACTAGGTGCGAGCGTTTCCCTGACGCTGAGGATTAGAGATGAGCGAACTTTTCAAAAATTCGATTCGGCCTATTCGCCGAATTCTCCCGAAAAGTTTGTTTTGATCCGAATTTATTCGCTGCGAATCAAAGATAAAAAAGGCTATTCTAGCCTCCATACAGCCTCTATAGGGGTATAGAACACTTTGCTGTGTCGTAAAACGCATATGGAGTGTGCTGGGGTAGTGAAATAATACTGTTATTCAGAATAGCATGCAGATTACCGGCATCGCTCTTAGAATCACTGCCGCATAGCAGCACAATGACAGAGCCTGGTGGTGGCATCAGTGTCAGGAGACCATATAGTGACTGAATGACATAGCATGGACATGTTGGCTGCAAGAGGAGACCATTTAGTGGCTGAATGGCACAGCGTGGAGTTGGCTGATGCACTAGTACACTACACACCAGGGCTTCACAATCCCCCCCAAAAAAACAACACAATATATGAAATTTTTGTCAAACATTTCTCATTGGTAGCACCCGCTATCCAAAAATTTTGAAATTTCCAGAACCAGGCCCCACCCCTGCGGCATCAGTAACTCATATATTGCCTGCATGACACAGCCTGGAGTTGGCTGATGCAAGAGTACACACCAGGGCTTCACAATCCCCCCCCAAAAACCAACACAATATATGACATTTTTGACAAAGATTTCTCATTGGTAGCACCCGCTATCCAAAAATTTGAAATTTCAAGACCCAAGCCCCACCTCTGCGGCATCAGGAACCCATATATTGCCTGCAGGACACAGCCTGGAGTTGGCTGATGCACCAGTACACACCAGGGCTTCACAATCCCCTCCAAAAAACAACAACATTTTAGAAATTTTTTAAAGAAATACCTTTGTGTAAGAACAAGCACATATCCAACAGTTCACAAGACTCTATAATGCAGCACCCAAAGACATTCTTCTCAAAAATAATAAACCACACAATGTTTGAATTTTTTTTTACAAAAACGAATTCAATATGTGGGTAAGCGCATCTGTCTCCAAAAGATCAGATCACCAAAGGACTTTTTTCGCCCAAAATGATGAAGCAGAGTTAATCCCTGTCCGTATTTTTATTTTATTTTTTCATTAAAAAATCACACACAACATTCTGGAAAATTCTATTTTATTACTGATAAAATTATCAGTAAATAAATTTAAAAAAAACACTACCCAAGAGTGTTTAATTAACCCATACATTGCACCAGGAGCAGTCAAGAGTAGGCCTCAGCAGTACCCAAGAGGCTTTAATAACCCCCTACCTTTG
The DNA here is from genome assembly GCF_029499605.1 of Hyla sarda. Lineage (NCBI taxonomy): Eukaryota > Metazoa > Chordata > Amphibia > Anura > Hylidae > Hyla > Hyla sarda. The sequence goes on from NW_026610592.1 coordinate 244,322, forward strand.
CACGATCAATTGCGAGATCAAGCAATACCAGGTGTGTTATGCCCTCTGATTTCCGGGGCTGCAGGCGCGCTCCACTGAACGGATTAGCGTGTCTCTACCTTCATCGACCGGTGCTGGTAACCTGCTAACTCCCGGAAAGGTCAGCTGCCGCGAAGCAGGTGGTCTCCCCCGGGCACGTTTGGCTCCAGAATTTCCACTACTGCCACACCACGCTGACTGCCAACCATGCTACCGCCTTGCTGACTCAAGAGCAACCTGCAACTATCTTCTCCCGATGATGAACCCCCTTCTTCTGAGATCGAGCAATAACAGGTGTGCTATGCCCTCAGATGTCCGGGGCCGCAGGCGCGCTCCACTGAACGGATTAGGGTGTGTCCATCTTTTTTTGTAGCACCCGCAATCCAAAAATGTTAAATTCCCAGACCCAGGCCCCACCTCTGCGGCATCAGGAACCCATTTATTGTCTGAAGGACAAAGCCTGGAGTTGGCTGATGCACCAGTACACACAGGGCTTCACAATCCGCCCCAAAATCAACAAAATTGTATACATTTTTCTTTTTTTAATTTACAACTTTGTGTAAGCACAAGCGCATATCCAACATTTCAGAAGACTCTATAAGGACCACCCAGAGACTTTCTTCTCAAAAATAATGAACCGCATAATTGTTGATTTATTTATTTTTTAATTGAAATTCCTAGACCCAGGCCCCACCTCAGCTGCATCAGTAACCCATAGATTGCCTGAAAGACACAGCCTGGAGTTGGCTGATGCACGAGTACACACCGGGCTTCACAATCCACCCCAAAAAAACGCCAATTTCTTTGAAATTGTCTGACAAAATACCTTTTTGTTAAAACAAGCGCATATACAGCAGTTCAGAAAACTCTATAATGCAGGACGGTGGACCACCCAAAGACATTCTTCTATAATATAATAAACCACACAATATGTTCAAATTTTTTTTAAATAATTGAAATTCCAAGACCAAGGCCCCACCTCTGCTGCATCAGTAACCCATATATTGCCTAACGGACACAGACTGGAGTTGACTTGTGCACGAGTACACACTACACACCCGTCACCCGAGCTTCACAACTGTTACGCCGAGCGCTCCGGGTCCCCGCTCCTCCCCGGAGCGCTCGCTACACTCTCGCTCCCGCAGCGCCCCGGTCAGATCCACTAACCGGGTGCGCTGCGATACCGCCTCCAGCCGGGATGCGATTCGCGATGCGGGTGGCGCCCGCTCGCGATGCGCACCCCGGCTCCCGTACCTGACTCGCTCTCCGTCGGTCCTGTCCCGGCGCGCGCGGCCCCGCTCCCTAGGGCGCGCGCGCGCCGGGTCTCTGCGATTTAAAGGGCCACTGCGCCGCTGATTGGCGCAGTGGTTCTAATCTGTGTGTTCACCTGTGCACTCCGTATGTATACCTCACTTCCCCTGCACTCCCTCGCCGGATCTTGTTGCCATTGTGCCAGTGAAAGCGTTCCCTTGTGTGTTCCTAGCCTGTGTTCCAGACCTCCTGCCGTTGCCCCTGACTACGATCCTTGCTGCCTGCCCCGACCTTCTGCTACGTCCGACCTTGCTTCTGTCTACTCCCTTGTACCGCGCCTATCTTCAGCAGTCAGAGAGGTTGAGCCGTTGCTAGTGGATACGACCTGGTCACTACCGCCGCAGCAAGACCATCCCGCTTTGCGGCGGGCTCTGGTGAACACCAGTAGTGACTTAGAACCGGTCCACTAGCACAGTCCACGCCAATCCCTCTCTGGCACAGAGGATCCACCTCCTGCCAGCCGGCATCGTGACAGTAGATCCGGCCATGGATCCCGCTGAAGTTCCTCTGCCAGTTGTCGCCGACCTCACCACGGTGGTCGCCCAGCAGTCACAACAGATAGCGCAACAAGGCCACCAGCTGTCTCAACTGACCGTGATGCTACAGCAGCTACTACCACAGCTTCAGCAATCATCTCCTCCGCCAGCTCCTGCACCTCCTCCGCAGCGAGTGGCCGCCTCAGGCCTACGACTATCCTTGCCGGATAAATTTGATGGGGACTCTAAGTTTTGCCGTGGCTTTCTTTCACAATGTTCCCTGCACTTGGAGATGATGTCGGACCAGTTTCCTACTGAAAGGTCTAAGGTGGCTTTCGTAGTCAGCCTTCTGTCTGGAAAAGCTCTGTCATGGGCCACACCGCTCTGGGACCGCAATGACCCCGTCACTGCCTCTGTACACTCCTTCTTCTCGGAAATTCGAAGTGTCTTTGAGGAACCTGCCCGAGCCTCTTCTGCTGAGACTGCCCTGCTGAACCTGGTCCAGGGTAATTCTTCCGTTGGCGAGTACGCCGTGCAATTCCGTACTCTTGCTTCAGAACTTTCCTGGAATAATGAGGCCCTCTGCGCGACCTTTAAAAAAGGCCTATCCAGCAACATTAAAGATGTTCTGGCCGCACGAGAAATTCCTGCTAACCTACATGAACTCATTCATCTAGCCACTCGCATTGACATGCGTTTTTCCGAAAGGCGTCAGGAGCTCCGCCAGGATATGGACTTTGTTCGCACAAGGCGTTTTTTCTCCCCGGCTCCTCTCTCCTCTGGTCCTCTGCAATCCGTTCCTGTGCCTCCCGCCGTGGAGGCTATGCAAGTTGACCGGTCTCGCCTGACACCTCAAGAGAGGACACGACGCCGCATGGAGAATCTCTGCCTGTACTGTGCCGGTACCGAACACTTCCTGAAGGATTGTCCTATCCGTCCTCCCCGCCTGGAAAGACGTACGCTGACTCCGCACAAAGGTGAAACAGTCCTTGATGTCAACTCTGCTTCTCCACGTCTTACTGTGCCTGTGCGGATATCTGCCTCTACCTTCTCCTTCTCCACTAAGGCCTTCTTGGATTCCGGATCTGCAGGAAACTTTATTTTGGCCTCTCTCATCAACAGGTTCAACATCCCAGTGACCAGTCTCGCCAGACCTCTCTACATCAATTGCGTTAACAATGAAAGATTGGACTGTGCCGTGCGTTACCGCACGGAACCCCTCCTAATGTGCATCGGACCTCATCACGAAAAAATTGAGTTTTTGGTCCTCTCCAATTGCACTTCCGAAATTCTCCTTGGACTACCCTGGCTTCAACACCATTCCCCAACCCTGGATTGGTCCACAGGGGAGATCAAGAGTTGGGGTACCTCTTGTTTCAAGGACTGCCTTAAACCGGTTACCAGTACTCCCTGCCGTGACCCTGTGGTTCCCCCTGTAACCGGTCTCCCTAAGGCCTATATGGACTTTGCTGATGTGTTTTGCAAAAAACAAGCTGAGACTCTTCCTCCTCACAGGCCTTATGACTGTCCTATTGACCTCCTCCCGGGTACTACTCCACCCCGGGGCAGAATTTATCCCCTGTCCGCCCCAGAGACTCTTGCTATGTCTGAGTACATCCAGGAAAATTTAAAAAAGGGCTTTATCCGCAAATCCTCCTCTCCTGCCGGAGCCGGATTTTTCTTTGTGTCCAAAAAAGATGGCTCCCTACGTCCTTGCATTGACTACCGCGGTCTTAACAAAATCACGGTAAAGAACCGCTACCCTCTACCTCTTATCTCTGAACTCTTTGATCGCCTCCAAGGTGCCCACATCTTTACCAAACTGGACTTAAGAGGTGCTTATAATCTCATCCGCATCAGAGAGGGGGATGAATGGAAAACGGCATTTAACACTAGAGATGGACACTCTGAGTATCTGGTCATGCCCTTTGGCCTGTGCAACGCCCCTGCCGTCTTCCAAGACTTTGTTAATGAAATTTTTCGTGATCTCTTATATTCCTGTGTTGTTGTGTATCTGGACGATATCCTGATTTTTTCTGCCAACCTAGAAGAACACCGCCAGCATGTCCGCATGGTTCTTCAGAGACTTCGTGACAATCAACTTTATGCCAAGATGGAGAAATGTCTATTTGAATGTCAATCTCTTCCTTTCCTAGGATACTTGGTCTCTGGCCAGGGACTACAAATGGATCCAGACAAACTCTCTGCCGTCTTAGATTGGCCACGCCCCTCCGGACTCCGTGCTATCCAACGTTTTTTGGGGTTCGCCAATTATTACAGACAATTTATTCCACATTTTTCCACCATTGTGGCTCCTATCGTGGCTTTAACCAAGAAGAATGCCAATCCTAAGTCATGGCCTCCTCAAGCGGAAGACGCCTTTAAACGGCTCAAGTCTGCCTTTTCTTCTGCTCCCGTGCTCTCCAGACCTGACCCATCTAAACCCTTCCTATTGGAGGTAGATGCCTCCTCAGTAGGAGCGGGAGCGGTCCTTCTACAAAAAAATTCTTCCGGGCATGCTGTTACTTGTGGTTTTTTTTATAGGACCTTCTCTCCGGCGGAGAGGAACTACTCCATCGGGGATCAAGAGCTACTAGCCATTAAATTAGCACTTGAGGAATGGAGGCATCTGCTGGAGGGATCAAGATTTCCAGTTATTATTTACACCGATCACAAAAATCTCTCCTATCTCCAGTCTGCCCAACGGCTGAATCCTCGCCAGGCCAGGTGGTCTCTGTTCTTTGCCCGATTTAATTTTGAAATTCACTTTCGGCCTGCCGATAAGAACATCAGGGCCGATGCTCTCTCTCGTTCCTCGGATGCCTCGGAAGTAGAGCTCTCTCCGCAACACATCATTCCTCCTGACTGCCTGATCTCCACTTCTCCAGCCTCCATCAGGCAAACTCCTCCAGGGAAGACCTTCGTCACTCCACGCCAACGCCTCGGAATCCTCAAATGGGGTCACTCCTCCCATCTCGCAGGCCATGCGGGCATCAAGAAATCCGTGCAACTCATCTCTCGTTTCTATTGGTGGCCGACTCTGGAGACGGATGTTGTTGATTTTGTGCGGGCCTGCACTGTCTGTGCCCGGGATAAGACTCCTCGCCAGAAGCCCGCTGGTCTTCTTCATCCTCTGCCTGTTACCGAACAGCCCTGGTCTCTGATTGGTATGGACTTTATTACAGACTTACCCTCATCCCGTGGCAACACTGTTGTTTGGGTGGTCGTTGAACGATTCTCCAAGATGGCACATTTCATCCCTCTTCCTGGTCTTCCTTCTGCGCCTCAGTTGGCAAAACAATTTTTTGTACACATTTTTCGTCTTCACGGGTTGCCCACGCAGATCGTCTCGGATAGAGGCGTCCAATTCGTGTCAAAATTCTGGAGGGCTCTCTGTAAACAACTCAAGATTAAATTAAACTTTTCTTCTGCTTATCATCCTCAATCCAATGGGCAAGTAGAAAGAATTAACCAGGTCCTGGGTGATTATTTACGGCATTTTGTTTCCTCCCGCCAGGATGACTGGGCAGATCTTCTACCATGGGCCGAATTCTCGTATAACTTCAGAGTTTCTGAATCTTCTTCCAAATCCCCATTTTTCGTGGTGTACGGCCGTCACCCTCTTCCCCCCCTCCCTACTCCCTTGCCCTCTGGTTTGCCCGCTGTGGATGAAATAACTCGTGATCTTTCCACCATATGGAAAGAGACCCAAAATTCTCTCTTACAGGCTTCATCACGCATGAAGAAGTTTGCTGATAAGAAAAGAAGAGCTCCCCCCATTTTTTCTCCCAGAGACAAGGTATGGCTCTCCGCTAAATATGTCCGCTTCCGTGTTCCCAGCTACAAATTGGGACCACGCTATCTTGGTCCTTTCAAAATTTTGTGCCAGATTAATCCTGTCTCTTATAAACTTCTTCTCCCTCCTTCTCTTCGTATTCCTAATGCCTTTCACGTTTCTCTTCTTAAACCACTCATCATCAACCGTTTCTCTCCTAAACTTATCTCTCCCACTCCTGTCTCCGGTTCTTCAGACATCTTTCCTGTAAAGGAGATACTGGCCTCCAAAAAGGTCAGAGGAAAAACCTTCTTTTTGGTTGACTGGGAGGGCTGTGGTCCTGAAGAGAGATCCTGGGAACCTGAGGACAATATCCTAGATAAAAGTCTGGTCCTCAGGTTCTCAGGCTCCAAGAAGAGGGGGAGACCCAAGGGGGGGGGTACTGTTACGCCGAGCGCTCCGGGTCCCCGCTCCTCCCCGGAGCGCTCGCTACACTCTCGCTCCCGCAGCGCCCCGGTCAGATCCACTGACCGGGTGCGCTGCGATACCGCCTCCAGCCGGGATGCGATTCGCGATGCGGGTGGCGCCCGCTCGCGATGCGCACCCCGGCTCCCGTACCTGACTCGCTCTCCGTCGGTCCTGTCCCGGCGCGCGCGGCCCCGCTCCCTAGGGCGCGCGCGCGCCGGGTCTCTGCGATTTAAAGGGCCACTGCGCCGCTGATTGGCGCAGTGGTTCTAATCTGTGTGTTCACCTGTGCACTCCCTATGTATACCTCACTTCCCCTGCACTCCCTCGCCGGATCTTGTTGCCATTGTGCCAGTGAAAGCGTTCCCTTGTGTGTTCCTAGCCTGTGTTCCAGACCTCCTGCCGTTGCCCCTGACTACGATCCTTGCTGCCTGCCCCGACCTTCTGCTACGTCCGACCTTGCTTCTGTCTACTCCCTTGTACCGCGCCTATCTTCAGCAGTCAGAGAGGTTGAGCCGTTGCTAGTGGATACGACCTGGTCACTACCGCCGCAGCAAGACCATCCCGCTTTGCGGCGGGCTCTGGTGAACACCAGTAGTGACTTAGAACCGGTCCACTAGCACGGTCCACGCCAATCCCTCTCTGGCACAGAGGATCCACCTCCTGCCAGCCGGCATCGTGACAACAACCACCCCAAAAATATGCAAAATTTTATCGAAATTGTCTGACAAAATACCTTTTTTTTGAAAAAACAAGCGCATATACATCAGTTCAGAAGACTCTATAATGCAGGACGGTGGACCACCCAAAGACATTCTTCTATAATATAATAAACCACACAATATGTTCAAATGTTTTAAATAATTGAAATTCCAAGACCAAGGCCCCACCTCTGCTGCATCAGTAACCCATATATTGCCTAACAGGCACAGACTGGAGTTGACTGATGCACTAGTACACACTACTAGTGTTGCTCGCGAATATTCGCAATTCGAATATTATTCGCGAATTTAGCATATTCGCGAATTCGCGAATTTCGCGAATATAGCGCTATATATTCGTAATTACGAATATTCGTTTTTTTTTTTTTTTTTTTCTTCACAGTACACATCACAGTGATCATCCCTCTCTGCTTCCAGCTTGTTTGGTGTAAAGAAGGCTCTAATACTACTGTGTGAGACTGGCGTGCGAAAATTCGCATATGCGAAAATGCGCATATGCTAATTTTCGCATATACGAATTATCACACATGCTAATTTTCGCATATGCGTATTTTCGCATACGCGAAAATAAAACGGGAATATAACGAATATGCGAATATTCGCGAATATATGACGAATATTCGTCCATATATTCGCGAATATTCGCGAATTCGAATATGGCCTATGCCGCTCAACACTACACACTACACACCCGTCACCCGAGCTTCACAATCCACCCCAAAAAAAACGCAACATTTTTTCGAAGTTGTCTGACAAAATACCTCTTTGTTAAAACAAGCGCATATACAGCAGTTCAGAAGACTCTATAATGCACGACGGTGGACCACCCAAAGACATTCTTCTCAAAAGTAATAAACCACACAATGTTTGAAATTTGGTTAAAAAAATTATTACATGTGTGTAAGTGCATCTGTCTCCAAAAAATCAGATGGCAAAAGGATTCTATTCGCCAAAAATGATTAAGCAGAGTTAATCCCTCTCCATCTATTTTTTTTTTTCATTAAAAAATCACACGCAACAAGTAAAATTTAATTTTATTACTGATAAAATTACCAGTAAATTTAACAATAACACTACCCAAGAGTGTTTAATTACCCCATACATTGCACCAGGAGCAGTCAGGAGTAGGTCTCAGCAGTACCCAAGCGGTTTTAATAACCCCTTACCTTGCCCGATCAATTGTGAGATCGAGCAATAACAGGTGTGTTATGGCCTCAGATGTCCTGGGCCGCACTAGCGCACCACTAAACGGATTAGAGTCTCTCTATCTTTCAAGGAGAGGTGCGTGTTGCACGCTGAAACCAGTTCGTGATAGGGATCTGTGATTGCAATTATTTAATCTTAAAACGAGGAATTACCAGTAAGTGAGGGTCATAAGCTGACGTTTATTAAGTCCCTGCCCTTTGTACACACCGCCCGTCGCTATAAGCGATTGGATTAGTTAGTGAGTTGGTTAGTGAGGTCCTCGGATCGGCCCAGGCGGGGTAGGAGAAGGCCCTGGCAGAGCGCCGAGAATTTAACGATCATTGTTGAAATTTGCATTAACCCCTTAAGGACCAATGCAAATAAACCTGTACGCCCCTGAAAGACCAGGCCTGTTTTTTCAAATCGGGGATGTCTGTCTTTATTAGAGAATAACTCTGGTAACGTTTTGCCAATCACGATAATTCTGACATTGTTTTTTTGTCACAAGTTGTCCTTCATGTACATAGTAAAAGTAAGCCGATATCATTTGTAGTTTATTTTTACAATGCAAAAAATCATGAAATTTTTACAAAAAAATACGATTTTTTGCTATTTTAACACTAATAGGTGGCATATATTTATACTTACTGACCAAATAGTTTATGAAACTTATACTTTCAGATGTCTACTTTATTTTGACGTCATTTTATAGTTTTTAATTAACATTTTAAATTAGTTAGAAGCCTAACAATTTAACCCCTTCCCGACCTATGACATACCTGTACGTCATGGGTGGCAAGGTGTTCCCGACCCATGACATACAGGTACGTCATGGACATTACTGCCGCTACTCGCGGCATCCCGCAGCGCCCGGAAAGATGGTGGCTATCACTGATAGCCACCCATCTTACCGTGCGACCACGGGGGGTTTCGTCCCCCACCCCCCCCCAGCGATCGCTGCTATCAGCTAGTCTAATCTGACTAGCTGATAGCAGCGTTTCGCTATCAGAATACTTAGCAGCGCGGTGTGTGAGTCCGGATCACGGGGATCGGGGGACACACCGCTCTGCTAAGTGTCCCTGACCCGTCCCCCGGCGTCACTTACCCGTCGGAGCGGTGTCTCGAGCGGTCCCGGCGTCCTCCGTGCGGTCCCGGCTGCGCTGCGTCCCGGAGGTGAGTTTCCGGCAGCAGTGCGGCATCTTCATTGGCAGCAGTGAGATCGCCGTAAAGCGATCTCACTGCTGCCTCTGGGAGTTTCAAAACTGCAACTCCCAGCATGCCCAGACAGCCTTTGGCTTTCTGGGCATGCTGGGAGTTGTAGTTTTGCAACATCTGGAGGTCCACAGTTTGGAGACCACTGTATAATGGTCTCCAATCTGTGCTCTTCCAGATGTTGCAAAACTACAAATCTCAGCATGCTCAGTCTGTCCAGGCATGCTGGGAGTTGTAGTTCTCTAACATCTGGAAGAGCACAGATTGGAGACCATTATACAGTGGTCTCCAAACTGTGGACCTCCAGATGTTGCAAAACTACAACTCCCAGCATGCCCAGACTGCCCAAGCATGCTGGAAGTTGTAGTTCGGCAACATCTGATCCTTCAGATATTGCCGAACTACAACTTCCAGCATGCCTTGGCAGTCTGGGCATGCTGGGAGTTGTAGTTTTGCAACAACTGGAGGCACACTAGTTGGGAAACATTGTCCGTTTCCTACCTCAGTGCCTCCAGCTGTTGCAATTGTTGCAAAACTATAACTCCCAGCATGCACTGACAGACCATGCATGCTGGGAGTTGTAGTTTTGCAACAGCTGGAGGCACACTGGTTTGGAAACACTAAGTTTGGTTGCAAAACACTTGAAAGTTTATTACTTAACTTAGTGTTTCCAAACCAGTGTTCCTCCAGCTGTTGCAAAACTACAACTCCCAGCATGCACGGACAGCCAAAGGGCATGCTCGGAGTTTGCAACAGCTGGATGTTTGCCCCCCCCCCCCTCAATGTTAATGTACAGGGTACACTCACATGGGCGGAGGTTTACAGTGAGTGCTGCAAGTTTGAGATGGCGCAAATTTTGCGCTGCAGCTCAAACTTCCAGCGGCAAACTTGCTGTGAACCTCTGCCCATGTGACTGTACCCTAAAAACACTACACTACACTGACACTAACCTAAAATAAAAAGTAAAAAACACTACATATACACATACCCCTACACAGCCCCCCTCCCCCCAAAAAATGAAAAACGTCTGGTACGCTACTGTTTCCAAAACGGAGCCTCCAGCTGTTGCAAAATAATAACTCCCAGTATTGCCGGACAGCCATTGACTGTCCAGGCATGCTGGGAGTTTTGCAACAGCTGGAGGCACCCTGTTTGGGAATCACTGGCGTAGAATACCCCTATGTCCACCCCTATGCAAATCCCTAATTCAGGCCTCAAATGCGCATGGCGCTCTCTCACTTTGGAGCCCTGTCGTATTTCAGGGCAACAGTTTTGGGACACATATGGGGTATCGCCGTACTCGGGAGAAATTGCCTTACAAATTTTGGGGGGCTTTTTCTTCTTTAACCCCTTATGAAAAGGTGAAGTTGGGGTCTACACCAGCATGTTAGTGTAAAAAAATAAATTTTTTACACTGACATGCTGGTGTTGCCCTATACTTTTCATTTTCACAAGAGGTAAAAGGGAAAAAAGACCCTCTAAATTTGTAACGCAATTTCTCCTGAGTACGGAGATACCCCATATGTGGGCGCAAAGTGCTCTGGGGGCGCACAAGGCCCAGAAGGGAGAGTGCACCATGTACATTTGAGGCGATTTGCACAGGGGTGGCTGATTGTTACAGCAGTTCTGACAAACGCAAAACAATAAATATCCACATGTAACCCCATTTTGGAAACTACACCCCTCACGGAATGTAATAAGGGGTGCAGTGAGCATTTACACCCCACTGGTGTATGACAGATTTTTGGAACAGTGGTCTGTGAAAATGAAAAATAAAATTTTTGATTTGCACAGTCCACTGTTTCAAATATCTGTCAAACGCCAGTGGGGTGTAAATGCTCACTGCACCCCTTATTAAATCCCATGAGGGGTATAGTTTCCAAAATGGGGTCACATGTGGGGGGGGGTCCACTGTTCTGGCACCATAGGGGCTTCCTAAATGGGACATGCCCCCCAAAAACCCTTTCAGAAAAACTCACTCTCCAAAATCCCATTGTCGCTCCTTCCCTTCTGAGCCCCCTACTGCGCCCGCCGAACACTTGACATACGCATATGAGGTATTTCCTTACTCAAGAGAAATTGGGTTACCAATTTTAGGGTGATTTCTCTCCTTTTGTAAAAATTCAAAAATTGGGTCTACAAGAAAATGCGAGTGTAAAAAATGAAGATTTAGAATTTTCTCCTTCACTTTGCTGCTATTCCTGTGAAACACCTAAAGGGTTAAAACACTTACTGAATGTCATTTTGAATACTTTGGGGGGTGCAGTTTTTATAATGGGGTCATTTATGGGGTATTTCTAATATGAAGATCCTTAAAATCCACTTCCAACCTGAACTGGGCCCTGAAAAATTACGATTTTGAAAATCTTGAGAAAAATTGGAAAATTGCTGCGGAACTTTGAAGCCCTCTGGTGTCTTCCAAAAGTAAAAATTTGTCAATTTTTTAATGCAAACACAAAGTAGACATATTTTATATGTGAATCAATATGTAATTTATTTGGAATATCCATTTTCCTTTCAAGCAGAGACTTTCAAAGTTAGAAAAATGCTAAATTTTCAAAATTTTCATGAAATTTTTAGATTTTTTACCAAGAAAGGATACAAATATCAGTGAAATTTTACCGATAACATAAAGTAGAATATGTCACGAAAAAACAATCTCGGAATCAGAATGATAAGTAAAAGCATTCCAGAGTTATTAATGCTTAAAGTGACAGTCGTCAGATTTTCAAAAAATGCCCAGGTCATGAAGGTGAAAATGGGCTGGGTCATGAAGGGGTTAACTTGAAATTTTGAAAATATTGAAAATTTGAAAAGTACATCTTTTTTTATGTGCTATGCAAGGTTTGCAGAAATTAAAAGGTAGAACATAGGAACACCCCCCCCCCAAATGACACCATTTAAAAAACTAGACCCCTCAAGGTATTCGCTAGGGGGTACAGTGAGTATTTGTCCACCATTACATATTACATGCTGCGGATGTCCGCCAATGCGATTCTACACATTATGCTTTTTTTTTTTTTATTAGATTCATTTAATAAATGTATTTTTAATTTTTTATTTTTTTATTTTTTACACTTTTATTACATTTTTATTTATTTTTACACTTTTATTTTATTTATTTATTTATTTTTACACTTTTTAATGCTTTGGAATACTTAGTATTCCAAAGCATTGCAGTTATATGCTGCCTGCCAGTTTTCACTAGCAGGCAGCATATTAGGACATGCCTCTGGCACGTCCTACAGGCAATACCCAGGGCAGACCTGGGGGTCTTTGTAGGACCCCCGGCTGCCCAGGTATGCAGCAGCACCCCGCAATGCTCCGGTGTGCTGCAGGAGAGACAGAGGGAGCCCCCTCCCTCTGTCAGAACTCCTTACAGGGAGCGGTCACTTCTGACCGCGGCTGTAGGGGTTAAACTGTCGGGAGTGAAGTGAACTTCATTCCCGGCAGTGCGGCCACACACAGCACCCCGCGATCGCGATGCGGGGTGCTGCAGAGGAGACAGAGGGAGATCCCTCCCTCTGTCATAACACTTACAGCCTGCGGTCACTTCCGACCGCGGCTGTAAGGGTTAAAACTGCCGGGACCGAAGTTTACTTCGGTCCTGGCAGTGCAGCAGGGTCCCGGCTGTGTGATACAGCCGAGTCCCTGCCGCGATCTCGTGGGTGCACTGGGCAGCACCCACGAGAAGAATGGACGAGTATAGACATCCAGGTGCGGGAACGCCCGCCAACCTGGACGTCTATACTCGTCCATGGTCGTTATCGGGTTAAGCATGTATTTAGCTACAGCTAAATATCCCAAAATTTAAGGCCCAAGGCCAGAGGCACCAGGGAGGCAAGTAGTTCCTGAAAGACAAAGAATGAGTCTGGAGCAGTCATTTGCAGTACCCAAGAGGGTTTCATAACCCCTTACATTTAAAGATCAATGTTGACATTTGCATTAAGCATGTATTTAGCTACTGCTAAACTTCTAAAAATTATAGGCCCAAAGCCAGAAGCTTCAGTTTTCCCCATATTAGGAGCATAGTTGTCCCCCAGATTAGGCAGCATAGATGTCCCCCAGATTAGGACCATAGTTGTCCCCCAGATTAGGCAGCATAGATGTCACCCAGATTAGGAGCATACTTGTCCCTCAGATTAGGCAGCATAGATGTCCCCCAGATTAGGCAGCATAGTTGTCCCCCAATCAGCGCGGGCCGGTCAGAGCCAATCAAAGGGCCATATGTGTCAAGCGGGCCGTACAATCCCCAGGTCTGCCCCAGAGGGTTTCATAACCAACCACAATAGAGAAAATTTTGTTGTAGGAGCATGGTCAATCCACTCAGACCCATCTGTCATTGGTGGCTGGAAATCCTGGCTGATCCATCCCTGATTCATCTTGACAAACGTCAGTCTCTCCACATTTTTAGTGGACAGACGAGTTCGCCTTGGGGTGACTATGGCCCCGGCCGCACTAAACACCCGCTCTGATGGCACACTACTGGCCGGGCAGGACAGCTTTTCCAGGGCAAACTCCGCTAGTTGCGGCCATAAATCGAGTTTGGCTGCCCAGAAGTCCAGCGGATCTTCAACGGTTGTTGGCAGGGTCATGTCGAGGTAAGCCATCACCTGCTGGTTCAGGTCCTGCTCCATGTCCACCTGCTGCTGATGAGTAGCTTCACTATGCGGCTGAAGGAAGCTACTCATCAGCGACTGTAGACTCAGGCTGCTGCTGATTGAGCCGGTACTGCTCCTGCCACCCCTCCCCTCCCCAGCAGCCGTGGCAGTGGAAGGTGACCGCAGAGGGCCCCCCGAGTCAGACCTGCGAGTGGATGGACCATGTGGCCGATAGGCATCAGCCAACCGACTACGTAGAAGCTCCCTGAAGTAGGTCAGTTTGTCCTCCCTCTCAGTGGGTGTAAAAAAGGCCCCCATTCTGGGCCGGTAGCAAGGGTCTAATAAGGTGGAGATCCAGAAGTCATCGCGCTAACGAATTTTGACAATTCGGGGGTCAATACGCAAGCAACTCAGCATGCATCGTGCCATTTGTGACAGTGACTCACTGGGACTACCTGCCTCCATCTCCACTGCATACTGCCACGGTGTGTCTGGGTCCTCTGTCTCGCCTCCCTCGTAATAACCCTCCAGCTCCTCTGGCTGCTCCTGCTCCTCCCCTCCTGTCCAATGACCAGAAACACCGGCCATCTCATCCACCGTAAACTGTGCTCCGCTCTGCCCCTCATCATCCTCCTCCAGTTCATCCCCCACAGGACTCATGTAGCCTTCTGATGTAGGCGCAACATCTCCATTGCCGTGACCAGCCATGTTTTCAATCATTTTTTGGAGTAAATGTAGGTGTGGAATTACGTCGTTCATGGCGTAATTCGAGCGACTAACAAAAAATGTGGCTTCCTCAAAGGGCCTCAGCAAACGGCAGGTGTCACGTATGAGCTGCCACTTGTTCACATTGAAGTTACACAGGGGAGTACTCCTATCTGCTTGTATCATCAAAAAATCCGTGATGGCTTTTCTTTGTTCTTATAGTCTGTCCAACATATGGAGGGTGGAATTCCAACGTGTGGCAACTCACAAATGAGACGATGTTGTGGGATACCGTTCTGACGCTGCAGCTCAAGCAAAGTGTGCTTGGCGGTGTACGAGTGGCTGAAGTGCATGCACAGTTTCCTTGCCATTGTCAGGACGTCTTGCAAATGGGGTGAAGACTTGATGAACTTCTTGACAACCAGATTCAACACGTGTGCCATGCAGGGCGAATGGTTCACACTTCCTTGTCGCAGCGCGGCCACAATGTTCTTCCCATTGTCGGTCACCATGGTTCCCATTTCCAGATTTCGTGGAGTAAGCCATACTCGGATTTCTTCCCTAATGAACTTCAGCAGTTCCTCCCCTGTGTGACTCCGTTCGCCAAGGCAAACCATGTGAAGGACGGCTTGACAGCGCTGTGCCCTACACACGTGGTACGATGAAGGGCCACCGAGATTTGGATGTGCAGTGGAGGCCGAGGACACGGGGGAGGAGGAGGAGGAGGCGCAAACTGTAAAAGGACCAACTGCCTGGGAGCGAGAGCGTGGAGGAGGAAGCGGTGTGACCTGTCCAAGTTGCTGCTGTGGCTGTGCAGGAACAACATTTACCCAGTGGGCTGTAAATGACATGTATTGTCACTGCCCGTAGTTACAGCTCCACACATCGGCGCTGCCGTGCACTTTTGAACACACCGACAGGCTCAAGGACTGGCTCACCTTCTCTTGTACAAACTTATGCAGGGCTGGTACTGCCTTCTTCGCAAAGAAATGACAGCTTGGGACTCTCCACCTTGGCAAGCCATCAATTCCCTGAAAGCTGCAGAGTCCACCAGTTGGAAAGGGAGGGACTGCAACACCAGCAACTTGGACAGGAGCACATTCAACTTCTGCGCCGTTGGATGAGTGGGCGCATACTGTTGTCTTTTGGACATGGCTTCGCCGATCGATTGTTAGCGGAATGGCTGACTACGAGCGGAGGAAGCAGGAGCGCAAGAAGGATGGTTTGACACAATGCTCCCTTCGGCTGAGGTGGTGGAGCCTTGGCTGGATGACGGAGGGAGCGGATGGCCACTGGGTGATGCGGCAGGCTGGATCACTACCTCGGAGCCACGGTTATCCCAGGCCGCTTTATGGTGGCGAATCATGTGTTGACGCAGGGCCATGGTGCCGAGATTGGGACCTTGGCCACGCTTCACTTTCTGCCCACAGATTTTGCATGTGACTACGCTAAGGTCCTCCGGATTCTTTATGAAGAACAACCACACCGCAGAGTAGCTGATTTTCCCACCCGTAGTTCGCACTATTTCACTGCTATTGGCGCCGTCTCCAGGAACCCCTGTTCCACTACCTCCCTGAATGGTAGCTTGCCGCGAACTAGGTGGTCTCCCCCTGGCACGTTTGGCTCCTGAATTTCCACTACTACCACCACCACGCTGATTGCCAACCCACCACCACGCTGATTGCCAACCGTGCTACCGCCTTGCTGCCTCATAGACAAAGAGCAAATCTCTTCTGCTGATGATGATGATGATGATGAAGCCCCGGCTTCTGCACCCGGCTCCCAATTGCGATCGGCTTCATCATCATCAAAAGATGTGTGCACGTCACTGATGTCCTCCTCGTGTTCCACAACAGTGTCTGCCTCAGGACCCTGAACAATTGAAACACCGCCTCCCACGTCACTCTCCGCATCACTACTTGCCCGCCTTGCGGAGCAAGGGACACATGTCTCCTCACATTCTTGGCTGCCCATTAGATGCTGACTGTCCTCTATTACATCGTCCTCGCTAAATAGTGGAGCTGAACCCAAAGCATGAGATACTTCTTTGGGAGAGGGAACAGCATAGGACAAAGGCAATGGGATTACGGGGACTGCTCCCGGGCCATGCCAACTGAGGGTTGTGTCTGAGGAACCCACCGACTCTTGACTGGGGTTGTCAGATGTCGCTTGTGATGATGGGGATGAGTGTGCAAACCAATTGACGAGGAGAGATGGGTCGACGACACGACCGCTGGGTGTTAACGGGAGCTCAGGGCCTATTGCTGCGACTCCTGCTGCCACTCGCCCCAAGTCTGCTGCCAACTCTGCCTGACGTATGTAGGCCTCTGCCCCTTCTCTGTGCACGTCCTGGCACTTCCCTGCCTGACATACTTAGTGCGTTTATGAGGGTATAGAACAGCAGCAGGCGATTACTTACGGCTGTCCTTTCAAAGTATATAGGCCCTAGACAGAATAACAGTTACTAAATAGTACACTCCTTTGTTGTATGTATGCCCTTTGCAATGATGAGCGCACTTGTAAGCGTATTTATAGGCAGAAAAAAACTCTTTTTTTGTTGTATACACCAGCCAGTGTATACTAATGTGTGGAATAGCACTGAATTTAGCACCGAGACAGAAATACAGGTACTAAATAGAACACTACTTGGTTGTATGTATGCCCTTTGCAATGATGAGCGCATTTGTATGCAGGAAAAACTTTTTTTTTTCTTTAATACACCGGCAGGTGTATAACTAGTGTTGAGCGGCATAGGCCATATTCGAATTCGCGAATATATGGACGAATATTAGTCATATATTCGTGAATATTCGCATATTCGTAATATTCTCGTTTTATTTTCGCATATGCGAAAATTAACATTTGCGAAAATTTGCTTATAGAAAAATTTGCATAAGCGAAAATGCGCATATTAGAAAATTTGTATATGCAAATTTTCGCATATGCGAAAATTCGCATGCCAGTCTCACACAGTAGTATTAGAGCCTTCTTTACACCACACAAGCTGGAAGCAGAGAGGGGTGATCACTGTGATGTGTACTGAGAAAAAAAAATAAAACTAATATTCGTAATTACGAATATATAGTGCTATATTCGCAAATATTCGCGAATATGCGATATTCGCGAATAAAATTCGCATTGCGAATATTCGCGAGCAACACTATGTTGAACGTGTGGCATAACACTTAATTTAGCACAGAGACAGAAAAAAAGGTGGTATATGGTACGCTATTTGCTTGTATGTAGGCCCTTTGCAATGATAAGGCAACTGTTAAGCGTATTTTTACTCAGGAAAACGTGTGGTATAACACTGAATTTAGCACAGAGACTGAGTAACAGGTGAAAAATGGTAAAAAGGCACTAAAGTCCACACTAATATGACTTATTTCTGAACAGCAGCAGGACCCAACAGTGCAGCACCACAAAAAAAAATCCAGGGATTAAACCCTAAATTGCACTCTGTCACACAATTCTGAGCAGCAGAAGATTTGTTGAGAAAAAAAACCTCAATAGAGCAGAAAAATGAGGAGATAAGATGCTTCAGAAAGTTCAGGCAGCTTGGAGATCTGTATGAGGCAGCTGACAGCTATCTGCCCCTCTCTGCTGCAATGCTAAATAACGTGAATAGGAGGTTTAGCAATCAATGATCCTTCTCAGAGTAACAGCACAGCACTCTGCACTCCTGTCTTTCCCTAATGCTGATGTGACTAGCAGTTGCAGTGTAACGCTGTGGTATGAGCTATTCACACACACGCAGTCCCGTCCTCTCTATCTCTGAGTGCATAGATGAAATGAAGAGAGGAACGATGACTGACGATTATATAGGGCTGTGACATCACAGGGGTCAATGAATGCTGATAGGCTGCATCTCACATGTGGTTCAGGGTCAGCCCGCCTACCTTCATTCCCGCCGCTGTTTCCCGCCCTCCCATAATCCCCTGCCCCATGTACTCACATGTTTTTCCGCCATCTTAGGTCCCCAATAGCCTGGAATGCTGTAAAATGGAGTTTAATGAAGCGATTCGTGCGATAGAATCGCGGCGATATTCGTATTCGTTGCGAAACAAATTTTTCATGAAATTCGTAACAAATTCGGGTTCGTCAAGTTTGATTCGCTCATCTCTAGCCCCGACATATAAAAGCATCGTATGTCAATGCTGACATCGACATGCAATGGCCTCTGAGAGGCCATCTTATGTCGATTTGATCACATGTCGGGGCCATCACATGTCGGGGGGTTACTGTAGTAACCTGTCGATGATTATGTGCTATTCCCACTGCTCATAACTTCCTGTTCTCCATCTCTATTGCCCGCTCAGCCAATCACTGGCCACAGAGGGGACCAGCCTCATACAGCAATTTGCCGAATGGGCATTTTCCATGTGTCAGGACAAAAAACAGGAAGTTCTGAGCAGCGGACAACACTAAGAACGACGCCAGGAGGGGATCTTTGGCAGGTGAGTACATCTTAGTGTAACCTAAGAACCCCTGAGCACATCTTAGTGTAAAATATTTCCCTGAACAGCACCTTTTAATTAAATCTAAGCCATATGGACTGACCTTTGTGTACTTCACAGCAATGTCTATGTAATTTCCTTACAGCAGAACCTTCCATTATCCCATGAGACATCAGAACCTGAAGGAATCTCTGGTGACTTGCAGTGATGGCCATTCTTCCCTGTCAAATAAAAAGCAAAAGACAATTATTACAATGTACAGTGATACCTCAACTTACAATGGCCTCAACATACAATAGTTTCAACATACAATGGTCTTTTCTGGACCATCGTAACTTGAAACCAGACTCAACATACAATGTACAGACAGTCCAGATCTGTGATACGTGTCAATGGCCGGAAGAACTGACCAAACAGAATGAGCAATTCACTGGTAAAACACCTGTATTACTGAAGCGTATGCACTGACTGGTGTCTGGTTGCACAACCTACAATACAGAGAGGTATTACATGTTCTGTACACTTTACCTGTACCAGGGATAGCTGCTCCTTTGGACACCAGGTCAGGGCGACTCCATTTTACTTTTTTTTTTACGACATTGTATGTATTGTACAGGACCCTGAAGAAGCTGCCGTCCTCTACATAGACCAGTGTTTCCCAAGCAGGGTGCCCCCAGCTGTTGCTAAACTACAACTCCCAGCATGCCCGGACAGCCTTTGGCTGTCCGGGCATGCTGGGAGTTGTAGTTTTGCAACAGCTGGAGGCTCCCTGCTTGGAAAACACTGACATAGACAGTGATTGCTGCTCCCAGCAGGGTTTGTGCGGGTGTGTCTCCTGAGACTTCCAGCAGAGCAGAGCCAAGCAGAGATTTCCAACAAGCTTTCCCCAGGTTTGTGGCAGATTCCTGGGGAAGAAGCTCCTGCAATGGAGCCTCGTGGCTCCACTCCCCGTTCCAGGCTGGCGGGAAGTGGAGTGAAAACTTCGACAGCCATTGTTCCGGCCGGGAGAAGATCGGGCAGAGTCTGCAGCAATGCAGGCTCTGCTACCCAGGCTACGGATGCCAGCCAGAGATCCACTGGTGGAAGAAAGGCAAGGAAAAGCAGTGTGGAGATGTGGTCGGAGAGTGGGCCCGGCGAGTCCAGTTCCACGTACTGCTCCCGCATGGCCGCAAGGTTTGCGGAGTACGAGCAGCGCGGCAAGGAGCTGAGGATGGCCAGAGAGGATCTGCGTGCGACCCAGAGTCTGATGAGTACCGGATCCAGAAAGAGCAAGCCAGAACTGAAGAAGAGGATAACATCGCTGAAAGGCGAGATTGTGAGGCTGGAGGCGAGGAGAGCGGAGATACTGGAGGGGAGCGGTCTCTTCAAGGAGAAGCTGATCAACAGCAATCGGTTTGCCGCCACGAAATCCCCAGGTAAGGTGGAGGTGGATGATGGGGAGAGTAGTGGCGGCGAAGATAGTGAGGATGGTGGTGAAGAGGAGAAGATGGAGGAAAGTGTGGGAGTTGTAGCTACTCCAGGTGACACCCGGACCCAGGACAGCTACATTGAGGCTGGACAGGTGGCACTTCCGCCAAGCGAGAGTGAGGAGGATGACGTGGAGGGTGAGGCTGGGGGTCTGCTGAGGGCAATTGTGATGCAGGAGTCCCCAGCCCACCTCCAGAATTTCACCTTTGGGGATGAGGAGTGTGAAGATGTGGCGGTCAAGCAGAGGTCCAAGAAAAGGAAGACAAAGGAGACGGTACAATATGTATTTGTCCCCTTCCAGCAGTCTGGGCCAGCTGCAAAGCTGGTTCAGGCTGCGGGCTCCCCCAAACTGCCAGACCCCGTTCCTGTGGTGGAGCGGGGCCAGCACGGGGAGTACAGTAAGGCGTCAGCAACGGCTAAGGGCGCAATAGTTGTGAAGCCCACCCATCCTGTCGGTAGGGAAGGGCAGGATGGGCACATGCCGGGCAGCTCTGGCACTGCAGGACCGCCCCAGGGTGGCAGGGGGCGTGTCCAAGTGCCAGAGGCAAGTTATGCTGCCGTGTGCTCGGGGGGCGGTTCCCCGAGTACTGTGGGCACTACTGGCGCCGCGGGGCACTCCCCTGTGAGGGGGGGGAGTGTCCGGGCGCCAGAGAGCGTTGTGTCTGTGTGCTCGGGGGGCGGTCCCCCGAGTACAGTGTGTTCTGCGGGCACTGCAGGGCACACCCCTGTGAGGGGGGGGAGTGTCCCGGTGTCGGGATCAGTGTCCGGCAATGGCGCCGTGGGAGGAGCTGGGGTGCGCTCGGTGGGGCAGCCCCAGACTCAGGAGGCACCATTGATCATTCAGAAGGAGGAGCCATCATCATCAGCAGCAGCAGCCAAGCCGGAAATTAAGCCAGCGGTACTACAAATCCCAGCCAGCCCAGAATCAGTTAGGCAGGGTATGAGTGAGAATGCTGAGTGTAGTAGTGTTTTGGATGAGAGGAGTGTCAGTGGAGTGAATGTTGGTGGGAGTAGTGGTATGGATGGAAAAAAGGATGATGTGAGTGGTGGTGTGAATGGTGGTTCTGGGTCTGGGTCTGGGTCTGGCCCGGCTGCCCCCCCGGCAGTGACTGCTCCTAGGAGCTATGCTAATGTCGCTGCCGGGGGTCCAGGGGGATCCCCGTCTCCGTCCGTCCCCGGGGGTTACTTGCAACAGCGCCTCCTGGAGGCTCTGCGTAGGGGAGACAGGTCGATCCAGGTAGAGGGAAGGGGTGAGGTCGACCTGTCTTTCTGGATAGAGAGGCACGGTTTGGGGGCTTTCCGAGAGCAGAATGGGGAGGTGGTCTGGTCCCTCCCGACAACCGGGCAGGACAATAACCGCAGGAATGTGGTCCGTCTGATTTGGAGGGGTGAGGATGCGTGCCCACCTCGCGCTAAAGTGGTTGAGCTCCTCCTCCAGATGGAATTCAGGGCGAGTGACATCTTTGCCCTGATCCACCCCTACGGTACGTCCGAGTTTGACGTCAGTTTCGTTCGGCCAGAGGGTCTCGAACTCTTCTGGTCAAACTACGAGGTGGCGAAGAACGAGCCCGGCTGGCGGGATTTTGCCGTAAAGGCAATTTCCCGTCAGAACTCGGTCAAGAAGGTGACCGTTTTGACCCGTAACGAGTCACTTTCTTGTTACGACATCATGACCTGGCTCGGTCGGTATGGGGATGTGACGGACATGCCCAAGAAAAACATTGATGAGCACGGGATCTGGTCCGGGGCCTGGACGTTTTCCGTCAAACTCAGGCGTTCAGGGAGTACGGTTGCCCACATTCCGTCAGCCGCCTTCCTTGGACGTGACAGGATCCAGGTCTTCTACCAGGGGCAGCCTAAGGTCTGTCACAGGTGCGGTAGCCCCACCCATTTTAGCGCAGCTTGTACTGTACAGGTCTGTGCTTTGTGTGGTGGGGTGGGTCATCTGGCCGCATCCTGTAGGCAGATCCGCTGCCATCTGTGTGGTGTCCTCGGGCACCCTTTCAGCCGTTGTCCTAGCGCCTTCGCCCGTGCGGCGGCCGCTCCGGCTGGGGAGAGCTGTGAAGTTGCCTCGGCTGGAGAGGGTACGAGCAGGGATGGGGGCGCACCAGGGCTAGTGAGGAAGAAGGGCCCCGCCAAACTAAGGCGGGAGGAAAATCGGAGGAGGAGTAGGGAGCAGGAGAGTGCCCAAGTGACGGGGGTAGCTCCGGCCCCTGCTCCTGAAGCTGGCCCTGAAATGACTGAAGCCCTGGAGGAGGACGTGCTGGATGAGGAGGTCAGGAGACTGGGCGAAGAGGAAGGCAATATGGCCGACTCTTCCGATTCCTCCCACTATGAAAGTGTGGATGAGGAGAGTGTAGAGAAGGCCAAAAAGAAAGACAAGGGCAAAAGGAAAGGGAGAAAGAAGAGGTCCAAGCCCTCTCTCCCTCGTACTGCGGGCCGGGTCCAAAGCGGAAGCCTGACTGCCCCCCCTCTGGTTGACCTGTCAAACCGGTACCTCGTCCTTGATAACATCTCCTCCCCCTCCTTGGAGGGGGAAGGTGAGGGCGAGGTGCCTAGGGAGAGAGAGCCTCTGGGGGGAACTGGGCCCTGTCCTGTTGAGGCACCTTCCTCAGAGGGCAGGGCTAGACCGGGGTCGGACGGAGACGGGGACCATATGGACCAGAGTGAGTCCAAAAAAAGGGGTAAAAGCGGTCCTGCCCTTTCTTCTTCTTCTGGGGATGAGGGCACGAAGAAGAAGGGAAAGAAGAAACAAAGGTGAGGCCATCTAACTTAATCACCCATGATGGCGGCACTCACCCCATTGACGCTGGCATCCATTAACTGTGCCAGCATAAAGTCTGATACGGCTAGATTCGCAGCCTTTGATTTTCTCGGCCGTGTTGAAGCCGACATTTTGTATCTGCAGGAGACCAGGTTGTCAGATTCAGCCTCCCTGGTAAAAGCCAGAAGAGAGTGGAGGTGCGGTCCCTCCCACTGGTCTCTTGCGGCTGAGCCGTATAGTGGGGTGGCGGTCCTTTTTACCGCTCCGGTTGAATGCCGACGGGTTATTGAGTTAGAAATGGGGAGGTGCCTGATCTTAGATGTCCTCATGAAGGGGCAAGAGCTCCGGCTCATTAACATCTACGCCCCACAAACCAAGTGGGGCCGCAAAGATCTCTTTATGAGGATTAAGCCCTTCCTTTTTACTAGCCGGCAAGTGATTTTTGGAGGGGACTTCAATAATGTCACGAGGTCCCAAGATAGGAGAGGTTCCAATGGTCCGCTGGCTTACGATAGCGTGGCCCTCAATAATATAGTTAGGGAAGCTCGCCTAGAGGACGCCCACATCCGGAGCCCCTCAGGCCACGTGGGTTTCACCTATCATCGAGGTAGCTGCAGGTCTAGGATAGACAGGTTTTATTTAAAGGAGGAAGCCGTCTCTTCCGCAGTGTCCGTGGTTGAGGTGGAATTCTCCGATCACTGTATGATTTTGTTTTCCTTGAATGTTTCAGAGACCCCCCGGATGGGTAAAGGTTATTGGAAGCTGAATTCGTCCCTCCTGGAGGAAGCGGAGATAAGACAGTCCTTTGAGGACTTTCTTCAGAGTCAGGTACCTTTACTGGACTTTTGTAGTAGTAAGTCAGAGTGGTGGGAGATATTCAAGAAGCGGGTTGCGGGGTTCTTCCGCCAGCTCTCGAGCCTCAGGTCCCTGAATAGGTACCGCCTGTATCGGGGTCTGAGGAGGAAACTCGAGCTCCTTGTCTCGACTGGAGGTAGCCGGGAGGATATCTCCAGAGTGAAATCCTTGCTGATGGGGTGTCAGTACGATAGGCACGCATCTTTGGTTTTTGAGAGGGATTACGGGAGGTACCGCTCGCCCGACCCTTACAAGAACTGTAAGATGTCAGTGAGTAGTAAAGTGGTCTCAGGACTGATTGATAGTACGGGATCTCTGAATCGGTCCAGATCAGGGATCCTGGAGGTCGTCAGATCCTTCTACTCGCACCTCTTGGGAAGGAAGGATCTAAATCGAGACGGGATGTCGGCTTTCCTGGCTGAAACTATTCCTGAGCCAGGGGTAGACCCCTCTCTTGATGTTTTGGCAGAAGAAATCAGGGAAGAGGAAGTGAGACTGGCGATCGAGGGGCTCGCCCCCAAGAAGTCGCCAGGCCCGGATGGCTTAACATCCGAGTGGTACAGGACCTTTAAGGAGTCTTTAGCTCCCCTCTTGACTGAGGTATTCAATGAGTGTCTCTCCTCGGGCACTCTACCAAAGTCAATGAGGAGGTCAGCCCTGATTCTTCTGTCAAAGGGTAAAGATCCTAGCCGGATTGAGAATTGGAGGCCCATAGCTCTTCTCAATACGGACAGGAAGCTTCTGGCCAAGATACTGTTTAATCGGTTGGTGAAGTTTGCACCCCGGCTCCTTTCGGGGGCCCAGCACTGCTCTGTTCCGGGCCGAAGCACCTTAAGTGCTGTCCTCAGTGTCAGGGAGGCAGTGGAGCGGAGTAGTGCGGGTCTCTGGAAGGGGTACATGCTGTCCTTGGATCAGGCCAAAGCATTTGATCGGGTGAACCACGAATACCTCTGGTCTGTCCTCCTGAGATATGGCTTACCGAGTACTTTTGTGAATTGGCTTGTCACCTTATATGCAGGGGCAGAGAGTTTCCCGCTGGTGAACGGTTGGTCTGGCCGCTCTTTTGAGGTGGGGTCCGGAGTCCGTCAGGGTTGTCCTTTGAGCCCGCTGTTATACGTGTTCGCAATCGATCCCTTCGTCCGGAGGGTAGATTGTGGGCCGTTGGCGGGAGTCGGGATGACTCTGGCGGAGCCGGATGTCGCCCAGAGAGTGGTGGCGTACGCTGATGATGTCACTATTTTCGTCTCCTCACGGGAGGAGGTCGATGTGGTGATGTCAGAGGTGGACCGCTACTCGGAGGCATCCGGGTCCAAGATCAACCGGGATAAGTGTGAAAGTCTCTGGCTGGGAGGGGGAGATCCCACGTTTGATCTCCCTGACACCCTTCCAGGGCTCCAAGAGTCAGCAAAAATTCTGGGCATCACATTCGGCCAGGATGATTATCCCACCAAAAACTGGGATGGTAAGCTCCAGGATGCCACTCAGAGGGTGAACCAGTGGAAGGGTTGGTCTATGACCCTCAGGGAAAGGGTACACCTGATCAAATCGTACCTGCTCCCCTTGTTTATCTATCTGGGCAGTGTATGTATCTTACCAGAGGCTTACTACACTAGGGTCTACAGCCTGTTTTTCCAACTGTTATGGGGGAACAGGTTGAACCTAGTCAAGAGGGAGGTTACGTACCGCACGAGGAGACTAGGGGGTTTATCTATGGTAAACCCCGTGGTGTTCTTAACGAACACCTTCTTGAAAGCCAACATTGCAAACCTCTGGAAAGAGAGGGCTCCTCCGTGGGTACTCTCCTGCAAGGAGTGGTTTCGGCCTTTCTTCCAGGAATGGGAGACAGGAGGGCAAGTGAAGGACCTCCGTACACCACATGGATATCTTCCGGCTTACGCTACCCCGACTCTGAAGGCGATACGTCGGTGGGGTCTGGGAGTGTGGGAGATCAGGACCCAGTCAAGGCAGTTCCTTGACAAACGGGTTCTGTTGACCCACTTCCAGAAGCCTCTGGCGCTCAGGGACTGCCCAGGTCGGGATCTGAGGGAGGGGTTGTATCTTTTAAACATGAAAAGGATCCCCCAGAAGTTTTGGGACTTGGCCTGGCGCTGCTTTCAGGGGAAGCTATGTGTAAGGGACAACCTGAAGTACAGGAACTCTGATGACCGGGGATGTCCCCGAGAAGAGTGTGGGGACACGCTGGAAAGCATGGACCACTTCCTGCTTCATTGTCCCTTTAACATAGGGGTCTACAACAGGGTGGGCGCTTCCATCGGCTGGAGTCAACTTGCCGGCCTTGCCTATCCGGAGTGGGCTTATGGGGCATTCAGGAACCTGGGTGGCCGAGATCGGGGCACTTTATTTTTAGTCAGTTTAGTGGTTAGGTACTACACGTGGAACGCACGGTGCTTAGTGTCGACCCAACAGAAAATCCTCTCCGAGGTGGAGGTCTGTAGGAACATCACTGGTGACCTCGGGAAGATCAGGTCTTTGGAGTATGGCAGTCTTGGTACCAGTAGGGCTTCTCTCCTGTGGAGAGGTTTCTCATTTCATGTGCCCTAGGTACTAAACCTTTTGGGTAGAGTACCTTTTATTTTTGGTTAGGGGCAGTGTTATAGGGGTAGAGATAGGGTGAGGGTAGGGTCAGATTTATTGTAGGGATAGAATTAGGGAGAATTGTAGGGGGAGTTAGGGAAAGAGTATAAAATGATTTATGTATCAGGTCTGCCATCCTTCTCCCTGGTGGTGGGCTGATGCATGTGCACATTAGCTTTTTGTTTTGTTTTCAATTTACATGGTATGAAGGGCTTACAGGCAACCAAACTTGGGCCTAAAGGGGGTGGTGGTTCAGAATGTATAAGTTTGTATATAAGTTGGTTGGGAGGAGTGTTAGGTGGGGAGGGTGTATTTGTGGGTGGTGGTTTTGTGGTGTTTTGGGGTCCTGACATGGGTCAGTTAAGGACTGGACTTTGTGAACTGTATGGACGGTATGGACTCTGACCCATGTACAGGAGGGGTGCTGTGGGTGAGGGGACAGTTTTAGTGTAGGTGTTTTCCGTTGTTTTCTGTAGTATATTTTTGTGTATTTTCAGTAAGTTTTGTATTGTGTTTTGTATATATTGTGTTTTGTATTTATATTGTTTTATATTATATAGTGTATAGTGCAGTCGGGCCAGTAGTTAAGTAGTGTCATATGTGTTTATGTGTATGTATATGTGTGCGTTTATGTGTATATACATGTGTATGTATATATATATATATATGTATGTATGTGTATGCTTGCGTATATGCATGTATACATGTTTGTGTATAAAATTTTATATTTTATTTTTTCCTCCTTGGGGGGGCTGCTCCCCTCCGGTGTCTCTGTTCTCCTCGCTTCCGGCTTCGCGGTCTCGCTTTTCGGCGGTGTTGTCCTTTTCTTCGGTTGTGGCTTGCTCTTTTTGGGTCCGGCTCTCGCCGGTTTCTGGGCCGCGCGCAGATCCTCTCTGGCCGTCCTCGGCTCCTTGCCGTGCTGGACGTGCTTCGCGGGCCTTGCGGCCGTGCGGGGGCGGTGCGTGGGGCTGGGCTCTTTGGGCCCTCTCTCCGGCCGCGTCTCCGCGCTGCTTTTCCCTGCCCTTCTTTCACCGGTGGATCTCTGGCTGTGAGGCAGAGTGTTATTTATTAGCAAGTTGTGCTGAAATATTTTTTTTTTTTTTTTTTTTTTTTTTTTTTTTTTTTTTACTTTTTTTATTTTTTATTTTTTTTTATTTTTTCCCCTGGGTAAGGGTCATTTTTGAGTTACAGCCAAGTTGTGCTACCTTTATGTTCCTTTTCTTTTGTTTTATAGCCAAGTCGTGCTTATTTTATGTTTTATATATTTTTATAAGCCAAGTTGGGCTATTTTTATGTTCTTTTTGGAATGCGTGTTTGAGTGTGATATTTAGTTTTTTGGTATGTGAAAAAAGTAAAAGTGTATTTTAGTAAATTTGGGCTGGCCGGTTAGGCAGAATTTGTTTTTGCAATTTTATTTATGTTATGTTTGTTATAGCTGGTTAAGCTTGTTTTTGTTTAATATTTTGTATCTGATTTGTTTTGCATTTTTATAATAAAAAGAGTTGCTGCTCCCAGCAGGGTGTGTGCGGGTGTGTCTCCTGAGACTTCCAGCAGAGCAGAGCCAAGCAGAGATTTCCAACAAGCTTTCCCCAGGTTTGTGGCAGATTCCTGGGGAAGAAGCTCCTGCAATGGAGCCTCGTGGCTCCACTCCCCGTTCCAGGCTGGCGGGAAGTGGAGTGAAAACTTCGACAGCCATTGTTCCGGCCGGGAGAAGATCGGGCAGAGTCTGCAGCAATGCAGGCTCTGCTACCCAGGCTACGGATGCCAGCCAGAGATCCACTGGTGGAAGAAAGGCAAGGAAAAGCAGTGTGGAGATGTGGTCGGAGAGTGGGCCCGGCGAGTCCAGTTCCACGTACTGCTCCCGCATGGCCGCAAGGTTTGCGGAGTACGAGCAGCGCGGCAAGGAGCTGAGGATGGCCAGAGAGGATCTGCGTGCGACCCAGAGTCTGATGAGTACCGGATCCAGAAAGAGCAAGCCAGAACTGAAGAAGAGGATAACATCGCTGAAAGGCGAGATTGTGAGGCTGGAGGCGAGGAGAGCGGAGATACTGGAGGGGAGCGGTCTCTTCAAGGAGAAGCTGATCAACAGCGATCGGTTTGCCGCCACGAAATCCCCAGGTAAGGTGGAGGTGGATGATGGGGAGAGTAGTGGCGGCGAAGATAGTGAGGATGGTGGTGAAGAGGAGAAGATGGAGGAAAGTGTGGGAGTTGTAGCTACTCCAGGTGACACCCAGACCCAGGACAGCTACATTGAGGCTGGACAGGTGGCACTTCCGCCAAGCGAGAGTGAGGAGGATGACGTGGAGGGTGAGGCTGGGGGTCTGCTGAGGGCAATTGTGATGCAGGAGTCCCCAGCCCACCTCCAGAATTTCACCTTTGGGGACGAGGAGTGTGAAGATGTGGTGGTCAAGCAGAGGTCCAAGAAAAGGAAGACAAAGGAGACGGTACAATATGTATTTGTCCCCTTCCAGCAGTCTGGGCCAGCTGCAAAGCTGGTTCAGGCTGCGGGCTCCCCCAAACTGCCAGACCCCGTTCCTGTGGTGGAGCGGGGCCAGCACGGGGAGTACAGTAAGGCGTCAGCAACGGCTAAGGGCGCAATAGTTGTGAAGCCCACCCATCCTGTCGGTAGGGAAGGGCAGGATGGGCTCATGCCGGGCAGCTCTGGCACTGCAGGACCGCCCCAGGGTGGCAGGGGGCGTGTCCAAGTGCCAGAGACAAGTTACGCTGCCGTGTGCTCGGGGGGCGGTTCCCCGAGTACTGTGGGCACTACTGGCGTCGCGGGGCACTCCCCTGTGAGGGGGGGGAGTGTCCGGGCGCCAGAGAGCGTTGAGTCCGTGTGCTCGGGGGGCGGTCCCCCGAGTTCAGTTTGTTCTGCGGGCACTGCGGGGAACTCCCCTGTGAGGGGGGGGAGTGTCCCGGTGCCGGGATCATTGCCCAGTCAGGAGAAGCCATCGTCAGCAGCAGCAGCAGCCAAGCCGGAAAAAAAGACTGTAATTAAGCCAGCGGTACTACAAATCCCAGCCAGCCCAGAATCAGTTAGGCAGGGTATGAGTGAGAATGCTGAGTGTAGTAGTGTTGTGGATGAGAGGAGTGTCAGTGGAGTGAATGTTGGTGGGAGTAGTGGTATGAATGGGAAAAAGGATGATGTGAGTGGTGGTGTGAGTGGTGGTGTGAATGGTGGTTCTGGGTCTGGGTCTGGGTCTGGCCCGGCTGCCCCCCCGGCAGTGACTGCTCCTAGGAGCTATGCTAATGTCGCTGCCGGGGGTCCAGGGGGGTCCCCGTCTCCGTCCGTCCCCGGGGGTTACTTGCAACAGCGCCTCCTGGAGGCTCTGCGTAGGGGAGACAGGTCGATCCAGGTAGAGGGAAGGGGTGAGGTCGACCTGTCTTTCTGGATAGAGAGGCACGGTTTGGGGGCTTTCCGAGAGCAGAATGGGGAGGTGGTCTGGTCCCTCCCGACAACCGGGCAGGACAATAACCGCAGGAATGTGGTCCGTCTGATTTGGAGGGGTGAGGATGCGTGCCCACCTCGCGCTAAAGTGGTTGAGCTCCTCCTCCAGATGGAATTCAGGGCGAGTGACATCTTTGCCCTGATCCACCCCTACGGTACGTCCGAATTTGACGTCAGTTTCGTTCGGCCAGAGGGTCTCGAACTCTTCTGGTCAAACTACGAGGTGGCGAAGAACGAGCCCGGCTGGCGGGATTTTGCCGTAAAGGCAATTTCCCGTCAGAACTCGGTCAAGAAGGTGACCGTTTTGACCCGTAACGAGTCACTTTCTTGTTACGACATCATGACCTGGCTCGGTCGGTATGGGGATGTGACGGACATGCCCAAGAAAAACATTGATGAGCACGGGATCTGGTCCGGGGCCTGGACGTTTTCCGTCAAACTCAGGCGTTCAGGGAGTACGGTTGCCCACATTCCGTCAGCCGCCTTCCTTGGACGTGACAGGATCCAGGTCTTCTACCAGGGGCAGCCTAAGGTCTGTCACAGGTGCGGTAGCCCCACCCATTTTAGCGCAGCTTGTACTGTACAGGTCTGTGCTTTGTGTGGTGGGGTGGGTCATCTGGCCGCATCCTGTAGGCAGATCCGCTGCCATCTGTGTGGTGTCCTCGGGCACCCTTTCAGCCGTTGTCCTAGCGCCTTCGCCCGTGCGGCGGCCGCTCCGGCTGGGGAGAGCTGTGAAGTTGCCTCGGCTGGAGAGGGTACGAGCAGGGATGGGGGCGCACCAGGGCTAGTGAGGAAGAAGGGCCCCGCCAAACTAAGGCGGGAGGAAAATCGGAGGAGGAGTAGGGAGCAGGAGAGTGCCCAAGTGACGGGGGTAGCTCCTGCCCCTGCTCCTGAAGCTGGCCCTGAAATGACTGAAGCCCTGGAGGAGGACGTGCTGGATGAGGAGGTCAGGAGACTGGGCGAAGAGGAAGGCAATATGGCCGACTCTTCCGATTCCTCCCACTATGAAAGTGTGGATGAGGAGAGTGTAGAGAAGGCCAAAAAGAAAGACAAGGGCAAAAGGAAAGGGAGAAAGAAGAGGTCCAAGCCCTCTCTCCCTCGTACTGCGGGCCGGGTCCAAAGCGGAAGCCTGACTGCCCCCCCTCTGGTTGACCTGTCAAACCGGTACCTCGTCCTTGATAACATCTCCTCCCCCTCCTTGGAGGGGGAAGGTGAGGGCGAGGTGCCTAGGGAGAGAGAGCCTCTGGGGGGAACTGGGCCCTGTCCTGTTGAGGCACCTTCCTCAGAGGGCAGGGCTAGACCGGGGTCGGACGGAGACGGGGACCATATGGACCAGAGTGAGTCCAAAAAAAGGGGTAAAAGCGGTCCTGCCCTTTCTTCTTCTTCTGGGGATGAGGGCACGAAGAAGAAGGGAAAGAAGAAACAAAGGTGAGGCCATCTAACTTAATCACCCATGATGGCGGCACTCACCCCATTGACGCTGGCATCCATTAACTGTGCCAGCATAAAGTCTGATACGGCTAGATTCGCAGCCTTTGATTTTCTCGGCCGTGTTGAAGCCGACATTTTGTATCTGCAGGAGACCAGGTTGTCAGATTCAGCCTCCCTGGTAAAAGCCAGAAGAGAGTGGAGGTGCGGTCCCTCCCACTGGTCTCTTGCGGCTGAGCCGTATAGTGGGGTGGCGGTCCTTTTTACCGCTCCGGTTGAATGCCGACGGGTTATTGAGTTAGAAATGGGGAGGTGCCTGATCTTAGATGTCCTCATGAAGGGGCAAGAGCTCCGGCTCATTAACATCTACGCCCCACAAACCAAGTGGGGCCGCAAAGATCTCTTTATGAGGATTAAGCCCTTCCTTTTTACTAGCCGGCAAGTGATTTTTGGAGGGGACTTCAATAATGTCACGAGGTCCCAAGATAGGAGAGGTTCCAATGGTCCGCTGGCTTACGATAGCGTGGCCCTCAATAATATAGTTAGGGAAGCTCGCCTAGAGGACGCCCACATCCGGAGCCCCTCAGGCCACGTGGGTTTCACCTATCATCGAGGTAGCTGCAGGTCTAGGATAGACAGGTTTTATTTAAAGGAGGAAGCCGTCTCTTCCGCAGTGTCCGTGGTTGAGGTGGAATTCTCCGATCACTGTATGATTTTGTTTTCCTTGAATGTTTCAGAGACCCCCCGGATGGGTAAAGGTTATTGGAAGCTGAATTCGTCCCTCCTGGAGGAAGCGGAGATAAGACAGTCCTTTGAGGACTTTCTTCAGAGTCAGGTACCTTTACTGGACTTTTGTAGTAGTAAGTCAGAGTGGTGGGAGATATTCAAGAAGCGGGTTGCGGGGTTCTTCCGCCAGCTCTCGAGCCTCAGGTCCCTGAATAGGTACCGCCTGTATCGGGGTCTGAGGAGGAAACTCGAGCTCCTTGTCTCGACTGGAGGTAGCCGGGAGGATATCTCCAGAGTGAAATCCTTGCTGATGGGGTGTCAGTACGATAGGCACGCATCTTTGGTTTTTGAGAGGGATTACGGGAGGTACCGCTCGCCCGACCCTTACAAGAACTGTAAGATGTCAGTGAGTAGTAAAGTGGTCTCAGGACTGATTGATAGTACGGGATCTCTGAATCGGTCCAGATCAGGGATCCTGGAGGTCGTCAGATCCTTCTACTCGCACCTCTTGGGAAGGAAGGATCTAAATCGAGACGGGATGTCGGCTTTCCTGGCTGAAACTATTCCTGAGCCAGGGGTAGACCCCTCTCTTGATGTTTTGGCAGAAGAAATCAGGGAAGAGGAAGTGAGACTGGCGATCGAGGGGCTCGCCCCCAAGAAGTCGCCAGGCCCGGATGGCTTAACATCCGAGTGGTACAGGACCTTTAAGGAGTCTTTAGCTCCCCTCTTGACTGAGGTATTCAATGAGTGTCTCTCCTCGGGCACTCTACCAAAGTCAATGAGGAGGTCAGCCCTGATTCTTCTGTCAAAGGGTAAAGATCCTAGCCGGATTGAGAATTGGAGGCCCATAGCTCTTCTCAATACGGACCGGAAGCTTCTGGCCAAGATACTGTTTAATCGGTTGGTGAAGTTTGCACCCCGGCTCCTTTCGGGGGACCAGCACTGCTCTGTTCCGGGCCGAAGCACCTTAAGTGCTGTCCTCAGTGTCAGGGAGGCAGTGGAGCGGAGTAGTGCGGGTCTCTGGAAGGGGTACATGCTGTCCTTGGATCAGGCCAAAGCATTTGATCGGGTGAACCACGAATACCTCTGGTCCGTCCTCCTGAGATATGGCTTACCGAGTACTTTTGTGAATTGGCTTGTCACCTTATATGCAGGGGCAGAGAGTTTCCCGCTGGTGAACGGTTGGTCTGGCCGCTCTTTTGAGGTGGGGTCCGGAGTCCGTCAGGGTTGTCCTTTGAGCCCGCTGTTATACGTGTTCGCAATCGATCCCTTCGTCCGGAGGGTAGATTGTGGGCCGTTGGCGGGAGTCGGGATGACTCTGGCGGAGCCGGATGTCGCCCAGAGAGTGGTGGCGTACGCTGATGATGTCACTATTTTCGTCTCCTCACGGGAGGAGGTCGATGTGGTGATGTCAGAGGTGGACCGCTACTCGGAGGCATCCGGGTCCAAGATCAACCGGGATAAGTGTGAAAGTCTCTGGCTGGGAGGGGGAGATCCCACGTTTGATCTCCCTGACACCCTTCCAGGGCTCCAAGAGTCAGCAAAAATTCTGGGCATCACATTCGGCCAGGATGATTATCCCACCAAAAACTGGGATGGTAAGCTCCAGGATGCCACTCAGAGGGTGAACCAGTGGAAGGGTTGGTCTATGACCCTCAGGGAAAGGGTACACCTGATCAAATCGTACCTGCTCCCCTTGTTTATCTATCTGGGCAGTGTATGTATCTTACCAGAGGCTTACTACACTAGGGTCTACAGCCTGTTTTTCCAACTGTTATGGGGGAACAGGTTGAACCTAGTCAAGAGGGAGGTTACGTACCGCACGAGGAGACTAGGGGGTTTATCTATGGTAAACCCCGTGGTGTTCTTAACGAACACCTTCTTGAAAGCCAACATTGCAAACCTCTGGAAAGAGAGGGCTCCTCCGTGGGTACTCTCCTGCAAGGAGTGGTTTCGGCCTTTCTTCCAGGAATGGGAGACAGGAGGGCAAGTGAAGGACCTCCGTACACCACATGGATATCTTCCGGCTTACGCTACCCCGACTCTGAAGGCGATACGTCGGTGGGGTCTGGGAGTGTGGGAGATCAGGACCCAGTCAAGGCAGTTCCTTGACAAACGGGTTCTGTTGACCCACTTCCAGAAGCCTCTGGCGCTCAGGGACTGCCCAGGTCGGGATCTGAGGGAGGGGTTGTATCTTTTAAACATGAAAAGGATCCCCCAGAAGTTTTGGGACTTGGCCTGGCGCTGCTTTCAGGGGAAGCTATGTGTAAGGGACAACCTGAAGTACAGGAACTCTGATGACCGGGGATGTCCCCGAGAAGAGTGTGGGGACACGCTGGAAAGCATGGACCACTTCCTGCTTCATTGTCCCTTTAACATAGGGGTCTACAACAGGGTGGGCGCTTCCATCGGCTGGAGTCAACTTGCCGGCCTTGCCTATCCGGAGTGGGCTTATGGGGCATTCAGGAACCTGGGTGGCCGAGATCGGGGCACTTTATTTTTAGTCAGTTTAGTGGTTAGGTACTACACGTGGAACGCACGGTGCTTAGTGTCGACCCAACAGAAAATCCTCTCCGAGGTGGAGGTCTGTAGGAACATCACTGGTGACCTCGGGAAGATCAGGTCTTTGGAGTATGGCAGTCTTGGTACCAGTAGGGCTTCTCTCCTGTGGAGAGGTTTCTCATTTCATGTGCCCTAGGTACTAAACCTTTTTGGTAGAGTACCTTTTATTTTTGGTTAGGGGCAGTGTTATAGGGGTAGAGATAGGGTGAGGGTAGGGTCAGATTTATTGTAGGGATAGAATTAGGGAGAATTGTAGGGGGAGTTAGGGAAAGAGTATAAAATGATTTATGTATCAGGTCTGCCATCCTTCTCCCTGGTGGTGGGCTGATGCATGTGCACATTAGCTTTTTGTTTTGTTTTCAATTTACATGGTATGAAGGGCTTACAGGCAACCAAACTTGGGCCTAAAGGGGGTGGTGGTTCAGAATGTATAAGTTTGTATATAAGTTGGTTGGGAGGAGTGTTAGGTGGGGAGGGTGTATTTGTGGGTGGTGGTTTTGTGGTGTTTTGGGGTCCTGACATGGGTCAGTTAAGGACTGGACTTTGTGAACTGTATGGACGGTATGGACTCTGACCCATGTACAGGAGGGGTGGTGTGGGTGAGGGGACAGTTTTAGTGTAGGTGTTTTCCGTTGTTTTCTGTAGTATATTTTTGTGTATTTTCAGTAAGTTTTGTATTGTGTTTTGTATATATTGGGTTTTGTATTTATATTGTTTTATATTATATAGTGTATAGTGCAGTCGGGCCAGTAGTTAAGTAGTGTCATATGTGTTTATGTGTATGTATATGTGTGCGTTTATGTGTATATACATGTGTATGTATATATATATATATATGTATGTATGTGTATGCTTGCGTATATGCATGTATACATGTTTGTGTATAAAATTTTATATTTTATTTTTTCCTCCTTGGTGGGGCTGCTCCCCTCCGGTGTCTCTGTTCTCCTCGCTTCCGGCTTCGCGGTCTCGCTTTTCGGCGGTGTTGTCCTTTTCTTCGGTTGTGGCTTGCTCTTTTTGGGTCCGGCTCTCGCCGGTTTCTGGGCCGCGCGCAGATCCTCTCTGGCCGTCCTCGGCTCCTTGCCGTGCTGGACGTGCTTCGCGGGCCTTGCGGCCGTGCGGGGGCGGTGCGTGGGGCTGGGCTCTTTGGGCCCTCTCTCCGGCCGCGTCTCCGCGCTGCTTTTCCCTGCCCTTCTTTCACCGGTGGATCTCTGGCTGTGAGGCAGAGTGTTATTTATTAGCAAGTTGAGCTGAAATATTTTTTTTTTTATTTATTTTTTTATTTTTTTATTTATTTTTTTTTTTTTTTTTTTATTTTTTCCCCTGGATAAGGGTCATTTTTGAGTTACAGCCAAGTTGTGCTACCTTTATGTTCCTTTTCTTTTGTTTTATAGCCAAGTCGTGCTTATTTTATGTTTTATATATTTTTATAAGCCAAGTTGGGCTATTTTTATGTTCTTTTTGGAATGCGTGTTTGAGTGTGATATTTAGTTTTTTGGTATGTGAAAAAAGTAAAAGTGTATTTTAGTAAATTTGGGCTGGCCGGTTAGGCAGAATTTGTTTTTGCAATTTTATTTATGTTATGTTTGTTATAGCTGGTTAAGCTTGTTTTTGTTTAATATTTTGTATCTGATTTGTTTTGCATTTTTATAATAAAAAGAGTTGCTGCTCCCAGCAGGGTGTGTGCGGGTGTGTCTCCTGAGACTTCCAGCAGAGCAGAGCCAAGCAGAGATTTCCAACAAGCCTTCCCCAGGTTTGTGGCAGATTCCTGGGGAAGAAGCTCCTGCAATGGAGCCTCGTGGCTCCACTCCCCGTTCCAGGCTGGTGGGAAGTGGAGTGAAAACTTCGACAGCCATTGTTCCGGCCGGGAGAAGATCGGGCAGAGTCTGCAGCAATGCAGGCTCTGCTACCCAGGCTACGGATGCCAGCCAGAGATCCACTGGTGGAAGAAAGGCAAGGAAAGGCAGTGTGGAGATGTGGTCGGAGAGTGGGCCCGGCGAGTCCAGTTCCACGTACTGCTCCCGCATGGCCGCAAGGTTTGCGGAGTACGAGCAGCGCGGCAAGGAGCTGAGGATGGCCAGAGAGGATCTGCGTGCGACCCAGAGTCTGATGAGTACCGGATCCAGAAAGAGCAAGCCAGAACTGAAGAAGAGGATAACATCGCTGAAAGGCGAGATTGTGAGGCTGGAGGCGAGGAGAGCGGAGATACTGGAGGGGAGCGGACTCTTCAAGGAGAAGCTGATCAACAGCAATCGGTTTGCCGCCACGAAATCCCCAGGTAAGGTGGAGGTGGATGATGGGGAGAGTAGTGGCGGCGAAGATAGTGAGGATGGTGGTGAAGAGGAGAAGATGGAGGAAAGTGTGGGAGTTGTAGCTACTCCAGGTGACACCCAGACCCAGGACAGCTACATTGAGGCTGGACAGGTGGCACTTCCGCCAAGCGAGAGTGAGGAGGATGACGTGGAGGGTGAGGCTGGGGGTCTGCTGAGGGCAATTGTGATGCAGGAGTCCCCAGCCCACCTCCAGAATTTCACCTTTGGGGACGAGGAATGTGAAGATGTGGTGGTCAAGCAGAGGTCCAAGAAAAGGAAGACAAAGGAGACGGTACAATATGTATTTGTCCCCTTCCAGCAGTCTGGGCCAGCTGCAAAGCTGGTTCAGGCTGCGGGCTCCCCCAAACTGCCAGACCCCGTTCCTGTGGTGGAGCGGGGCCAGCACGGGGAGTACAGTAAGGCGTCAGGAAAGGCTAAGGGCGCAATAGTTGTGAAGCCCACCCATCCTGTCGGTAGGGAAGGGCAGGATGGGCACATGCCGGGCAGCTCTGGCACTGCAGGACCGCCCCAGGGTGGCAGGGGGCGTGTCCAAGTGCCAGAGGCAAGTTATGCTGCCGTGTGCTCGGGGGGCGGTTCCCCGAGTACTGTGGGCACTACTGGCGCCGCGGGGCACTCCCCTGTGAGGGGGGGGAGTGTCCGGGCGCCAGAGAGCGTTGTGTCTGTGTGCTCGGGGGGCGGTCCCCCGAGTACAGTGTGTTCTGCAGGCACTGCAGGGCACTCCCCTGTGAGGGGGGGGAGTGTCCCGGTGTCGGGATCAGTGTCCGGCAATGGCGCCGTGGGAGGAGCTGGGGTGCGCTCGGTGGGGCAGCCCCAGACTCAGGAGGCACCATTGATCATTCAGAAGGAGGAGCCATCATCATCATCAGCAGCAGCAGCAGCCAAGCCGGAAATTAAGCCAGCGGTACTACAAATCCCAGCCAGCCCAGAATCAGTTAGGCAGGGTATGAGTGAGAATGCTGAGTGTAGTAGTGTTGTGGATGAGAGGAGTGTCAGTGGAGTGAATGTTGGTGGGAGTAGTGGTATGAATGGGAAAAAGGATGATGTGAGTGGTGGTGTGAGTGGTGGTGTGAATGGTGGTTCTGGGTCTGGGTCTGGGTCTGGCCCGGCTGCCCCCCCGGCAGTGACTGCTCCTAGGAGCTATGCTAATGTCGCTGCCGGGGGTCCAGGGGGATCCCCGTCTCCGTCCGTCCCCGGGGGTTACTTGCAACAGCGCCTCCTGGAGGCTCTGCGTAGGGGAGACAGGTCGATCCAGGTAGAGGGAAGGGGTGAGGTCGACCTGTCTTTCTGGATAGAGAGGCACGGTTTGGGGGCTTTCCGAGAGCAGAATGGGGAGGTGGTCTGGTCCCTCCCGACAACCGGGCAGGACAATAACCGCAGGAATGTGGTCCGTCTGATTTGGAGGGGTGAGGATGCGTGCCCACCTCGCGCTAAAGTGGTTGAGCTCCTCCTCCAGATGGAATTCAGGGCGAGTGACATCTTTGCCCTGATCCACCCCTACGGTACGTCCGAGTTTGACGTCAGTTTCGTTCGGCCAGAGGGTCTCGAACTCTTCTGGTCAAACTACGAGGTGGCGAAGAACGAGCCCGGCTGGCGGG
Source organism: Hyla sarda (assembly GCF_029499605.1). NCBI lineage: Eukaryota > Metazoa > Chordata > Amphibia > Anura > Hylidae > Hyla > Hyla sarda. The sequence goes on from NW_026610592.1 coordinate 283,022, forward strand.
ATTTTGCCGTAAAGGCAATTTCCCGTCAGAACTCGGTCAAGAAGGTGACCGTTTTGACCCGTAACGAGTCACTTTCTTGTTACGACATCATGACCTGGCTCGGTCGGTATGGGGATGTGACGGACATGCCCAAGAAAAACATTGATGAGCACGGGATCTGGTCCGGGGCCTGGACGTTTTCCGTCAAACTCAGGCGTTCAGGGAGTACTGTTGCCCACATTCCGTCAGCCGCCTTCCTTGGACGTGACAGGATCCAGGTCTTCTACCAGGGGCAGCCTAAGGTCTGTCACAGGTGCGGTAGCCCCACCCATTTTAGCGCAGCTTGTACTGTACAGGTCTGTGCTTTGTGTGGTGGGGTGGGTCATCTGGCCGCATCCTGTAGGCAGATCCGCTGCCATCTGTGTGGTGTCCTCGGGCACCCTTTCAGCCGTTGTCCTAGCGCCTTCGCCCGTGCGGCGGCCGCTCCGGCTGGGGAGAGCTGTGAAGTTGCCTCGGCTGGAGAGGGTACGAGCAGGGATGGGGGCGCACCAGGGCTAGTGAGGAAGAAGGGCCCCGCCAAACTAAGGCGGGAGGAAAATCGGAGGAGGAGTAGGGAGCAGGAGAGTGCCCAAGTGACGGGGGTAGCTCCGGCCCCTGCTCCTGAAGCTGGCCCTGAAATGACTGAAGCCCTGGAGGAGGACGTGCTGGATGAGGAGGTCAGGAGACTGGGCGAAGAGGAAGGCAATATGGCCGACTCTTCCGATTCCTCCCACTATGAAAGTGTGGATGAGGAGAGTGTAGAGAAGGCCAAAAAGAAAGACAAGGGCAAAAGGAAAGGGAGAAAGAAGAGGTCCAAGCCCTCTCTCCCTCGTACTGCGGGCCGGGTCCAAAGCGGAAGCCTGACTGCCCCCCCTCTGGTTGACCTGTCAAACCGGTACCTCGTCCTTGATAACATCTCCTCCCCCTCCTTGGAGGGGGAAGGTGAGGGCGAGGTGCCTAGGGAGAGAGAGCCTCTGGGGGGAACTGGGCCCTGTCCTGTTGAGGCACCTTCCTCAGAGGGCAGGGCTAGACCGGGGTCGGACGGAGACGGGGACCATATGGACCAGAGTGAGTCCAAAAAAAGGGGTAAAAGCGGTCCTGCCCTTTCTTCTTCTTCTTCTGGGGATGAGGGCACGAAGAAGAAGGGGAAGAAGAAATAAAGGTGAGGCCATCTAACTTAATCACCCATGATGGCGGCACTCACCCCATTGACGCTGGCATCCATTAACTGTGCCAGCATAAAGTCTGATACGGCTAGATTCGCAGCCTTTGATTTTCTCGGCCGTGTTGAAGCCGACATTTTGTATCTGCAAGAGACCAGGTTGTCAGATTCAGCCTCCCTGGTAAAAGCCAGAAGAGAGTGGAGGTGCGGTCCCTCCCACTGGTCTCTTGCGGCTGAGCCGTATAGTGGGGTGGCGGTCCTTTTTACCGCTCCGGTTGAATGCCGACGGGTTATTGAGTTAGAAATGGGGAGGTGCCTGATCTTAGATGTCCTCATGAAGGGGCAAGAGCTCCGGCTCATTAACATCTACGCCCCACAAACCAAGTGGGGCCGCAAAGATCTCTTTATGAGGATTAAGCCCTTCCTTTTTACTAGCCGGCAAGTGATTTTTGGAGGGGACTTCAATAATGTCACGAGGTCCCAAGATAGGAGAGGTTCCAATGGTCCGCTGGCTTACGATAGCGTGGCCCTCAATAATATAGTTAGGGAAGCTCGCCTAGAGGACGCCCACATCCGGAGCCCCTCAGGCCACGTGGGTTTCACCTATCATCGAGGTAGCTGCAGGTCTAGGATAGACAGGTTTTATTTAAAGGAGGAAGCCGTCTCTTCCGCAGTGTCCGTGGTTGAGGTGGAATTCTCCGATCACTGTATGATTTTGTTTTCCTTGAATGTTTCAGAGACCCCCCGGATGGGTAAAGGTTATTGGAAGCTGAATTCGTCCCTCCTGGAGGAAGCGGAGATAAGACAGTCCTTTGAGGACTTTCTTCAGAGTCAGGTACCTTTACTGGACTTTTGTAGTAGTAAGTCAGAGTGGTGGGAGATATTCAAGAAGCGGGTTGCGGGGTCCCTGAATAGGTACCGCCTGTATCGGGGTCTGAGGAGGAAACTCGAGCTCCTTGTCTCGACTGGAGGTAGCCGGGAGGATATCTCCAGAGTGAAATCCTTGCTGATGGGGTGTCAGTACGATAGGCACGCATCTTTGGTTTTTGAGAGGGATTACGGGAGGTACCGCTCGCCCGACCCTTACAAGAACTGTAAGATGTCAGTGAGTAGTAAAGTGGTCTCAGGACTGATTGATAGTACGGGATCTCTGAATCGGTCCAGATCAGGGATCCTGGAGGTCGTCAGATCCTTCTACTCGCACCTCTTGGGAAGGAAGGATCTAAATCGAGACGGGATGTCGGCTTTCCTGGCTGAAACTATTCCTGAGCCAGGGGTAGACCCCTCTCTTGATGTTTTGGCAGAAGAAATCAGGGAAGAGGAAGTGAGACTGGCGATCGAGGGGCTCGCCCCCAAGAAGTCGCCAGGCCCGGATGGCTTAACATCCGAGTGGTACAGGACCTTTAAGGAGTCTTTAGCTCCCCTCTTGACTGAGGTATTCAATGAGTGTCTCTCCTCGGGCACTCTACCAAAGTCAATGAGGAGGTCAGCCCTGATTCTTCTGTCAAAGGGTAAAGATCCTAGCCGGATTGAGAATTGGAGGCCCATAGCTCTTCTCAATACGGACAGGAAGCTTCTGGCCAAGATACTGTTTAATCGGTTGGTGAAGTTTGCACCCCGGCTCCTTTCGGGGGCCCAGCACTGCTCTGTTCCGGACCGAAGCACCTTAAGTGCTGTCCTCAGTGTCAGGGAGGCAGTGGAGCGGAGTAGTGCGGGTCTCTGGAAGGGGTACATGCTGTCCTTGGATCAGGCCAAAGCATTTGATCGGGTGAACCACGAATACCTCTGGTCCGTCCTCCTGAGATATGGCTTACCGAGTACTTTTGTGAATTGGCTTGTCACCTTATATGCAGGGGCAGAGAGTTTCCCGCTGGTGAACGGTTGGTCTGGCCGCTCTTTTGAGGTGGGGTCCGGAGTCCGTCAGGGTTGTCCTTTGAGCCCGCTGTTATACGTGTTCGCAATCGATCCCTTCGTCCGGAGGGTAGATTGTGGGCCGTTGGCGGGAGTCGGGATGACTCTGGCGGAGCCGGATGTCGCCCAGAGAGTGGTGGCGTACGCTGATGATGTCACTATTTTCGTCTCCTCACGGGAGGAGGTCGATGTGGTGATGTCAGAGGTGGACCGCTACTCGGAGGCATCCGGGTCCAAGATCAACCGGGATAAGTGTGAAAGTCTCTGGCTGGGAGGGGGAGATCCCACGTTTGATCTCCCTGACACCCTTCCAGGGCTCCAAGAGTCAGCAAAAATTCTGGGCATCACATTCGGCCAGGATGATTATCCCACCAAAAACTGGGATGGTAAGCTCCAGGATGCCACTCAGAGGGTGAACCAGTGGAAGGGTTGGTCTATGACCCTCAGGGAAAGGGTACACCTGATCAAATCGTACCTGCTCCCCTTGTTTATCTATCTGGGCAGTGTATGTATCTTACCAGAGGCTTACTACACTAGGGTCTACAGCCTGTTTTTCCAACTGTTATGGGGGAACAGGTTGAACCTAGTCAAGAGGGAGGTTACGTACCGCACGAGGAGACTAGGGGGTTTATCTATGGTAAACCCCGTGGTGTTCTTAACGAACACCTTCTTGAAAGCCAACATTGCAAACCTCTGGAAAGAGAGGGCTCCTCCGTGGGTACTCTCCTGCAAGGAGTGGTTTCGGCCTTTCTTCCAGGAATGGGAGACAGGAGGGCAAGTGAAGGACCTCCGTACACCACATGGATATCTTCCGGCTTACGCTACCCCGACTCTGAAGGCGATACGTCGGTGGGGTCTGGGAGTGTGGGAGATCAGGACCCAGTCAAGGCAGTTCCTTGACAAACGGGTTCTGTTGACCCACTTCCAGAAGCCTCTGGTGCTCAGGGACTGCCCAGGTCGGGATCTGAGGGAGGGGTTGTATCTTTTAAACATGAAAAGGATCCCCCAGAAGTTTTGGGACTTGGCCTGGCGCTGCTTTCAGGGGAAGCTATGTGTAAGGGACAACCTGAAGTACAGGAACTCTGATGACCGGGGATGTCCCCGAGAAGAGTGTGGGGACACGCTGGAAAGCATGGACCACTTCCTGCTTCATTGTCCCTTTAACATAGGGGTCTACAATAGGGTGGGCGCTTCCATCGGCTGGAGTCAACTTGCCGGCCTTGCCTATCCGGAGTGGGCTTATGGGGCATTCAGGAACCTGGGTGGCCGGGATCGGGGCACTTTATTTTTAGTCAGTTTAGTGGTTAGGTACTACACGTGGAACGCACGGTGCTTAGTGTCGACCCAACAGAAAATCCTCTCCGAGGTGGAGGTCTGTAGGAACATCACTGGTGACCTCGGGAAGATCAGGTCTTTGGAGTATGGCAGTCTTGGTACCAGTAGGGCTTCTCTCCTGTGGAGAGGTTTCTCATTTCATGTGCCCTAGGTACTAAAACTTTTGGGTAGAGTACCTTTTATTTTTGGTTAGGGGCAGTGTTATAGGGGTAGAGATAGGGTGAGGGTAGGGTCAGATTTATTGTAGGGATAGAATTAGGGAGAATTGTAGGGGGAGTTAGGGAAAGAGTATAAAATGATTTATGTATCAGGTCTGCCATCCTTCTCCCTGGTGGTGGGCTGATGCATGTGCACATTAGCTTTTTGTTTTGTTTTCAATTTACATGGTATGAAGGGCTTACAGGCAACCAAACTTGGGCCTAAAGGGGGTGGTGGTTCAGAATGTATAAGTTTGTATATAAGTTGGTTGGGAGGAGTGTTAGGTGGGGAGGGTGTATTTGTGGGTGGTGGTTTTGTGGTGTTTTGGGGTCCTGACATGGGTCAGTTAAGGACTGGACTTTGTGAACTGTATGGACGGTATGGACTCTGACCCATGTACAGGAGGGGTGGTGTGGGTGAGGGGACAGTTTTAGTGTAGGTGTTTTCCGTTGTTTTCTGTAGTATATTTTTGTGTATTTTCAGTAAGTTTTGTATTGTGTTTTGTATATATTGGGTTTTGTATTTATATTGTTTTATATTATATAGTGTATAGTGCAGTCGGGCCAGTAGTTAAGTAGTGTCATATGTGTTTATGTGTATGTATATGTGTGCGTTTATGTGTATATACATGTGTATGTATATATATATATGTATGTATGTGTATGCTTGCGTATATGCATGTATACATGTTTGTGTATAAAATTTTATATTTTATTTTTTCCTCCTTGGGGGGGCTGCTCCCCTCCGGTGTCTCTGTTCTCCTCGTTTCCGGGTTCGCGGTCTCGCTTTTCGGCGGTGTTGTCCTTTTCTTCGGTTGTGGCTTGCTCTTTTTGGGTCCGGCTCTCGCCGGTTTCTGGGCCGCGCGCAGATCCTCTCTGGCCGTCCTCGGCTCCTTGCCGTGCTGGGCGTGCTTCGCGGGCCTTGCGGCCGTGCGGGGGCGGTGCGTGGGGCTGGGCTCTTTGGGCCCTCTCTCCGGCCGCGTCTCCGCGCTGCTTTTCCCTGCCCTTCTTTCACCGGTGGATCTCTGGCTGTGAGGCAGAGTGTTATTTATTAGCAAGTTGTGCTGAAATATTTTTTTTTTTTTTTTTTTTTTTCTTTTTACTTTTTTTTTTTTTTTTTTTTTTTTTTTTTCCCCTGGGTAAGGGTCATTTTTGAGTTACAGCCAAGTTGTGCTACCTTTATGTTCCTTTTCTTTTGTTTTATAGCCAAGTCGTGCTTATTTTATGTTTTATATATTTTTATAAGCCAAGTTGGGCTATTTTTATGTTCTTTTTGGAATGCGTGTTTGAGTGTGATATTTAGTTTTTTGGTATGTGAAAAAAGTAAAAGTGTATTTTAGTAAATTTGGGCTGGCCGGTTAGGCAGAATTTGTTTTTGCAATTTTATTTATGTTATGTTTGTTATAGCTGGTTAAGCTTGTTTTTGTTTAATATTTTGTATCTGATTTGTTTTGCATTTTTATAATAAAAAGAGTTGCTGCTCCCAGCAGGGTGTGTGCGGGTGTGTCTCCTGAGACTTCCAGCAGAGCAGAGCCAAGCAGAGATTTCCAACAAGCCTTCCCCAGGTTTGTGGCAGATTCCTGGGGAAGAAGCTCCTGCAATGGAGCCTCGTGGCTCCACTCCCCGTTCCAGGCTGGCGGGAAGTGGAGTGAAAACTTCGACAGCCATTGTTCCGGCCGGGAGAAGATCGGGCAGAGTCTGCAGCAATGCAGGCTCTGCTACCCAGGCTACGGATGCCAGCCAGAGATCCACTGGTGGAAGAAAGGCAAGGAAAGGCAGTGTGGAGATGTGGTCGGAGAGTGGGCCCGGCGAGTCCAGTTCCACGTACTGCTCCCGCATGGCCGCAAGGTTTGCGGAGTACGAGCAGCGCGGCAAGGAGCTGAGGATGGCCAGAGAGGATCTGCGTGCGACCCAGAGTCTGATGAGTACCGGATCCAGAAAGAGCAAGCCAGAACTGAAGAAGAGGATAACATCGCTGAAAGGCGAGATTGTGAGGCTGGAGGCGAGGAGAGCGGAGATACTGGAGGGGAGCGGACTCTTCAAGGAGAAGCTGATCAACAGCAATCGGTTTGCCGCCACGAAATCCCCAGGTAAGGTGGAGGTGGATGATGGGGAGAGTAGTGGCGGCGAAGATAGTGAGGATGGTGGTGAAGAGGAGAAGATGGAGGAAAGTGTGGGAGTTGTAGCTACTCCAGGTGACACCCAGACCCAGGACAGCTACATTGAGGCTGGACAGGTGGCACTTCCGCCAAGCGAGAGTGAGGAGGATGACGTGGAGGGTGAGGCTGGGGGTCTGCTGAGGGCAATTGTGATGCAGGAGTCCCCAGCCCACCTCCAGAATTTCACCTTTGGGGACGAGGAATGTGAAGATGTGGTGGTCAAGCAGAGGTCCAAGAAAAGGAAGACAAAGGAGACGGTACAATATGTATTTGTCCCCTTCCAGCAGTCTGGGCCAGCTGCAAAGCTGGTTCAGGCTGCGGGCTCCCCCAAACTGCCAGACCCCGTTCCTGTGGTGGAGCGGGGCCAGCACGGGGAGTACAGTAAGGCGTCAGGAAAGGCTAAGGGCGCAATAGTTGTGAAGCCCACCCATCCTGTCGGTAGGGAAGGGCAGGATGGGCACATGCCGGGCAGCTCTGGCACTGCAGGACCGCCCCAGGGTGGCAGGGGGCGTGTCCAAGTGCCAGAGGCAAGTTATGCTGCCGTGTGCTCGGGGGGCGGTTCCCCGAGTACTGTGGGCACTACTGGCGCCGCGGGGCACTCCCCTGTGAGGGGGGGGAGTGTCCGGGCGCCAGAGAGCGTTGTGTCTGTGTGCTCGGGGGGCGGTCCCCCGAGTACAGTGTGTTCTGCGGGCACTGCAGGGCACTCCCCTGTGAGGGGGGGGAGTGTCCCGGTGTCGGGATCAGTGTCCGGCAATGGCGCCGTGGGAGGAGCTGGGGTGCGCTCGGTGGGGCAGCCCCAGACTCAGGAGGCACCATTGATCATTCAGAAGGAGGAGCCATCATCATCATCAGCAGCAGCAGCAGCCAAGCCGGAAATTAAGCCAGCGGTACTACAAATCCCAGCCAGCCCAGAATCAGTTAGGCAGGGTATGAGTGAGAATGCTGAGTGTAGTAGTGTTGTGGATGAGAGGAGTGTCAGTGGAGTGAATGTTGGTGGGAGTAGTGGTATGAATGGGAAAAAGGATGATGTGAGTGGTGGTGTGAGTGGTGGTGTGAATGGTGGTTCTGGGTCTGGGTCTGGCCCGGCTGCCCCCCCGGCAGTGACTGCTCCTAGGAGCTATGCTAATGTCGCTGCCGGGGGTCCAGGGGGATCCCCGTCTCCGTCCGTCCCCGGGGGTTACTTGCAACAGCGCCTCCTGGAGGCTCTGCGTAGGGGAGACAGGTCGATCCAGGTAGAGGGAAGGGGTGAGGTCGACCTGTCTTTCTGGATAGAGAGGCACGGTTTGGGGGCTTTCCGAGAGCAGAATGGGGAGGTGGTCTGGTCCCTCCCGACAACCGGGCAGGACAATAACCGCAGGAATGTGGTCCGTCTGATTTGGAGGGGTGAGGATGCGTGCCCACCTCGCGCTAAAGTGGTTGAGCTCCTCCTCCAGATGGAATTCAGGGCGAGTGACATCTTTGCCCTGATCCACCCCTACGGTACGTCCGAGTTTGACGTCAGTTTCGTTCGGCCAGAGGGTCTCGAACTCTTCTGGTCAAACTACGAGGTGGCGAAGAACGAGCCCGGCTGGCGGGATTTTGCCGTAAAGGCAATTTCCCGTCAGAACTCGGTCAAGAAGGTGACCGTTTTGACCCGTAACGAGTCACTTTCTTGTTACGACATCATGACCTGGCTCGGTCGGTATGGGGATGTGACGGACATGCCCAAGAAAAACATTGATGAGCACGGGATCTGGTCCGGGGCCTGGACGTTTTCCGTCAAACTCAGGCGTTCAGGGAGTACTGTTGCCCACATTCCGTCAGCCGCCTTCCTTGGACGTGACAGGATCCAGGTCTTCTACCAGGGGCAGCCTAAGGTCTGTCACAGGTGCGGTAGCCCCACCCATTTTAGCGCAGCTTGTACTGTACAGGTCTGTGCTTTGTGTGGTGGGGTGGGTCATCTGGCCGCATCCTGTAGGCAGATCCGCTGCCATCTGTGTGGTGTCCTCGGGCACCCTTTCAGCCGTTGTCCTAGCGCCTTCGCCCGTGCGGCGGCCGCTCCGGCTGGGGAGAGCTGTGAAGTTGCCTCGGCTGGAGAGGGTACGAGCAGGGATGGGGGCGCACCAGGGCTAGTGAGGAAGAAGGGCCCCGCCAAACTAAGGCGGGAGGAAAATCGGAGGAGGAGTAGGGAGCAGGAGAGTGCCCAAGTGACGGGGGTAGCTCCGGCCCCTGCTCCTGAAGCTGGCCCTGAAATGACTGAAGCCCTGGAGGAGGACGTGCTGGATGAGGAGGTCAGGAGACTGGGCGAAGAGGAAGGCAATATGGCCGACTCTTCCGATTCCTCCCACTATGAAAGTGTGGATGAGGAGAGTGTAGAGAAGGCCAAAAAGAAAGACAAGGGCAAAAGGAAAGGGAGAAAGAAGAGGTCCAAGCCCTCTCTCCCTCGTACTGCGGGCCGGGTCCAAAGCGGAAGCCTGACTGCCCCCCCTCTGGTTGACCTGTCAAACCGGTACCTCGTCCTTGATAACATCTCCTCCCCCTCCTTGGAGGGGGAAGGTGAGGGCGAGGTGCCTAGGGAGAGAGAGCCTCTGGGGGGAACTGGGCCCTGTCCTGTTGAGGCACCTTCCTCAGAGGGCAGGGCTAGACCGGGGTCGGACGGAGACGGGGACCATATGGACCAGAGTGAGTCCAAAAAAAGGGGTAAAAGCGGTCCTGCCCTTTCTTCTTCTTCTGGGGATGAGGGCACGAAGAAGAAGGGGAAGAAGAAATAAAGGTGAGGCCATCTAACTTAATCACCCATGATGGCGGCACTCACCCCATTGACGCTGGCATCCTCATGAAGGGGCAAGAGCTCCGGCTCATTAACATCTACGCCCCACAAACCAAGTGGGGCCGCAAAGATCTCTTTATGAGGATTAAGCCCTTCCTTTTTACTAGCCGGCAAGTGATTTTTGGAGGGGACTTCAATAATGTCACGAGGTCCCAAGATAGGAGAGGTTCCAATGGTCCGCTGGCTTACGATAGCGTGGCCCTCAATAATATAGTTAGGGAAGCTCGCCTAGAGGACGCCCACATCCGGAGCCCCTCAGGCCACGTGGGTTTCACCTATCATCGAGGTAGCTGCAGGTCTAGGATAGACAGGTTTTATTTAAAGGAGGAAGCCGTCTCTTCCGCAGTGTCCGTGGTTGAGGTGGAATTCTCCGATCACTGTATGATTTTGTTTTCCTTGAATGTTTCAGAGACCCCCCGGATGGGTAAAGGTTATTGGAAGCTGAATTCGTCCCTCCTGGAGGAAGCGGAGATAAGACAGTCCTTTGAGGACTTTCTTCAGAGTCAGGTACCTTTACTGGACTTTTGTAGTAGTAAGTCAGAGTGGTGGGAGATATTCAAGAAGCGGGTTGCGGGGTTCTTCCGCCAGCTCTCGAGCCTCAGGTCCCTGAATAGGTACCGCCTGTATCGGGGTCTGAGGAGGAAACTCGAGCTCCTTGTCTCGACTGGAGGTAGCCGGGAGGATATCTCCAGAGTGAAATCCTTGCTGATGGGGTGTCAGTACGATAGGCACGCATCTTTGGTTTTTGAGAGGGATTACGGGAGGTACCGCTCGCCCGACCCTTACAAGAACTGTAAGATGTCAGTGAGTAGTAAAGTGGTCTCAGGACTGATTGATAGTACGGGATCTCTGAATCGGTCCAGATCAGGGATCCTGGAGGTCGTCAGATCCTTCTACTCGCACCTCTTGGGAAGGAAGGATCTAAATCGAGACGGGATGTCGGCTTTCCTGGCTGAAACTATTCCTGAGCCAGGGGTAGACCCCTCTCTTGATGTTTTGGCAGAAGAAATCAGGGAAGAGGAAGTGAGACTGGCGATCGAGGGGCTCGCCCCCAAGAAGTCGCCAGGCCCGGATGGCTTAACATCCGAGTGGTACAGGACCTTTAAGGAGTCTTTAGCTCCCCTCTTGACTGAGGTATTCAATGAGTGTCTCTCCTCGGGCACTCTACCAAAGTCAATGAGGAGGTCAGCCCTGATTCTTCTGTCAAAGGGTAAAGATCCTAGCCGGATTGAGAATTGGAGGCCCATAGCTCTTCTCAATACGGACAGGAAGCTTCTGGCCAAGATACTGTTTAATCGGTTGGTGAAGTTTGCACCCCGGCTCCTTTCGGGGGCCCAGCACTGCTCTGTTCCGGGCCGAAGCACCTTAAGTGCTGTCCTCAGTGTCAGGGAGGCAGTGGAGCGGAGTAGTGCGGGTCTCTGGAAGGGGTACATGCTGCCCTTGGATCAGGCCAAAGCATTTGATCGGGTGAACCACGAATACCTCTGGTCCGTCCTCCTGAGATATGGCTTACCGAGTACTTTTGTGAATTGGCTTGTCACCTTATATGCAGGGGCAGAGAGTTTCCCGCTGGTGAACGGTTGGTCTGGCCGCTCTTTTGAGGTGGGGTCCGGAGTCCGTCAGGGTTGTCCTTTGAGCCCGCTGTTATACGTGTTCGCAATCGATCCCTTCGTCCGGAGGGTAGATTGTGGGCCGTTGGCGGGAGTCGGGATGACTCTGGCGGAGCCGGATGTCGCCCAGAGAGTGGTGGCGTACGCTGATGATGTCACTATTTTCGTCTCCTCACGGGAGGAGGTCGATGTGGTGATGTCAGAGGTGGACCGCTACTCGGAGGCATCCGGGTCCAAGATCAACCGGGATAAGTGTGAAAGTCTCTGGCTGGGAGGGGGAGATCCCACGTTTGATCTCCCTGACACCCTTCCAGGGCTCCAAGAGTCAGCAAAAATTCTGGGCATCACATTCGGCCAGGATGATTATCCCACCAAAAACTGGGATGGTAAGCTCCAGGATGCCACTCAGAGGGTGAACCAGTGGAAGGGTTGGTCTATGACCCTCAGGGAAAGGGTACACCTGATCAAATCGTACCTGCTCCCCTTGTTTATCTATCTGGGCAGTGTATGTATCTTACCAGAGGCTTACTACACTAGGGTCTACAGCCTGTTTTTCCAACTGTTATGGGGGAACAGGTTGAACCTAGTCAAGAGGGAGGTTACGTACCGCACGAGGAGACTAGGGGGTTTATCTATGGTAAACCCCGTGGTGTTCTTAACGAACACCTTCTTGAAAGCCAACATTGCAAACCTCTGGAAAGAGAGGGCTCCTCCGTGGGTACTCTCCTGCAAGGAGTGGTTTCGGCCTTTCTTCCAGGAATGGGAGACAGGAGGGCAAGTGAAGGACCTCCGTACACCACATGGATATCTTCCGGCTTACGCTACCCCGACTCTGAAGGCGATACGTCGGTGGGGTCTGGGAGTGTGGGAGATCAGGACCCAGTCAAGGCAGTTCCTTGACAAACGGGTTCTGTTGACCCACTTCCAGAAGCCTCTGGCGCTCAGGGACTGCCCAGGTCGGGATCTGAGGGAGGGGTTGTATCTTTTAAACATGAAAAGGATCCCCCAGAAGTTTTGGGACTTGGCCTGGCGCTGCTTTCAGGGGAAGCTATGTGTAAGGGACAACCTGAAGTACAGGAACTCTGATGACCGGGGATGTCCCCGAGAAGAGTGTGGGGACACGCTGGAAAGCATGGACCACTTCCTGCTTCATTGTCCCTTTAACATAGGGGTCTACAACAGGGTGGGCGCTTCCATCGGCTGGAGTCAACTTGCCGGCCTTGCCTATCCGGAGTGGGCTTATGGGGCATTCAGGAACCTGGGTGGCCGAGATCGGGGCACTTTATTTTTTGTCAGTTTAGTGGTTAGGTACTACACGTGGAACGCACGGTGCTTAGTGTCGACCCAACAGAAAATCCTCTCCGAGGTGGAGGTCTGTAGGAACATCACTGGTGACCTCGGGAAGATCAGGTCTTTGGAGTATGGCAGTCTTGGTACCAGTAGGGCTTCTCTCCTGTGGAGAGGTTTCTCATTTCATGTGCCCTAGGTACTAAACCTTTTGGGTAGAGTACCTTTTATTTTTGGTTAGGGGCAGTGTTATAGGGGTAGAGATAGGGTGAGGGTAGGGTCAGATTTATTGTAGGGATAGAATTAGGGAGAATTGTAGGGGGAGTTAGGGAAAGAGTATAAAATGATTTATGTATCAGGTCTGCCATCCTTCTCCCTGGTGGTGGGCTGATGCATGTGCACATTAGCTTTTTGTTTTGTTTTCAATTTACATGGTATGAAGGGCTTACAGGCAACCAAACTTGGGCCTAAAGGGGGTGGTGGTTCAGAATGTATAAGTTTGTATATAAGTTGGTTGGGAGGAGTGTTAGGTGGGGAGGGTGTATTTGTGGGTGGTGGTTTTGTGGTGTTTTGGGGTCCTGACATGGGTCAGTTAAGGACTGGACTTTGTGAACTGTATGGACGGTATGGACTCTGACCCATGTACAGGAGGGGTGGTGTGGGTGAGGGGACAGTTTTAGTGTAGGTGTTTTCCGTTGTTTTCTGTAGTATATTTTTGTGTATTTTCAGTAAGTTTTGTATTGTGTTTTGTATATATTGGGTTTTGTATTTATATTGTTTTATATTATATAGTGTATAGTGCAGTCGGGCCAGTAGTTAAGTAGTGTCATATGTGTTTATGTGTATGTATATGTGTGCGTTTATGTGTATATACATGTGTATGTATATATATATATATGTATGTATGTGTATGCTTGCGTATATGCATGTATACATGTTTGTGTATAAAATTTTATATTTTATTTTTTCCTCCTTGGGGGGGCTGCTCCCCTCCGGTGTCTCTGTTCTCCTCGCTTCCGGCTTCGCGGTCTCGCTTTTCGGCGGTGTTGTCCTTTTCTTCGGTTGTGGCTTGCTCTTTTTGGGTCCGGCTCTCGCCGGTTTCTGGGCCGCGCGCGGGTCCTCTCTGGCCGTCCTCGGCTCCTTGCCGTGCTGGGCGTGCTTCGCGGGCCTTGCGGCCGTGCGGGGGCGGTGCGTGGGGCTGGGCTCTTTGGGCCCTCTCTCCGGCCGCGTCTCCGCGCTGCTTTTCCCTGCCCTTCTTTCACCGGTGGATCTCTGGCTGTGAGGCAGAGTGTTATTTATTAGCAAGTTGTGCTGAAATATTTTTTTTATTTTTCCCCTGGGTAAGGGTCATTTTTGAGTTACAGCCAAGTTGTGCTACCTTTATGTTCCTTTTCTTTTGTTTTATAGCCAAGTCGTGCTTATTTTATGTTTTATATATTTTTATAAGCCAAGTTGGGCTATTTTTATGTTCTTTTTGGAATGCGTGTTTGAGTGTGATATTTAGTTTTTTGGTATGTGAAAAAAGTAAAAGTGTATTTTAGTAAATTTGGGCTGGCCGGTTAGGCAGAATTTGTTTTTGCAATTTTATTTATGTTATGTTTGTTATAGCTGGTTAAGCTTGTTTTTGTTTAATATTTTGTATCTGATTTGTTTTGCATTTTTATAATAAAAAGAGTTGCTGCTCCCAGCAGGGTGTGTGCGGGTGTGTCTCCTGAGACTTCCAGCAGAGCAGAGCCAAGCAGAGATTTCCAACAAGCCTTCCCCAGGTTTGTGGCAGATTCCTGGGGAAGAAGCTCCTGCAATGGAGCCTCGTGGCTCCACTCCCCGTTCCAGGCTGGCGGGAAGTGGAGTGAAAACTTCGACAGCCATTGTTCCGGCCGGGAGAAGATCGGGCAGAGTCTGCAGCAATGCAGGCTCTGCTACCCAGGCTACGGATGCCAGCCAGAGATCCACTGGTGGAAGAAAGGCAAGGAAAAGCAGTGTGGAGATGTGGTCGGAGAGTGGGCCCGGCGAGTCCAGTTCCACGTACTGCTCCCGCATGGCCGCAAGGTTTGCGGAGTACGAGCAGCGCGGCAAGGAGCTGAGGATGGCCAGAGAGGATCTGCGTGCGACCCAGAGTCTGATGAGTACCGGATCCAGAAAGAGCAAGCCAGAACTGAAGAAGAGGATAACATCGCTGAAAGGCGAGATTGTGAGGCTGGAGGCGAGGAGAGCGGAGATACTGGAGGGGAGCGGACTCTTCAAGGAGAAGCTGATCAACAGCAATCGGTTTGCCGCCACGAAATCCCCAGGTAAGGTGGAGGTGGATGATGGGGAGAGTAGTGGCGGCGAAGATAGTGAGGATGGTGGTGAAGAGGAGAAGATGGAGGAAAGTGTGGGAGTTGTAGCTACTCCAGGTGACACCCAGACCCAGGACAGCTACATTGAGGCTGGACAGGTGGCACTTCCGCCAAGCGAGAGTGAGGAGGATGACGTGGAGGGTGAGGCTGGGGGTCTGCTGAGGGCAATTGTGATGCAGGAGTCCCCAGCCCACCTCCAGAATTTCACCTTTGGGGACGAGGAATGTGAAGATGTGGTGGTCAAGCAGAGGTCCAAGAAAAGGAAGACAAAGGAGACGGTACAATATGTATTTGTCCCCTTCCAGCAGTCTGGGCCAGCTGCAAAGCTGGTTCAGGCTGCGGGCTCCCCCAAACTGCCAGACCCCGTTCCTGTGGTGGAGCGGGGCCAGCACGGGGAGTACAGTAAGGCGTCAGGAAAGGCTAAGGGCGCAATAGTTGTGAAGCCCACCCATCCTGTCGGTAGGGAAGGGCAGGATGGGCACATGCCGGGCAGCTCTGGCACTGCAGGACCGCCCCAGGGTGGCAGGGGGCGTGTCCAAGTGCCAGAGGCAAGTTATGCTGCCGTGTGCTCGGGGGGCGGTTCCCCGAGTACTGTGGGCACTACTGGCGCCGCGGGGCACTCCCCTGTGAGGGGGGGGGAGTGTCCGGGCGCCAGAGAGCGTTGTGTCTGTGTGCTCGGGGGCGGTCCCCCGAGTACAGTGTGTTCTGCGGGCACTGCAGGGCACTCCCCTGTGAGGGGGGGGGAGTGTCCCGGTGTCGGGATCAGTGTCCGGCAATGGCGCCGTGGGAGGAGCTGGGGTGCGCTCGGTGGGGCAGCCCCAGACTCAGGAGGCACCATTGATCATTCAGAAGGAGGAGCCATCATCATCAGCAGCAGCAGCAGCAGCCAAGCCGGAAATTAAGCCAGCGGTACTACAAATCCCAGCCAGCCCAGAATCAGTTAGGCAGGGTATGAGTGAGAATGCTGAGTGTAGTAGTGTTGTGGATGAGAGGAGTGTCAGTGGAGTGAATGTTGGTGGGAGTAGTGGTATGAATGGGAAAAAGGATGATGTGAGTGGTGGTGTGAGTGGTGGTGTGAATGGTGGTTCTGGGTCTGGGTCTGGGTCTGGCCCGGCTGCCCCCCCGGCAGTGACTGCTCCTAGGAGCTATGCTAATGTCGCTGCCGGGGGTCCAGGGGGGTCCCCGTCTCCGTCCGTCCCCGGGGGTTACTTGCAACAGCGCCTCCTGGAGGCTCTGCGTAGGGGAGACAGGTCGATCCAGGTAGAGGGAAGGGGTGAGGTCGACCTGTCTTTCTGGATAGAGAGGCACGGTTTGGGGGCTTTCCGAGAGCAGAATGGGGAGGTGGTCTGGTCCCTCCCGACAACCGGGCAGGACAATAACCGCAGGAATGTGGTCCGTCTGATTTGGAGGGGTGAGGATGCGTGCCCACCTCGCGCTAAAGTGGTTGAGCTCCTCCTCCAGATGGAATTCAGGGCGAGTGACATCTTTGCCCTGATCCACCCCTACGGTACGTCCGAGTTTGACGTCAGTTTCGTTCGGCCAGAGGGTCTCGAACTCTTCTGGTCAAACTACGAGGTGGCGAAGAACGAGCCCGGCTGGCGGAATTTTGCCGTAAAGGCAATTTCCCGTCAGAACTCGGTCAAGAAGGTGACCGTTTTGACCCGTAACGAGTCACTTTCTTGTTACGACATCATGACCTGGCTCGGTCGGTATGGGGATGTGACGGACATGCCCAAGAAAAACATTGATGAGCACGGGATCTGGTCCGGGGCCTGGACGTTTTCCGTCAAACTCAGGCGTTCAGGGAGTACGGTTGCCCACATTCCGTCAGCCGCCTTCCTTGGACGTGACAGGATCCAGGTCTTCTACAAGGGGCAGCCTAAGGTCTGTCACAGGTGCGGTAGCCCCACCCATTTTAGCGCAGCTTGTACTGTACAGGTCTGTGCTTTGTGTGGTGGGGTGGGTCATCTGGCCGCATCCTGTAGGCAGATCCGCTGCCATCTGTGTGGTGTCCTCGGGCACCCTTTCAGCCGTTGTCCTAGCGCCTTCGCCCGTGCGGCGGCCGCTCCGGCTGGGGAGAGCTGTGAAGTTGCCTCGGCTGGAGAGGGTACGAGCAGGGATGGGGGCGCACCAGGGCTAGTGAGGAAGAAGG